>NC_048277.1:35529567-35859567 GCF_009762535.1 Notolabrus celidotus | reverse complement strand
TTTTTAATGGTTAAAATCAAGTAAAGTTCAGGTAAAATCAGGAAAGGCTCTGTGATAAAGTCTGTTTTAAGAATGGATTTAAAAGAGATCCCTGACTCAGCAGATCTAACCTCCTCGAGCAGATCGTTCCAGAGTTTCTGACCCCTCACTGCAGACGCTCTGTCCCCTTTAGTTTTCATTTTGGCATTTGGAACACAAAGTAAACATCGGCCCGAGGATTTCAACGCACGCGTCAGCTTGTATGGTATTCACATTTTTGCTCTGCAGCTTGGAGAAAGTCTGTGGAGAGCTTTCAAAGTAATCAGGGAGCCGGTGTTTAGATGCTAAAACGGGAGAAACATGGTTGTGTTTTTTGGTTCTGGTTCAAACCCTGAACATTAAAGGTGACATATCATGCAAAATGGACTTTTTAATGGTTCTCTACCTGAAATATGTGTCCCTGTCTACAAACCCCCCGAGAATGAAAAAAATCCATTCTGCCCCTGTTCTGATTTCTCCACCTTTCTGTAAATGTGTGCTGAAACGAGCCGTTTCAGACTTCAGTGTTTTTGTTACGTAACAACAATATCCGGTCTGTCACGGAGTCAGAGCTCGGAGCTTGTTCAGCCCATACACTGTATAAAATACAACTCAACCCCTCCTCCGTTTTTCATTACCTGCACACATGTGTGCTAACAAGGAGCTTAGGAGGGAGGCATGCTAGTTGTAGGCTGTCTTAATTAACACAAAGGTCGGTTTTACTCCCCACGTCTGCAGATTTGAAGATCTAGTGGATGATTTTTATTTATCATGGAAAAGTGCTAGCGCTAGTTAGCATAGCCACATAGCTACATGTTGGTAGCTGTAGCTGTAGCTGTGTACCAAGACACATGTCGACATACTGACAAATAAAACAACAAGAAACACTAAATCTGTGACCAATCCTTCAGAAAAGGTCCCTGCTGCCTTTCTGGCAGAAGGTCGGTTTTACTCCACACGTCTGCAGATTTGAAGATCTAGTGGATGATTTTTATTTATCATGGATAAGTGCTAGCAGCTAGTTAGCATAGCCACATAGCTACATGTTCGTAGCTGTGTACCAAGACACACGTCGACATACTGATAAATAAAACAACAAGAAACACTAAATCTGTGACCAATCGTTCAGAAAGGTCCTGCTACAGGCGCCTCTCCGTCAGGATCAGATTCTGGATCAGATTCAGAGGGTTGAAGTAACGTGATCTCTGAGCAGCCGTGTATATTCAGCCAACATGTAAACATTAGATCAACGTGCTGGACAGCCGAGGCACATCCACTTCCTGAGGGGGCGTGGTCAGAGAGAAAACAGACTGTTTCTGAGGAGGACTGAAGAAGAGGGTTTTTCAGGCAGACCAAAATCTGATTTTAAAGTGTTTTTTTGAGCATAAACTTTAAAGACATGTTTTGGGGACCTCTTAGACCAATATATGTTGATGAAAAAAGTGTGATATGTCACCTTTAACACATAATAACTCACCTTACCTCTGATAAGATCAGGCGTGCAACTCTTTATTTAACTTTCAGAACTTCTGTTTCGATCACTGACAGCTGGAGGGATATTTGATGCTATACTGTTTTAATTCTGGCACTGCATGAAGAGATAATCTACATTAACACTAAAAATGGAACAGGTACGCTATGACTTAGATACTTATTCCAGCTTTTTTCTCTAAACTAAGGGGCAGTGAACATTAAACTAGAACACCAGATAACTCGATTACTGTTCAATAATCCTGGCTGGACAAAATCTTAAGCACTGCAATAATAATTAAGCAAATTATTCATAAATTATATAATAATGTGGAGACATAACCGGCTACATAGAGTAATATTTACAGGTTTTTATGGATCAAAGTTTGATCTAAACTGTACATCATTTTGGACTGTATTCTGGTTTTAAAGAGCCAAAGTTTTTACTGACTGCATTAAAAGGACGCTTGCATAGTTTGGATTGATGTTCAGATAGACAGACTCATGATCTCAAATTGGGAAATCATGGATTGGTAGAAAATGTGGAAACCTGTGAAACTTTGAGTCCAGATCATCTCTGCTTTGTTGACACACGGGGACCTTTAAACATGTTGTGTAATGTTGTCGCTCACCTCATTCATGACGTGCTCTCTCATTCGTAGTCTCTCTTCTTCCATCTCCATCATGTCGTCTTCTTCGTTTTCAGGGTTGTACACCTTCTCCAGCTTTGACACACGAACAGATACAAGTCCATCATTTCTGTGACACATTATCCTCAAACATTAAAGCCATCAGACATTATTACATTTACACAGATACCTCTTTGGTGAAGAGAGCTTCGAGCTCGCTCTCGTCCAAGAAGCCGTCCCCGTTGCTGTCTGCAACACAAATCACAAAAGGACAGACTTTAGTCACCAGACTGTAAAGTTTCAGGCGTCAGGATCTCTTAGAGGTGTTTTGACTCTTAAAGAAATCTGTAGTCTCTGGTTACAGACCGTGCAGTGTGAAGAAAGTCCTTGGATTGAAGTCCATAGGGTCCAAACCGTCAGCCTCCTGCCACACCTCCTTCAGCTGGTCTTCACTGCCCTGCACACACACCATGCTACATTTTAGCTCTCCTTCTGTCTTGTATTTTAAGTTCTTTCCATATAATCTTATCCATGAAAGTTCAAACCCTTCCACCCTTCTACAGCATCAGTAAAACTAAGAATAAGTAAATAAATGAGTCTCAGTTGTAATCTTTCTTCCTGCAGGAGTCTTACAGGGTGGTGAACTTTTGGATGGTTGGCGTGTTTCTTCTTCATCTCCTCGTAGTGCTGCTCCTCCTTCTTGCGGTCCTCCTCGTTCAGGGCCTTCAGGCGCTCCCTCCTCTCGTGCTCCTTCGTCATCTCGTACTTCTTGAACTCATCGTGACTGTCCTTGTCGTAGTTCTCCAGGTCTTTGGTCGCCTACAGATAAAGCATGAATGTTGTCACACACTGATCATACAGCTGGTCCTGGGACGCTCACTCGACTGGAATTGATTTTAAGGTGACATATCACGCTTTTTTCATCAATATATATTGGTCTAAGAGGTCCCCAAAACATGTCTTTAAAGTTTATGCTCAAAAAAACACTTTGAAATCAGATTTTGGTCTGCCTGAAAACCCCTCTTCTTCAGTCCTCCTCAGAACACTCTGTTTTCTCTCTGACCACGCCCCCTCAGGAAGTGGGTGTGGCCTCGGCTCTCCAGCACGTTGATCTAATGTTTACATGTTGGCTGAATATACACGGCTGCTCAGAGATCACGTTACTTCAACCCTCTGAATCTGATCCAGAATCTGATCCTGACGGAGAGGCGCCTGCAGCAGGACCTTTCTGAACCATTGGTCACAGATTTAGTGTTTCTTGTTGCTTTATTTGTCAGCATGTAGACGTGTGTCTTGGTACACAGCTACGAACATGTAGCTATGTGGCTATGCTAACTAGTGCTAGCACTTATCCATGATAAATAAAAATCATCCACTAGATCTTCAAATCTGCAGACGTGGGGAGTAAAACCGACCTTTGTGTTTATTAAGACAGCCTACAACTAGCATGCCTCCCTCCTAAGCTCCTTGTTAGCACACATGTGTGCAGGGAATGAAAAACGGAGGAGGGGATTCAGTATTATTTTATACAGTCTATGGGCTGAACAAGCTCCGAGCTCTGACTCCGTGACAGACCGGATATTGTTGTTACGTAACAAAAAGACATAAGTCTGAAACGGCTCGTTTCACACACATTTACAGAAAGGTGTAGAAATCAGAACAGGGGCAGAATGGATTCTTTTCATTCTCGGGGGGTTTGTAGACAGGGACACATATTTCAGGTAGAGAACCATTAAAAAGTCCATTTTGCATGATATGTCACCTTTAAACCGGCTGTCTCAGAGCTGATCTGCTGAATATATCAAACCGTAACCCTCAATTTACAACCTCTGATCTGTCTCATAAATCCTTGAAGCTGCAGATACATCCCGGAGATCAAACCTAGACATGATGTTCCACCTTTTCCAGTAAAATCTCTGTTGGTTCAGCTGCGGTCTGGTTTTATTGATCTCGAATGTAGAACCTTTTGTTTGTCTTTGAAAGACAGTTATAGTCAATCAATCAACATTTGAGCATTCACGTCAGAGCAGGCTGAGGAAACGGCCTTTCCTTCCATTTCCAAAAGCAAACATTGACAATGAGCGGCTCATTAGGCAATTAAAAGGAAGCAGGATGAGATCACTGTGTGAAAAAATACATCGTGATGTACAGGACAGAAGAAGACAAGTGATAAGATGCATATCTTTTTATTTGTATTATTTATTTATTTCAATATATTTTATTTCAATTTTAATTTTTTTCATATTTCTTTTATTTGCATTTATTTATGTATTTATTTGTTTATGAATTAATTAATATTTAAATTATATATTTTTTTACATATATTATACTTTTTTAATTTATTTTTTATTTTCATATATATATTTCTTTATTTATATTTCTTAATGTATTCATCTATTTATTTAATTTTTATTTATTTAATTTATATTTATTTTGTATTGATTATTTTATTTTATTTTTATTTTTGAATGTTTTCTTTTAATAGTTCTTGTTTATCCACCTACTGGACGATCCCTTTTAAATGTTTATGATTTTGCACTTGTCTTTTTGATGCAATGTAAAGCACTTTGCAACACAGATTTTGAAAAGAGCTCTATAAATAAAGATTATTATTATTATTAATATAATAATCTCTGCCCACAGGAGGCACAGCAGCTTGAAATGTCCTAAAGTTGGGCAGCCTACACCAGTTGAAGTGTATGAATCTCTGATGAGTGTTTGGGGATTATTCGTGAACTCAAAGACCCTGAACAGAGTTTTAACTTGGTTATGAAACAGAAAGAAATCAATACAGTTGTCTAAACATGACCTAAAAAAGCAAACCCGACCTTTAGGAGCGAGACAGGTGACTTCATCATCGTTATTTCTAATGCCTGTCAGCTCCATCTGTGTCAGACTCTCATATCTAAAGAACGCTGCAGAACCAGCTTTTACTTTTACCTCAGAGAGAACTCACACAGAATAGGGGCGTTTTTCAACCACAGGATCTTTACCACGGAACTATGTGCATTTCGACCGGATGTACCAGGGTCCAAATCTAGCTGCAGCTTGTAACAGTAGTCTTCTCTCAGCCCACCGTGAATGCGTCTCCCCCGGTGTTACAGTTTTAAAAGTGACCCTGTAAACTGGAGAACGTGTCAGTGTTTGTGAAGTTTACACAGCTGTTGAAACACAGAGGGAGTTCCTGGGAATGCAAACTAGTTTAGTTTTTATGAAGATTTCAAAATATCCTCATCAGATATTTAATGATGGTCTAAAGACGTTTATGAGGGATGCATCCGGCTGAGAGTCTCCAGTTAACAGGGTCACTGTTTAAACCAAAACACCGGCCACAATCTCTGCCACGGCTTTTTGAGTTCAAAAGGATTTTAAAGCCGTGTTGAAACGTCTTTGCTACTCGCGCTTATCTCCTCTCACATGTTGATTCATTCATTGCTTTTCGATGTTTTTAACCGCAGGAGAAAATTTTCACTTTTTTTCATGTTTTTCTGCTTTTGGAGCACAATTTCAAATTTGAGGAAAATTTGTTATTTCGACAGGAACCGGTTCAACTTTTTTGTCAAATAGTTTTTTTCAAAAAAAAAAAAATCATTTTTTTTTTCAATTTTTTTTTCAATTATTTTCTTGTCAAAATTTTTATTTTCACTTTTTTTTTTTTCATAAATTGTTTTTCAATTTTTTTTCAATATATTTTTTTCAATTTTTTCCGAAAACAAATCGCAGTCATTGTTTATTCCATCTGTGATTCACTTGATTTCTCTTTCTTTCATTAGTTTTTATTTGTTCTATCTTTTTTGTATGTGTGTGTACTTTTCAAAAGAAGAAGCTGTGATTCTCTTGATTTAGCAGCTTGTAACAGTAGTCTTCTCTCAGCCCACCGCGAATGCGTCTCCCCCGGTGTTACAGTTTTAAAAGTGACCCTGTAAACTGGAGACCTTCAGCTGAACGTGTCAGTGTTTGTGGAGTTTACACAGCTGTTGAAACACAGAGGGAGTTCCTGGGAATGCAAACTAGTTTAGTTTTTATTAAGAATTCAAAATATCCTCATCAGATATTTAATGATCGTCTAAAGACGTTTATGAGGGATGCATCTGGCTGAGAGTCTCCAGATAACAGGGTCGCTGTTTAAACCAAAACACCAGCCGATCTCTGCCACGGCTTGTAGAGTTCAAAAGGATTTTAAAGCCGCGTTGAAACGTCTTTGCTACTCGTGCTTATCTCCTCTCACGTGTTGATTCATTCATTGCTTTTCCATGTTTTTAACCACAGGAGAAAATTTTCACTTTTTTTCATGTTTTTCTGCTTTTGGAGCACAATTTCAAATTTGAGGAAAATCTGTTATTCCGACAGGAACCGGGTCAACTTTTTTGTCAAATTGTTTTTATCAAAAAAAAAATTTCAATTTTTTTTTGTTCAAATTTTTTTTTGTTCAAATTTTTTTTTTTTCAAATTTTTTTTTTTCTATTTTTTTTTTCAAAATTTTTCTTCTCAAAATTTTTTTTTTCAATTTTTTTTTTTTTCATAAATTGTTTTTTCAATTTTTTTTTTCAATATATTTTTTAATTTTTTTTCTGAAAACAAATCGCAGTCATTTTTTATTCCATCTGTGATTCACTTGATTTCTCTTTCTTTCATTAGTTTTTATTTGTTCTATCTTTTTTGTATGTGTGTGTACTTTTCAAAAGAAGAAGCTGTGATTCTCTTGATTTAGCAGCTTGTAACAGTAGTCTTCTCTCAGCCCACCGTGAATGCGTCTCCCCTGGTGTTACGGTTTTAAAAGTGACCCTGTAAACTGGAGACCTTCAGCTGAACGTGTCAGTGTTTGTGGAGTTTACACAGCTGTTGAAACACAGAGGGAGTTCCTGGGAATGCAAACTAGTTTAGTTTTTATTAAGATTTCAAAATATCCTCATCAGATATTTAATGATCGTCTAAAGACGTTTATGAGGGATGCATCCGGCTGAGAGTCTCCAGTTAACAGGGTCGCTGTTTAAACCAAAACACTGTCCGATCTCTGCCACGGCTTTTTGAGTTCAAAAGGATTTTAAAGCCGTGTTGAAACGTCTTTGCTACTCGTGCTTATCTCCTCTCACGTGTTGATTCATTCATTGCTTTTCCATGTTTTTAACCGCAGGAGAAAATTTTCACTTTTTTTCATGTTTTTCTGATTTTGGAGCACAATTTCAAATTTGAGGAAAATTTGTTATTTTGACAGGAACCAGGTCAACTTTTTTGTCAAATTTTTTTTTTCAATTTTTTTTTTTTCAATTTTTTTGTTCAAATTTTTTTTTTTCAAATTTTTTTTTCAAAATTTTTCTTTTCAAAATTTTTTTTTTTAATTTTTTTTTTTTCATAAATTGTTTTTTTAAATTTTTTTTTCAATATATTTTTGAATTTTTTTTTTGAAAAAAAATCGCAGTCATTTTTTATTCCGTCTGTGATTCACTTGATTTCTCTTTCTTTCATTAGTTTTTATTTGTTCTATCTTTTTTGTATGTGTGTGTACTTTTCAAAAGAAGAAGCTGTGATTCTCTTGATTTAGCAGCTTGTAACAGTAGTCTTCTCTCAGCCCACCGTGAATGCGTCTCTCCCGGTGTTACAGTTTTAAAAGTGACCCTGTAAACTGGAGACCTTCAGCTGAACGTGTCAGTGTTTGTGGAGTTTACACAGCTGTTGAAACACAGAGGGAGTTCCTGGGAATGCAAACTAGTTTAGTTTTTATTAAGATTTCAAAATATCCTCATCAGATATTTAATGATGGTCTAAAGACGTTTATGAGGGATGCATCCGGCTGAGAGTCTCCAGATAACAGGGTCGCTGTTTAAACCAAAACACTGGTTGATCTCTGCCACGGCTTTTTGAGTTCAAAAGGATTTTAAAGCCGTGTTGAAACGTCTTTGCTACTCGTGCTTATCTCCTCTCACGTGTTGATTCAGTGAATCCATCTGTGATGAAATATAGCACCATCTAAAACAGCGCCAGCTGAGTCTCTTCATGCTAACAGGCTAACTGTTGTGTTGCTCATAATGATACCTGCCTGTCCGTCTGCTTCTATGGTGTCATCTGTGATGAATGGCATTCGTCTTTGTTTTACTGCCCTCTACTGGTCTGGTGGTGTAGTGCATTTACTTTTTTTTACTCCATACGTCACTGGCCTGATTTCCACAATCTAACCGCGGTCGAAACACAGACAACAATGGGGGCACAGGAAACTTCTAGTTCAGGGGAAAGTAGTTCTGGGGGCTAAAAGACCCTGGAACTCTTGGTCGAAATGCACCTCAAGATCAGCAAAGAGGTAAGATGTACCACTTTGTCCACAGGGGGCGCCAAAAACAACACCAACACCAAGTTCCTCTCAGAGCTTCAAAGTTCTGTTTGCTCCTCAGCCCTGCAGAAACACTCACCTGGTGCACAGTGTGTGGAAATGTTACAAGTCTGAAGGTCTCACAAACACACATTTATCAGTCCACAGTTATAAGCAGTAGTTAATGACACTAAACAAACCGACAAAGACTCAGAGTTTGGGGAGGATTTACATGCATTTGATTTCTGAATGAGAGATCACTTCCTCATTGTGTTTCCCGTGTTCACAGGAAACCTCTCTGCCTTCTCTGACTTATCTCTGATGCAGCAGCCCGCCTTAAAGCTGCTGAATGTTAGCGAATGAATGCAAGTCATTAAGAAAAGCCGACAGGTGAGCAAGAGTGAGAGTGAGCAGCTCACACCTGTAATTTAGTGCACACTCATCCATCCTGGAAACTGCAGAGATAACATGGCGCAGCACTTTCTCTACAGCTAAGTATGGGTCTGAGTTTGACAGTGACCACAGACTGTGAGGAGGCACCAGGTGTCCATAGTATCACATATGAAAACACACAGGGATACGTCACACAGATGTCCTATATGCGCTCGCACTCCTCGCTGTGTGTGAGCGTGTGTGTGTGTGTGTGTGTGTGTGTGTGTGTGTGTGTGTGTGTGAGAGTGTGGGAGGTTGTTAAACAGCTGAACAAATTTCCCCTCAGTCAATACGTCCAGAGGCTACAACAGCTTCTTCTCTGAACCCACTATCTATTTACTTTAGCTTTAGTTTGATGCTTGTGGCTCACACTCCTCAAAAAGATGCATTAAGAGTCCATCTCTTCTGGATCTACTGAGTTATTAAGAGAGTCACTCTGGATTTGAGAGGCAGTAATGTCAAGTTATGTACTTTAATATGAGGGAGAAGAGGGGGCAGAAGTCTGGTCTGCAGCAGGAGGGATCTAGTTTGTTGGAGCCATAATGTGTATTCAACCTGTGCTAATTATCTGTGACGCTGCACTTCTATTACTTCAGGTAATTTACACCTGGGTGAGGCTTTACATTTCCTTTACAGGCTCAAACAAAGACGGGGAGTGGGTTCAGATGTTTTCTCTTCAACTCTGTCACAGTTTTAATTTCTCACAGGAAGCGTTTGTTTTATTTGTTTTTGTTTAATAAAAAGTAAAACGTTCATATGAACATTTTTTCAATCATAGTCGTGACACTGTAAGGTGCTTTTCAGACACTAAAACGTACCGATTTGGGGCGCTGGTGGCCTAGCGGTCTAAGCGCCTCGCATACAGAGGCTACAGTCCTCGGCGCAGAGGTTGCCAGTTCGACTCCAAACCGAGACCTTTTGCTGCATGTCTTCCCCTGCTCTCAAAAATATTGAAATTATTTGACCTCGTAGATTTTAAAACTGCACAAATTGTGTATAAGGCAAGGAAAAATCTCCTTCCAGGGAATATCCAAAGATTGTTCTTTGAAAGAGAGGGGGGTTATAACTTAAAGGTGGAGTAGGACATGTTATTTTGATACATTTTTCTCAATCACGAGCAAAAAGCGATGTATACATCGATAGGGAGTAATACACAAAGTGATCTAACACTGAGATGAGAAATCTCAGTTGTCTGTGTCAGCAGCTAGACTGCAATAAGTTCGTCCAATCATTCATTCGCCACCGAGCGCAATGATTGGCTGACCGGCCGGATGACCTGTGACCTGCCGAAAGACACACCTCCTGTTTACAGGAGTGCGCGTGACCTGACTGAAATCGTCATCAACAGGCTGTTCACTAACGCAGAACATCTGATAAACATGTCAGAGAGAGAGAAACCAACGATTTAGCTCAACTTCTGCCCTCAAGTTCTGCCGCTAAACGGAGCAAGAAGAGGGATACTGTGATGGAAAAGGAGACGACTTAAAAACACTGGATGAAGATACAAACACGAGTCAATATTCGGGATGCATTTCTGCAACGGCTGAAGGATTTGAAGGGTCTCTAAAGCGACGCCATGGTTGCTGATTTTCTACTGGACAGGTAATCATGTCATTTCATTTGTCTTTGTGTTCATGGTTTAGTTCATCTATGAGACAGCTAGCGATAACTTCGGCTAATGCTAGCGGCCGGCTAACGGCTTGTAGCTCTGTTTATGGAGACCTGTACACAGTCTGTTAGCTTGTAGCTCTGATTATAGAGACCTGTATACAGTATGTTAGCTGGTAGCTCCGTGTATAGAGACCTGTACACAGTCTGTTAGCTTGTAGCTCTTTATAGAGACTTAAATACAGTCTGTTAGCTTGTAGCTCTGTTTATAGAGACCTGTACACAGTCTGTTAGCTGGTAGCTCTTCGGTTGCTCTTTATCAGCATGAATGGGGTGTTGTACTAAGTCTAAATGCCGTCTTGCCTGTGTTTTCATAGCTACGAGAAGGAAACATCGACGTCCACACCGTTAAAACACGGGACGCAGAGGCCTCCACCCCAGCTGTTTCATGTGTTCGGAGTCCCCCTCTGACCGGTGAGTTTCAGGCCCGATAAGAACTCCATGAACATGAACGTTGCTTTGACCACTGCTTGCGTGGAGGTATAAATACTGCTCTCTTTTTTATTATGAGCTATTTTTGATTTACGTACGCAGAAGGGTTTTTTTTAATGTCCGCACAAAATAAAATCCAAACCATACTCTTTCACTTCACGTGATCTCCATGCTAAATCGCAATCTGAGACCACACCATACAGACTAAAGAGATGAGAGACAAAAAGTTTGGCTGATAAAAAATCCTGTGAATGTTAGCTGCTTCTCTAAAAGCTTGGTTTGGTGAAGGAAAGCATGAATAAAAGTGTTCAACAAGGAATCAAATACACAGAATAATTGTATTAATAACCTGTGGGCACAGTCTTCCTCTCCAAAGAGGGAGAGAGCACATTTTGACATCACTTACTCTGAAAATATTAGATAATATTCAAGATATCAATAAGAAATACAGTATATGTACCATATGTGCACAATACACACTGCAGTAGGCACTAAGCACACACTAGTGATAGTGGTGTCAACTCCTTGCATGGCTAGAAGAAATAACTGTTTACATATGGGGCTGAAGGAAGGGTTATTATGATCGAAATCAAATGCACAGTGCTGTAAGATAATGAGAACCTTTGACTAAACTTCTGATTCTTTCTTCTATGTCAGGTATTGCACAATATTTAACAAGAAGTCAAAAAAGTGGAGCCTGTACACAATGAAGGTGGATAAGGACTACAAGTACATCACAGACCTCCAGAGCACAATCCTGCACAGAAAGCTGACAGCAACTGGGGGATGCCAAAGAAGAGAACAAGGAGGCCGGATGATCCACGCCAACATGTTTATCTTCAACAGCCATTATTTTTATTTCTGTAATAAATACATTTTCTAATAAAAGTAAATGTAAAACAACTCTTTGATATTGCAATTATTTGTTTATAATGTTGTATGTTACTTGATATGGATTTAAATTATTTTGTGATTTGAAGAGAGAAGGCCAGTGTAAATTTAAAGATTTATTTAACAAATGTATACACAGCACACTGAAGTATTTTTTTACATGAAGATAAAATATATACAAAGGAACTAAAGGGTCAACATACAAGTATTGTATGTAATCATGTCATAGTTTAATTCACTTCCAACTGAAACCTTTATAATGTCCATGTGGAAGGGTCACGGATTTTCCAGATACAGCAACAAGGTATTACTCCTCTATGACCTGCACCAAGTGCTCCATGCTGCCAGACAACAACCTGTCAGTGCAGCATGGCGGAACTTTCTGTTGCTGTCCCCAGGATCTGGAGCTCGTCCCCGGTCGTTGCTCTCCCTCTCGCTCGTATGGCTCTGCTTTGCACTCGACCCCGGTCTCGTCCTCTCCGACCTGAGGTGCTTGGCTCAGGATCGTAATCAGCAGTCATCATGAGAGCTCTAACAAGCACAAAAAACAGGCAATATGTTGTAGTTCCAACACGAAAATGAAGACTGTCAACAATGGTGAACGCTTATAAATATATAGGCACTGTAGCCGTCTAGTAACTAAACATCATGACATGCTAAATCAAAATAAACATGGCTAGCCGGAGTTATTAGCCCGGCAGCAACAACTTGCTCTAGCTGTATTTCAGATGATAAAAAACAAACACACATAAAGCTAACATGCAGGCTATGCTGTGCATTCTAACTAATTACATAATTTTTTAATGTGGTAATATAAGCGGTTTACTTACATGGGAGATAGACGTGTTTTTCCTCCGATGAAAATAAAGTCAATCGTTCGCCGCTCCACAGCTAGCTATGGTGACGTCATCCTCCAGCTGGAGTCTGCCACAGCGCGTTCATGTGTTTGGAGGCGTGTCCCTCCCCTCTCCCTACAGGCTGCTCTGAAGGAGGGGGAGGGCTCTGTTCGGCTGTGTGCTTTCAAAATCAAGCTAACTGCTGCGGCTTTCTCAGGATCTCCTACTCCACCTTTAAGAGGGAAGTTAAAGGGGACATATCAGGCTTTTTTCATCAATGTATATTGGTCTAAGAGGTCCCCAAAACATGTCTTTAAAGTTTATGCTCAAAAAAACACTTTGAAATCAGATTTTGGTCTGCCTGAAAAACCCTCTTCTTCATTCCTCATCAGAACAGTCTGTTTTCCCTCTGACCACGCCCCCTCAGGAAGTGGATGTGCCTCGGCTCTCCAGCACGTTGATCTAATGTTTACATGTTGGCTGAATATACACGGCTGCTCACAGACCCGCGTTACTTCAACCCTCTGAATCTGATCCAGAATCTGATCCTGACGGAGAGGCGCCTGCAGCAGGACCTTTCTGAAGGATTGGTCACAGATTTAGTGTTTCTTGTTGTTTTATTTATCAGTATGTTGACGTGTGTCTTGGTACACAGCTACGAACATGTAGCTATGTGGCTATGCTAACTAGCGCTAGCACTTATCCATGATAAATAAAAATCATCCACTAGATCTTCAAATCTGCAGACGTGGGGAGTAAAACCGACTTTTGTGTTTATTAAGACAGCCTACAACTAGCATGCCTCCCTCCTAAGCTCCTTGTTAGCACACATGTGTGCAGGGAATGAAAAACGGAGGAGGGGTTGAGTTGTATTTTATACAGTCTATGGGCTGAACAAGCTCCGAGCTCTGACTCCGTGACAGACCGGATACTGTTGTTACGTAACAAAAACAAGGAAGTCTGAAACGGCTCGTTTCACACACATTTACAGAAAGGTGGAGAAATCAGAACAGGGGCAGAATGGATTCTTTTCATTCTCGGGGGGTTTGTAGACAGGGACACATATTTCAGGTAGAGAACCATTAAAAAGTCCATTTTGCATGATATGTCACCTTTAAGATTAAAGATGGTGAGTGTTCGGACCACAAGGAGAAGTTTTTGTATTTCAGTCTGTGGTGTAAAACTGTGGAACAGTCTCAATATGGAGCTACAGCAATGTCTGAACATAATCCAGTTCAAGAAGAGGTATAAAGAAATGATTTTCATGAGGTACAAGGAGGAAGACAAGTGTTGATAATCACCAGGGGTTTACTTTTGATTGTGGGTGTAAAGTGAAGATAATATATGAAGATTTGACTTGTGGGAATGCACGAGTATAATGCCAGATAATAGTGAATGAAGGGGTAGGATTAGATAAGTTTAACTTCTTCCTACTCCTTTTCGCACATGTAAAGTAAAATGTTTCACTGCTTACTAATATTGATTTTGTTTCTTTTGTATAACTATTTCTTCTTTTCTACTTGTATTCTCTTTTTGTTTTGTTTTTTCTATTTTTACTTTTATATGTTCGAAATAAAGACATCAAATCAAATCAAACTCTCTACTCCCCACATTTCCTGTCTCTCTTCAGCTGTCCTATCCAATAAAGGCGAAAAAGGCCCAAAAAATTAACTTTAAACGTACCGATTTGATGAGGCGGTCCAGGTCGTCCACCTCAAACGTGTCCGGGTTCATGTGGTTGAGGTGCTCAAACTGTTTCAGCAGAGCCTGGTGGTCCACTTTCCAGCCTGCAAGTAAAGAAATAATGGAAAGTTAAGCTTGACACTTCTGAAATGTATGACTTATATTTCCAATATTTTATAGGAAGAGGGTTGTGGAGGCTGTTTTTATGTCAGTCTTGGATTATGGGGACACAATCTACAGAAACACCTGAACCCTCAAACGCCTTGATCTTCTCTGCATTAAGATTTATTACAGGTGACCCCTTTCACTGACATAGGTGCATTCTGTACAATAAGGTGGGCTGGCCCTCTCTCCATGAAAGATGCAATATCCATTAGCATCTTTTTATCTATAAAACTCTTTTAGGAAAATCACCAACCCCCCCCCACACACACACACACACACACACACTGCAATAATCTTGGCATCACCTTTGATAAAGACCTTAACTTCAACCAACATATCAAAACCACAGTCCAGTCTTGTTTCTATCAGCTACGCAAAATCTCTCAGATCAGGCCCTTCCTTTCACACCCATCAATCCATCCATCTTCTTCCGCTTATCCAGGTCAGGGTCGCGGGGGCAGCAGCCTCAGCAGGGAAGCCCAGACACTCCTCTCCCCGGCCACTTCCACCAGCTCTTCTGGGAGGATACCGAGGCGCTCCCAGGTCAGCTGAGAGACATAGTCTCGCCAGCGTGTCCTGGGTCTTCCCCGTGGCCTCCTCCCAGTTGGACATGCCCGAAACACCTCCCCAGGGAGACGCCCGGGAGGCATCCTGACCAGATGCCAGAACCACCTCATCTGGCTCCTCTCAATCCGGAGGAGCAGCGGCTCTACTTTGAGCCTCTCCCGGATGTCTGAGCTCCTGACCCTATCTCTAGCCTAGCCACCCTGCAGAGAAAGCTCATTTCAGCCGCTTGTATACGCGATCTTGTTCTTTCGGTCACTACCCACAGCTCGTGACCACAGGTGAGGGTCGGAACGTAGATTGACCAGTAAATTGAGAGCTTTGCCTTCTGGCTCAGCTCCCTCTTCACCACAACAGTACAGCGCCCGCATCACTGCAGATGCCGCCCCGATCCGCCTGTCAATCTCCCACTCCCCCTTCCCCTCACTCGTGAACAAGACCCCGAGATACTTAAACTCCTCCACCTCGGGCAAAGACTCCCCTCCGACCCAGAGAGGGCAAGCCACCCTTTTCCGACTGAGCACCATGGCCTCAGACTTGGAGGTGCTGATCCTCATCCCCGCTGCTTCACACTCAGCTGCAAACCGTCCCAGTGCGAGCTGGAGGTCACCGTTCGAAGAAGCCAATAGGACGACATCATCTGCAAAGAGCAGAGATGGAATCCCAAGGCCACCGAACCGGACACCCTCCGCCACTTGGCTGCCCCTAGAAATTCTGTAGGAAGGGGCCTGGTGGTGGAGGAGGTCAGTGAGGTAGGAAGAGGCCTGGTGGTGGAGGAGGTCAGTGAGGTAGGAAGAGGCCTGGTGGTGGAGGAGGTCAGTGAGGTAGGAAGGGGCCTGGTGGTGGAGGAGGTCAGTGAGGTAGGAAGGGGCCTGGTGGTGGAGGAGGTCAGTGAGGTAGGAAGGGGCCTGGTGGCGGAGGGCTTTATGGGTGAGGAGGAGGATTTTAAACTGTATGGGGTAGGGGACGGGGAGCCAATGAAGATGTTGGAGGACGGGGGTGATGTGGTCGCAGGTGAGGAGGCGTGCAGCAGAGTTCTGAATGTATTGCATTTTATGGAGGATGTGCCGTACAGGATGCTATTACAGTAATCTAAATGGGATGTGATGCATGGATAAATGTCTCTATAACTGACTTGACATCATTGTAAATGAGGGTTGCCCCTCAATGATCTCTCGAGTATAAATAAAGGTTGATGATGACTTGTAATCTACTAAAAAGTTGCATTATGAGTGAGATCTAAAGTACAATCATCCATTCATCCAGAGTCAGACGGAGCCGTGGTTGGTGCTGCATTACATCATACAGTATTTCCACATCCTACATTGGAAGATGACTGAACAAAACTTCTTCTTCTTCTGCGGTTTCAAGAAGAGAAAGTTTGACAGAGACACGTCTGCACAACACATATGTGCCACATACCTCTCCCCCCTTGCATGTCGTGTTTGGCTTTGATGAGCATCCGCAGCCGGGCCATCTCCTCCCGCTTCAGCTCGTCCAGCCGAGTCCGAAAGTTGTGGTGAACAAAGTCCAGCTCTTTGGAAAGTTTCCCACTCTGCAAGTCAACAAAACAAAATGTTCACGTCAACAACAAACACAAGAGACGTAGAGTTACTGGCATGGTTGAGAGAGTGAGCGGATACCTTGATGTCGTCCATGTTGGCGCTTTTGAGCTTCTCTTTAAAGTGTGGGTCTTTCTCCAGGAACTCAATGACTTCCCTGAGGTAGCGGTCGTAGTGCAGCCCTGTTTCCTGGAGCATAAGCAAAACAACATATCAGTGCATGATCTTATAGGGCTCGTTTAATCACTACTAAAAGCAAGCACAACAACTTCTTTGACATCTTGCAAATGCACAGTGACACTTTTACACTTTTTTTAGATGTTTGCATGCAGAGAAATGTTCATGTAAGACACTCTAAGCACAAACTTTCCTGCAGAAACATGGGATTTGATTGCTTATTTGACTCACAGCACTCTGTGGCGGCTCCAGCTCCTCCTGAGGCTTCTCATTCCCCTTGTCCACACTGATCGGCACTGACTGGATGCACAGCCACAAACTCAGCAGCACCAGCCCACATTGAGCCAAAGCTTTACCCCTAAACATCTGGGGCAGAAGGTAAAAGAGGGAAATTAAAAATCAGGGTTGAATCAGCAATAAATCACTCTCTCGCCTCCAACTGGTCCAGAACGCAGCAGCTCGTCTTCTAACTGGTTTTAACAGACGACATCACATCACTCCTGTCCTCTCTTCTCTCCTCTGGCTTCCTGAATGTTTTAGATTTTAAGATTTTACTGACTCCACTTTTAAAGCTCGCCTGGGTCTCGCCCCAAACTACAAACTAGCAGAAATGCTAACGAGTTATGAGCCATCTCGCGGCCTTAGATCCTCAGGTGGAGCATTTTTGGTCGTTCCAAAGTCAAGGCTCAAATGCAAAGGGGGTCAAGCTTTCTCCATCAGAGCTCCTAGACTCTTGAAACTTATTTTTAAAGACTTGCTTTTATGTGACTTCATCCTTCTTACCGCTTTTACTTCTATTTTATTAGTATCTAATTAATTGTTTTAAATTGTATTTGATTATTTTATTTAATTATTTAATGTTTTAATTTATTTTTATTTTTTTCATTCATTATTTTAACGTTCCTAATTTATCCTTTTCACTTTTTCTAATGTTCTCGATGTGATGTCATCCTCTCATTCTGAAAACCTCTTTTATTTTCCTTTTAATTCCTAAAACTCGTCTTAAAACCCATTTTTATTCCTTGGCTTTCAAGGAGACTCTGCTCCTGTTTTAGTGATTTATGATTTGTTTTTTGTTTCTATTGTTTTTATTGTTTTATTATCCTGTGTTTGAATTGTTTTATACCTGCGTTGTTTGTCTATTTATGTACAGCACTCTGTTTCGGCTGTGGTCATTTTTAAAGTGCTTTATAAATAAAGTTGAGTTGAGTTGTAATGCTTTTGTTTTCGTATCCATTTTTACTCCTCACCCAGCAAACCCTGACCCAGAATTCACACTCTGCACATCAAAACCTCCTCCACCGTCCAAGAACCAAACTCAGGACCATGGGAGACCGGGCCTGGTCTGTGGAACTCCTTGCCCAGCCCCCTCAGGACCCCACAGACCGTGGATGCTTTTAAGGAACACTTAAAGACCTTCCTCTTTAAAGAGGCTTTTAACTCTTTTAAGTACTCTTTTTAAAATGTTTTCAAGTTTGTTCCCTCTTTTTTACTGTGTGTAGCACTTTGAGTTTACCTGAAATGAAGGTATGTTGTAAATAAAATGTATTATTATTATTATTTTATATTATTCTATTTTATTTTATTTCATTTTTGTATTATTATTTATTTTTGAAAAACCCTTAAACAATGATTTATTGGTCTATTGTCAGACCACTTCATTTTGTTTAATACATGTGTATAATTTTTAACCTCTTGCTTTATATTCTGTTTTGCATTGTTAAAATTCCTCCTCCCTGTCTTTTAAAAGGCTAACTTTGTTATTCTAACCATGCTTTGTTTGTGAAAACACTTCGTAAACATTTTATTTTAAAGGTGCTCTATAAATAAAGTTATTATTATTATCATTATTATTATTATTATTAATGTGATGTCTCTTGAAATGGTGCATCCTTTATGCAGTTTTTTGCATGTTTTAGGTGTAAATTATAAAGTGTGCATGTGTTTCCTTTGAACACACAACAGCATGAAGTTGTTAAGCATTGAAAAAGAGAAACACATTATAATTTAGAGACAGTATTAGAGGATTTTCTGCAAGTTTCGCTTTCTGTGCATGTACAAAAAAACATGTCCAGTAAATAAAGTTGCAGCATGATAAAAAAAGACTTCATGTCAACATGCTGAGGGTGTTATTCCTGCAAACAGATGGTTCAGTGAGGATGTTACAGCACAGGTGGACGCTAATTCATTATCCCATAGAGGCTGAAAGCTGGTAAACAAGCTGCAAACATGTTAAATATCACTCACTGTGAGCTGACTCTTCTTCCTCTCTCTTCTTCACTCCTCTCAGTCTGATTTCCCTCCAGCAGTCCGACCTGTGAGCTAGCAGCGCTTGTTTCGAGCTGTCATCTCCTCACTACGAGCCTCACTACGAGCCTCTCTCACGGCCACAACCTACAGGGGGAAAAGATTGTGTTCACCATGGCAACGCCCCGCCCACAGCCGCTCTGATTGGCTGATTGGCTTTGCAAAAACAGTCGCGTAGAGAGCTGATTGGACGGCACGAGCTGTCAGTCAGAGTGAGTCCCTGTCACACAGAGGATTAAGGTGCGTTGAGCCAAACTGTACGTGGCGTTCAGACAACCCCCCACGCGAGCGGAGAGAGAGTTTGATGTGAGAATAAAAGATAAATATTATTATTATTTAGAGATAAATAAATAAATAATATGTTTGTACACATCAGCATCAGTCAGAGAAAATTATGTGCAATATTACAACATTTTATTTAACTGAGCTTTAAAGCAGTAATTATCAGATTACACAGATTTATAAACCAACATTGTGTTAGATTTATCTAGATTTATTAAATGAATCTGTGAAAATATCTGTTCAATGTCTATTTTGATTCCGTGTTTGTTTGTTTTTTTCTTTTGTTTCTATTTGCTTGTTTATTTTAACATTTTATTTGTATCTACGTATTTACTTTATTTAATTTCTTTTAGTATTGTCATTGTAATTTTTATTGGATGTACTGTATAGCGGTCTTGGGTGGGGGGTACTGTGCACAGTTTTGTGTATTTTAATTTTCTTTGTTTAAACTCAATAAAAAGTTGTTTGAAAACAAAATAAATCACCCATTCGCTTTTACAGATAATCTGTGTGATGCACTTTTAATCTTAATTTTTATTTGCTTTGTAATTTTCTGCATTTTTTGCTCTGAAGAACTTTGTTAAGAAAAGTGTTATAGAAATAAAGTGTATTATTATCATCATTATTATCATTGTTATTTTTGTTATTTTTGTTATACTTATTATTATAATCACCTGATGTTTAGTCTCTAAAGCCAACATGCTGTGACTACTTGTGTAAGCATTGTTTGAGTATGCCTGTACAAGCAACACTGGGGAACATGAGTACTTGGATTTGGTTTGTTTGTATTTAATCTCTAATAAATGAAACAAAAATCTGTTTGACAGTTTATTTATTTTCAGGATCAGAATAAAAGTCAGAAACACTTTATGTATTCACTTTAACATCTGACTTTTCTCTGAGACTAATAATAACATATATGGACCTTAAATTGTTTTTCATTGTATTAAAGTCAGAATTCTGAGATTAAAGTCAGAATTCTGAGAAAAAATACCTTTTTCTCTGAGAAAAAAATACTTTTTTCTCAGAACAAAAACATTTAAAAATATTTTGGACCTTAATTTTATTTTTTTTTCAGTGGCCCTAATCCTCCTCCGTATATAAACCATAGATATAAACCATAGATATAAACCATAGATATAAACCATAGATATAAACCATAGACATAAACCATAGATATAAACCATAGATATAAACCATAGATATAAACCATAGACATAAACCATAGATATAAACCATAGATATAAACCATAGATATAAACCACAGATATAAACCATAGATATAGAATTGATTTAGAATTGATTTTAAAGTCCTTTTACTTGTTTTTAAAGCTCTTAACAGCCTTGCTCCTCCATACATCACTGATCTCCTGTCATTTATGTTCCAGCCCGATCACTGAGGTCCTCGAATGCTTCCCTTTTAAATGTTCCTCGTGTGTCTCACACAGGCCTCGGCCAGAGAGCTTTCTGTTTTTATGCCCCTAGGCTGTGGAACTCTTTGCCTCTGGACATCAGAACAGCGAGCTCTCTGAGTGTTTTTAAAAGTAAACTTAAGACTTACCTTTTTAACCTAGCTTTTAATTTGGAGTAGTTTATTTTAGCTCCGGACTGCATTATTATTATTATTATTATTATTATTATTATTATTATTATTATTATTATTATTATTTTAATCATTATTATCTAAACCATTGTTTTAACATGTATTTATTTATCTTATTTATTTCTTGTGTTCATCTGATCTTGTTAACTCTACCTTATTTTTAACTTTTCTTTCCACTCTTACTTATTTTATTAATTTTACTGTACTGATTTTCTTTTCTTTTTGTAAGTATTTTCTTTTTTTAATCATGCCTTTTATAATTTTACCATTGCTGTTGTTTTCTTACTGTCTGTTACTCTGTGAAGCACTTTGGGCTACATGTTTTAATGTATGAAAGGTACTATATAAATAAAGTTGAGTTGAGTTGAGTTGAGTTGAGTTGAGATATAAACCATAGCTATAAACCACAGATATAAACCATAGATATAAACCATAGACATAAACTATAGATATAAACCATAGATATAAACCATAGATATAAACCATAGATATAAACCACAGACATAAACCATAGACATAAACCATAGACATAAACCATAGATATAAACCATAGACATAAACCATAGACATAAACCATAGATATAAACCATAGACATAAACCATAGCTATAAACCATAGATATAAACCATAGATATAAACCATAGATATAACCCACAGACATAAACCATAGATATAAACCATAGATATAAACCATAGCTATAAACCATAGATATAAACCATAGATATAAACCATAGATATAACCCACAGATATAAACCATAGCTATAAACCATAGATATAAACTATAGATATAAACCATAGATATAAACCATAGATATAAACTATAGATATAAACCATAGATATAAACCATAGATATAAACCATAGATATAAACCATAGATATAAACTTATTTCAGCACTACCCTCATCTGTCCACTAGATGTCGCTGTTGCTCTTCTACCCTGCAGCAGCACAGAGACCCATCCGAGTAAGAGTCATCACACCGAACCTCCACCGAGCTCGTGAACAGGAACTGACGTCCCTCCACCCTCAGAGCGAGAGGACGGAAAAACATGCAGCTGCAGGAGAAATGGCTCCAAACACCGCACCGCTGAGAGGTGAGAAACCAACCTTTTGTCTTTTAAATGTTCAGAGTTAAACTTTTTATCCTTATAGCTGCCTGAAATCTGCGTGTGCGGCTGCGCAGTAAACAGCCTCTACCCGCACGACGAATCCTGCATTTCCTCCTTGTTTGTTGGAGCAAAGCTGTCTCCTGTACTTTTTTAAAAACACTAAACCAGAGTCTGTAAAAGTACAGGAGACAAAAGAGGGACTATAAAGAAGATTAAATCAGTCGAGATGTCTTCCTGTTAAGTTCATATCCCCCTCTGTGTGCGCCGTGTTGTTTGGTTTAGCAGCTAACAAACTTAGCATCCAACAAAAAGTTAAAGTTCAAACCTGAAGTATGAAGAAGTGATAATCTCCTCCCTGTGCTGGATTACTGCCTTACTATCAGTCCAAACACACTCTTATCTTTAATTAACTACCTGTTATCTCTTCAGTGTGTGTGTACAATGTAAAGAAGGAAGTATAAAGGACATTTAAAACTCATCACTTGGTGTCAGGTGAGCCTCAGCAGACAGGTGAGCTAACTAAGCTCCACAGGTAATTATGTAAGGCAACTATTCTGCATTTTAAAGCCTCCACAGGAATTCATCTGTGGTGCAAAACACCTCCAGGTTGTATAACTGAGTAACAGGTATCATGTTACTGCGAGTTGCATGTCCTAAATATGCTCAGAGATGTTACCTGGTGATACAACAACACCTTTAAACACCTGGAATCAGAGGAAACATGTGTTTTCTTTAAAGTTGCATGAGCTTTTATCTCATTAAAACTCCAAAAAACAAGCTTTATAATGTCATGTATGCAGAAAAGAGGTTAGAACATCCTGTGATGCATGTTTCTTCAAATAAAACATGTGCATTTCAGGGTTTTGTTTAAGATCCTGCACTTAAAGATGAAGGGGGTTGTTACTTTGCATGCATTTTCTGCAACTGCACATTATTTTCAGTCAATCAATCAATCAATCAAGATTTATTTATGTAGCACATTTCATACAAATCAAATGCAACCCAAAGTGCTTTACAGCGATTGAAAAACAAGAAAGAGGCAGAAGTAAGACAATGGCAAGACATATTAAGGGAAAATATTAATAATGCTAATAATAAAAATAGTACTAATAGAATAAAATAGAGACCAATGCACACCAACAATAATATATGTGTTATTAAAATAAGTTAAAGCATCAAAATTAATTAAGAATACAATAGTTGAAATAGTTTTTAAAGGGTAAGGATAAGAGTTGAAAATAAAACTAAGGCTAAAAATATCAATAAAAACTGAGTAGATAAATAAATGAATGAATAGATAAATAAAAATAGAATAAGATAACAGTTAAACTAGTCGACTAGCCTAAATCATCGTCCTGACAGATCGAATAGTTTGCAGAAATTGGTTTAAAAGTGCAGTTTTCTCAAAGCTTAGATGTCTACAAGTGTCCTGTTTCATCCACTACGCAGGATATTCAGATATCTGTAAACACAACCAGGTTATTTCACTTCTGACCTACTTTAATAATAATCCCCAAAGTGTTGCATTGATTATCAAAACAATAGGAAGTAAATCAAAGTTGATGATTCAGTATTTAAAAGCTTCAGTGCCCTTACGGGTTTCATAAGCTCGCATATAAACCACAGTGTTAGAGAGGTGTAATTGCTTTTGTGCAACATGCAGCGTTTCAGCCTCACGCTTCTCTTTGATGGTGAGTTTCATGTCTCATTATGTAACACATACCCTGAAGACATGAGACAAATTAAACTGTCCCCCCATCCAACAACCAATACATGCATCTTAAACATCTATAAAGTTGACCTGGTTACTTATTTTCCCTTTAAAGACCTGATGCGCTGCACTTTGCTCAGCCGGCGCAGAGTTTATTGTCAACACCAGCGCCTTCCTCAGCTGTTAGAAACTCATCTCTGACTCAGTGCGACCAGGTCAAGTCTGAGTTTAAAGGGTAGATTCAAAGTTTCATGGATTAAATCAAGCTGATGATGCTGCCATAAAGCTGTAAGGTAAATCCAGGACAAGCTTATAAAGAGGAATAACTCCAATGTTCAGGAGTTATTAAACCAAGGGAATGTGGATGGAGGGTGACATATAAACACAGCGGTTACTCTACCAAGGCCCCGCCCCCCAAAGTTCCAAGACCTTTTGAAAGTACTACCCCCCAAGCAGGGACTTTTCAGGGGCAGATTAACCACCCCGAAAGTACAAAATTAGACCCTGGTTCCTGCTATTGGATCACACAGAGTCTCTCAAAAGGTCCGTAGTTCCTTGGGAAAGTTCCTGCTGTCAAAAAGCACCTTTAGTTAATTGAGTATTGTGCATCTCAAGAACCGTCACCAAGAGTTTCACCAGTGAAAACCTGCCAGCAGCTTGTACTTCAGTCGTTCCACAAAACCATGAAATATAGCAGCGACATTCCAAAGGTAAAAGAGCTGAACGAACCAATCATTACATTCATTGCTCTTGATAACCAGCCTTTCTGCATGGTGGAAGATGCCGGCTCCTGCAGGATAATGATGCATTTATAGCCTTACCTGAACTGCAAAGCCTCGTCCTGAGTCACCTCGCCAATTCTTCTCACTGCACAGCTGAGCGACAGCGCTTAATCCACCGAATTAATGTATTCACTTTCCATTACTGGATGTCTATACATGAAGAAGAAGATGTTGTCTTGTTTATCTGATCCTAAAAGAGTAAAGCCTTGTTTATACTTCTGCGTCAAATCGATGGTGTAGCTCAGGCGTGTCCAAAGTATGGCCCGGGGGCCAATTGCGGCCCGAGGTCCCTTTATTCATGGCCCCAAGCTTCCATCTTAAATTGTGTTATTTATAGCAAAGAAATGAATCACCTTCTGAATCATCTGTACATCTGCAGTTTCTTTCAAGCGTTGAATCAAAACTAAAGTCAATCCAGAAACGTCTCAAAAAGCTTCATGTGGACCTCTTGTATAAAAGCCAAAGCATTGGGGATTCTGCAACATGGCAATAAAGAAGAAATACAAGAACTCTTAAAGCTGACAGCTTTTCAAATGAATGTTTTTATCATGATGTGAAATCTGATAAATGTTCTCGATAAGTTCAGAAGACACAAAAGAGGACACAAGACAAGATCAAAATTATGAAATTGTGCAGAAAAGGCAAAATTTGGTGCATAAAAATTATTCAGAATGCAGGAAAATAATTATTTTGTTCTTAAAATGTTGTCTGCTGGTCAGAAAAGTCTTAATAACAACATGAAAAAGAAGTGATGAAATCTAGATCGTGATCCTGCCATAGGAAAATAATGATACAATATTTTTCCCACATTGCCCGACTCTAATAAAAAGCATTTTCCTCCAGAAGAAGATAAGGTTTGCTAATGTTTACATGGCTTGTGGAGAACTGAGGACTACCTAGTTACTGATTTATTGAGAAAAAAAATTAAAATATTGTTATTAAATTGATATTTCATGTATAACTTTTAGGATTCCTAAGTCTCAGTAGGAGCCACTGGCCCTGAGGTATTCTGAAAACAACATCAAATGTGGCCCTCTTTGAAAAAAGTTTGGACACCCCTGGTGTAGCTTATGCGGGTTAAGGCTGATTTATACTTCTGCGTTGAATCAACGGTGTACCCTATGCCGGGGGTCCGCATAGCTCCCGTACCTACGCCGAGGCCTACGCACGTAGCTGACGTGCACCTCAATCAATCAATCAATCAATCAATCAATCAATCAATCTTTATTTGTATAGCGCCAAATCACAACAAACGTTATCTCAAGACGCTTTTACAAACATAGGAGGTCTAGACCACACTATGTCAAATTATGAACAGAGACCCAACACCAAGACAGGGTAAGACTCAGTCTGACCCCACCTTAATCCATCATGAGCATTGCACATCGCAGTATTTAGCTAGTTACAGTGGTGAGGAAAAACTTCCTTTTAACAGGCAGAAACCTCCAGCAGGACCAGACTCATGTTAGACACACATCATGCCTCGACTGAGTTGGGTCTGGAAAGACAGATAGAGGGGAGTAAGAGAGAGAGGTGATAGTGATGAGACGAGTCGTAGAAGCTGTTGCCGCTGGAGTCCAGCACGTCCGTATCAGCTGGAGTCCAGATCGTCCACAGCAGGAGGACGTCAACGGCACCTCCTCCAAAATGTAACTCCCCGTAGGGCCGACGCGGACCGCAAGCTCTGTGATTGGTCCGCTCGGCGGCTTTGTCTTTCCCGCATTTACAACACTTCCGGGATCCCGGAAATCGGCCACACATCGGCCGTGTATTTCATCTCCTCCTCTCTATTCTTCATGTAATCTTGTCTGTATGATAAACAGCAACATGTATCAGCTGTAGATTAACATAACACGCTCTGAATCTCTGTGGAAAAGTAAACAGAGATCGTAGCGGGACCGGAAGCAGGCGGCCGGCTATCAGAGAGACCACACTGCCTTCAGGCGTTTCGGCAGAGAATTGCTGCGCGACACGGACACACCGACGCACAAGTATGTGGGGCTCATGTCTGCGTCAGCCCCTGCTGAGTAGGGGAGATGCAGAAGTATAAATCAGCCTTTAGTCTGTGCCTACACAGAGGTCTACGCACATAGCTGATGCGCACCTCCTCCAAAATTTAACTATGTGTCAAATTGAAGCCCTGTGATTGGTCCGCTCGGCAGTATTGTACTTCCCGTACTTGGCCGTGTATTTAATCTTTTTGGACTCCTCTCTATTCTTCGCTGTAAATCATGTCTGTATGATAAACAGCAACATGTATCAGCTGTAGATTAACATCACAGAACGTCGCAGGAACTGTCTTGAGGGCGGACCACACTGCCCTCAAGTGTTTTGGAGGCGTCCTGCAGAGCGACACGGACACATCGACGCACAGCATGTAGTGCTCACAGAAGTATAAATCAGGCTTTAGTAGGGGTGCAACGGATCAAAAAACTCACGGTTCGGATCGTATCACGGATTTGAGTCACGGATCGGATCATTTTTCGGATCAACAAAAAAAAAAAAAAAAGAAGACAAGACAAATATAACTTTGTCCCTCTATTTATTTTGTAAAACACTTTGCCCATTAAATAAAAACAACATTCAACTCAAAATTTACTGCATGTGCAAAGCACCCTATCTGTGGGCCCAGTCCTGCCTCATTCACTGCATTTCATGGCATGGCAAGTGAAGGAGCAGAGGAACTTCAAAAGTTTCACTTTATTCTTCTTTCATTTGCTGATTTTCACCGTCCACTTTTCTTTGAGCTGCAAACTGTGAACACACCGTTTTATTCTAGGGTCCTACAGCTGGCAAAGTGCCAATATGCAAACTGCTCCATAAACCAAAGTGAAAGTTAAAAATTGCACTCGCAGCATTGGACTCTAAGTGACCCAGTAACAGCCTGTCTGCGTATCGTTGACATGGAGAAAAAAATCCCGGTAAACACACGGTGACCCGACCAAAACACAGAGTGAAGGAGTAACAGTTCGGGGGCCACAAATAGGCGGCTGGATGCGGCCCGCGTATTGACGGCCTCTGGTCTAGTGGGTGCGCGACGGAATTTCATAACGTGGCTCAAGCACATTCAGCATTCACTGTATTTCACAGGGAAACCCAAAATGCTCCAATACATGTGACTTCCAAGATGCAGGAGGGTTATAATGTTCCTCTGCTCCTTCACTTGCCATGACTACCGCTGCGCTTGACGAGTGAGTTGACGCGCAACCTTTTTTTTTTTCATCAACCGATCCGCGGACCACGTCCGTGCCGAACCGTGGAGAGGCATCCGTACGGATCACGGATCAACGATGATCCGTTGCACCACTAGGCTTTAGAGTAACGGGTAAATTCTAGTACAAGAGAGACTTGATGTTCTTAACAATCAAAAAGGAAAGGTGTGTTAAGAGCGGCTAAAATGAGTTTGGAAATAACAGCAAAAACCCCAATATGGTGCCTCCTTAAACTAAACTCTATGTTAGGACGTTTAAAGACATGATGGCAGATTTGTCAAACCACCACCCAGACTGCTTTAATGCCACGCTCCCATGCTGCCATCCTTCACCGTGCTGCAGAAACTGCATTGGTCTTGTTCCCATAAGTGAATATCTCCTCCATTCTTTACGTGTTCATGTTTCCATATATGGACTCTGAGCATATGGTTATCTTGACTCTGGATCTGAGCTTGTTCGCCGTCTTCTCTGTAACCTCATCCATAGTTAGAACAACATACAACCCAACACAGGACTGGAAGTTATGCGCCCAATCTGCAAATCATTTTATGAACTCTAGTGATGCTGCACGGCTTCTTAGATCGACTCTGTGTTTGCAGAAGCAGGAAGTAGTTGCTGGGTTGGTGTCTGGATCAGGTCAAAGGTTACGCCCTCCTGACTCCAAGCTGGTACATTCAGTGCATCCTCATCGTGTGCAGAGTCACTGACATATGGATGAGCTGCCTGATTCTGACCATGGGATATTTCTAAACCATGAGCTCCTGCAGGCTCTCAAAGACTGACCTTTACTTTTATGCATTTGCAAAGTTGGCACCGAGCTCTCTGAGTCCGACACTTAATGAATTCAGCCACATTGTCGCTGCCTGCTGGTGTGAGCACAGCTGATAAGACAATCTTGGACCATGGTGCTAACATAATGCTAACAGAGAGGGAGAAGGCCAGAGGAAGAAAGAGAGCAAGAGAGAGAGGGAGAGAGAGAAAGAGAGAGAGACCCGTCGGGCTGCTTAGCATGCCAAATTCCTCAGCTGCACAATAGTGCTAGGCTAGCCTGAGCCCCAGCACAGCCAGTCTTCTGCACCACAATGGGAGGGGAGGCTCAGGAGAGGCCGTGACGCCTGGGGAGGGAAGGAACTCACTCAACCCTGGGACTGTGATCGTTGGATGAATGGTTGCTTTGAGAAGGCGCCGTGTCATTTTAGGATCACAAAACACTCTGTGCTGCTGGGATGTTTTTCTCATGTTTTACAGTAGAAACACCGTTTTCCTTGAAATCAAAGTTTCTTATAACTTCTGTCATGGTGGGGAAATCATCAGTGACCGGGTTAAGTTCTTTTTTAGAGGGAGGGAAATGCTGGATTTATGTACAGTGCTTGTCCTAAGGTCAGGTCCCCATTTTGGTCAATTTCACCAAAATAAAAGTTCTTTATTTTGGGGAAGGCAACAAAGATCGATTATTATAATAATAACTTTATTTATAGAGCACCTTTAAAAACAAATGTTAACAAAGTGCATTGACAAACAAAGCGTGGTTCAAATAACAGAGAAAAGATTTCTAACAACAGGGAGGAGACAATTTAACAATGCAAAACAAAATGCAATACAAGAGGTTAAAAAGAATACACGTCAGAGGACAGAATGAAGTGGTGGGACAATAGACCAGTTAATTGTTGTAGAGAGGTTTTTCAAGGATAAATAAAAATAAATAAATAAATAAAAATAAATAAATATAAATACAAATAAATAAGAATAAAATAAATGAAATAAGTAAATAAAATAAATAAAAATAAATAAATACAATAAATAAGAATAAATAAATAATTAAATAAAAACATTAAAAGGACAATAAAAGAGGAATAAGAGTAAGATCACATTGGGAAAATTAGAAAAGTGTTTAGGATAAATTAGGAACATAAAAAAATTAATAATACAAATAAAAAATTTATTAAAATAGATAAAAAAAATGAATAATCAAACACAAATTTAAAACAATTAATAAGTTGGATAGAAATTAAAAATAATAATAAAATAGAAGTAAAAGTGGTTAGAAAGATCTGTAAAAGTCTGTAAAAATTGGTTTTAAGAAGAGATTTAAAAGATGTCACTGACTCTGCGAGCATCATCTCCTCAGGGAGGTCGCTCCAAACTCGAGGAGCTCTGACGGAGAAAGCTAGACCCCCTTTGCATTTGAGCCTCGACTTTGGAACGACCAAAACATGCCCCACCTGAGGATCTAAGGCAGCGAGATGGCTCATCATTTATTAGCATATCTGCAATGTATCCCAGGGCGAGACCCAGGCAAGCTTTAAAAGTGGAGTCAGTAAAATCTTAAAATCTAAAATGCTGGCTTAATATGGCTTAATATCTGAAGTTAATGCTGACTTGTTCTGTGTTTGTGTTGCTTAACTGCTCAGTAGTATACAGATCCATCAGTCTGCATGTGAGTCATGTGTCACCATGTAATTAATCACTTTGCATGATTGTTTTATTAAGTCTTCGACCCGTCTGTCCGGCTGCTTGTTCAAACAACTGCATTGTCTGAATGGTCAACATACAGGCTGACTAACAGAGCTCTCTGTGAAATAGGTGATCCATTTAAAGAGCATGGAAGTCTCAGTTATGTAGACCAGGCTACGGTTATGTAACCTAATCATCGCCCTTGGCCTCCTAAACTCCAGCAGCTAATTATTGGCTGTCGATGCGTGACAAACGGCAGCCGATCAATAAGCAGTCAGAGCCGGGTCACAGCAACACGGACCGGTTTAAAAAACAGGAAACCTCAATATCAGACACACCAGAGCTTCATTTTCTGGTCCTTGATCGCTGATATAGACTCTTAAAGGCATACAGGCTCATTTTGATTCTGTTGACCTCCTCTTCTCCCTCTTTCAGGTGTTTAAAGAATTGCTGCGCTACCCTGTGGGCCTCACCGACTTAAAGGCTGACACACTCATGGCACCATCCAGTTGACAGAATGGCCCAGATATCAAGCGGTAATGGGTTCAAGCTGGATGTCCCCCAGCAGAAGGGGGTTGTGGGCAAAGAGGAAGCCCTCCGCATGGAGGAAGAGGCTCTAGCAAAGTTGCAAAGGGATAAGAGACACACTCTGTCAACTTCAGCGCCCTCGTCTTCCTCTGCGGCGTCCTCGTCCTTCTTGAAACCAAAACCATCAAAGTCTACCACTACTGCTCCTCAACCATCACCCTCGACTAACAGACCAGAAAAGGACCTCATTGTCTTCCCAGAGACCAAGAAACAGGCAGAGCGGGACAAGTTCAGGGACATTGATGTGGACAAACTGACCAATGAGGAACTTGAAAAGCTCCTCCTGGATGAGAACTTTGGGGCGAACAATAAGGTGTCCCGCCCCTCGTCTCTGCAGGGGTTTAACCTCAGTGCCTCCTACCCTGGGAGCCATGCCTGTAGTTCCTCTCCCTTCCAGAGCGGCCAGTGGACACCTGTTCTGCCCACCTCATCCAGCACCAGTGTGTCCACTCCCACCCATCAGTCTATCCCAGTGTTCCCCTCGGCTCCATTCCCCAAACCAGGCACATTTCAGAATGGCTTCACTCCAACCATGTCCCCCTTCATGACCATGTCGGCACAGCAGCCATCCTTCATGACGTTCACTCCCATTCAGCCCGCCGCCGCTCTGGTCTTCCAGCAGCCGGCCGTGGACCCGGAGATGGCCAAACTTTTCGACAAGATTGCCAGCACCTCAGAATACTTGAAGAATGGCAAATCGGCCAGCACTGACCTAGATTCCTCTCAAGCCGGCACAGCTTCCCTGGCACCCAACCCACCGCCCCAGCAGCCAGCAGTGACGGAATCCTCCAGCATTAGCCGCATGGACTGGCTGGATCTGGACCCACTTACAAAGCGTAAAGCTGAGAACGAGGAGGCATCCCCGGCATCAGGAGGCCCCGCACAGACAGCACCAGGACCCTCCGCGGGGGATCCTTGGGATGCGGTGCTGGAGACTGAAGGGAATAGCACGAGTAGCAGCAGCAGCCCCCCGCCGGAGGGGAAAGCATCTCTGTCGGTTCGCTCACAGCCGAGGAGAGCTTCAACGGGAGCCGCTGTCACCAGGAGTCACTCGCTTAATATCCCGGGAACCTCCTCGCAGCACAAACCAAACAATCAGGTAGGATCACTGGAGAATGGAAGAGTCTGTCCACATTTAGGCATGATGTCATATTAGGTCAATTATTAACATGCAAGGCCCTGGAAACGTGTTTCCCAAAATAGCTCACGAGCACTGGTGTCCTAAATGAACTCCCGATTGTTTGCCATAGCTGCCTTTCCCCCTCTGTTCTCCATTCAGTTGATAGAAGGTAGTGTTACATCCTTCTGTGCACCACATCAGGATCAATCATTATTTGTATATGACCTGCCAATGCTGGGTAAATATTGGCTCCTGATATTAAAGCTTGTGTGAGGAGTTATGAAATGAATAGCAATGCCTCGGTGTGACCTACAATACTGAGCTGAGCTGAGTCAAACCTGAACAAACAGAGCTCCTAAGAAGAGGATTAGCTGAGTTTGAGAGCTTTGAACTGAGACTCCTAATTTTTGATGACCGAATTTGGGATTTGAGTATGAATGGCAAAACCGCAAAGCTTTAAGTAATGCCTGCATGGCTTAGCATTCTCATAACAATAGAGTTATGGATTCTGGCTTATTGAGCCCAAAACAGAGGGAAAATGGGGGAGTAGGGGGAGGTAGAGCGTACAGCCTTACCTGGTTAGTGTGAGCTCTAGCCCAAACAGGTTTCTCACCCTGGATCTGCCTTCCTGGTCTCATTTCTTACATCTCTCTATAGATAAGTCTCTTTTTTTTCTCTCTTCTCTCCACTTATCCTCTTGAAAATGAGGGAGTAGGGGGAGGTAGAGCGTACGGCCTTACCTGGCAAGTGTGAGCTCTAGCCCAAACAGGTTTCTCACCCTGGCTCTGCCTTCCTGGTCTCATTTTTAACGTCTCTCTATAGAGGTCTCTCTTCTTTGTCTCTCCTCTTAGCCTCTTGAAAATGTGGGAGTCAGGAGAGGTAGGGCGTACGGCCTTACCTGGCAAGTGTGAGCTCTAGCCCAAACAGGTTTCTAACCCTGGCTCTGCCATCCCTGCCCTTTTCTATCTTTTCTCTATGGAATATTCTCTCTTCTCTCCTCTCATCCTGTTAAAAAAGTGAAAGTAGTGGAGGTAGGGCATACACCCTCACCTTTCCTCTCTCTTCTCTCCTCTTATCCTCTTAAGAATGGGGAAGGAGGTGGAGGTAGAGCGTACAGCCTCACCCTGCAGGAGTGAGCTTTAGCCTAAACAGGTTTCTCACCCTGGCTATGCTTTCCCCGTCTCTTTTCTAACATATTTCTACATGGTCTTCTCTCCTTTTCTTCTCTCTTTTCTCCTCTCTTCCTCTTAAGAATGTGGGAGTAAGGGGAGGTAGGGCGTACAGTCTTACCTGGTTAGTGTGAGCTCTAACCCAACCAAGTATCTCGCCCTGGTTCTGATTTCCCCGTCTCCTTTCTAACATATTTCTACAAAGTATTCTCTTCCTTTTCCTCTCTCTTCTCTCCTCTTATCCTGTTAAAAAAGTGAAAGTAGTGGAGGTAGAGCATACAGCCTCACCCTGCAGGAGTGAGCTTTAGCCTAAACATTTTCTCCTTTACCTCTCTCTTCTCCTCTCCCGTTCTCTGGAAATGTAGGGAGGAGGTAGGGCATACAGGCTAACCTTGCAGGAGTGAGCATCAGCCAAAGCAGGTTTTTCAGCCTGGCTCCGCCTTCTCTGTCTCCTTCCTAACATCTCTTTCAAGAGAAATCCCTCCATTTCCTCTTGAAAATGTTGGTCTTGGAGGAGGTAGGGCATACAGCCTTACCTGGCAAGTGTGAGCTTTAGCCAAGACAAGTTTCTTACCCTGGCTCTACCTTCCCTGTCCTCTTTCAAACATCTCCCTAAAGAGTGTTCTCTCCTTTTCCTCTCTCTTCTCTCCTCTTATCCTGTTAAAAAAAGTGAAAGTATGGGATGGTAGGGCATGCAGTCTAAACCTGCAGGAGTGAGCATCAGCCAAAACAAGTTTCTCAACCTATTCCTGCTTTCCCTGACTCCTTTCTTACATCTCTCTACAGACTCATCAGTGTTTTCTTTCTCTTCACTTCTCCCTTGCTTCTGAAAATGTAGGAGGAGAGGTAGGGCATACAGTTTTACCTGACTAGTGTGAGCTCTAACCCTAGAAGATTTCTCACCCTGGATCTGCATTCTCCTTCCTTTTCTATCTTCTCTATAGAACATTTTCTCCTTTACCTCTCTCTTCTCCTATCCCGTTCTCTGGAAATGTGGGGAGGAGGAGGAGGTAGGGCATACAGGCTTTTCAGCCTGGCTCCGCCTTCTCTGTCTCCTTCCTAACATCTCTTTCAAGAGACATCCCTCCATTTCCTCTTGAAAATGTTGGTCTAGGGGGAGGTAGGGCGTACAGCCTTACCTGGCAAGTGTGAGCTTTAGCCAAGACAAGTTTCTCACCCTGGCTCTACCTTCCCTGTCCTCTTTCAAACATCTCCCTATAGAGTGTTCTCTCCTTTTCCTCTCTCTTCTCTCCTCTTCCTCCTGAAAATGTTGGAGGAGAGGTAGGGTGTACAGCCTTACCCACGCCTGTCTTCTTTAACTGAAGGTCAGGATGTGGGGACCATTAGGGGTCAAATGGTAGGGTAGGTAATATCAATACTTGGAGCTTGCAGATCTGTTGAAATACTGTTATGGATGCAGTGGCCACTTTGGTAGGCTATGCAGCTTCATTTGTGCACAATGCCGATGGATCCTCTTGTTCAACCATCAAACTGTATCCTACCTCCCCATGAATACTCCTCAGTCATTCCTAACACAAGCTCAGCATCCTCCTTCCTTCTGTTCCCTGTAATTAAGTTCTCACTGTGGTTAGCTCACCCCTCTATTTCCCCTGAACTGCATCTTGTGATTAATTTCACCGTGCAGGACTCAAGTGATCTAATTCTTCATCATGAATATTTAGAGCAGTTATTGGGACAGTGCTGAGGGCAAGTGGCACGGCCTCCCAATCTTTTCATTCCCCCCCTAAAACTAATCAACCATCTGTCATTTGGCTGACAGCTCTGAGCTGAAACAAGCATCCTTACAGGAGCACACTCATGAACTTGTCACCCTCCGTGTCTTCCTCTTTAATTCAGCGTCAGATTCACCAGAAGGAAATTAGTAACGGTGCTTCATTGGAACAGTTCTTACCGCTATTTCTCAAAAACGTGGACATTGTGTCTTTTTACTGGAGGGTCATGACTCCCACTTCCTGCTCATTGTGTCCCGGTCTCTGTGTCATGACCAAACAATTAGTCTCTGTGGGATGTTTCTCACACCAGGGTGATAATGAACCTTAAAGCTCCATACAAGGCAGGCCCTTGTTTCCCGGTTTCCTTTGGTGGTGGAGAACCAAGGAATTGGACGCCATTTTTGAACACAATGATGGGACAGTGCAGTCGAAGATATGTAGAGGCACGCTGAGGACTAAGGTCGCCGGTCTACCGTTCCAGTTAGTCCTCAGTCCAAGGTGTAGGACTCCACAGATGTATACTTAGCTCTTCAAAGGCAGCGTGTCCCGTCTGTTCCCTCAGCTGAGTCTTCCAGAGATGAGGAATGTGTGCTTCTTTGAAAGCATCAAAGCGGGTCTGTTTACACGTGCCTATATGTTATGTCTGAGTTCAAGCCTGCGGTAGTCTGTCGGGTTACAGTGTTCATGTAATCCGAGCCATCGTCTGCGTACACTCTCACTTCTGTTTCATTTGCATACATTATACCTGCTATCTTTGTGGGTTTGATCGCCCCCATTGTTCGCTCTGCTTGCACTCGCAGTCTTTGCTCATGTTGCTGTAAACAGGAACAAGCCCGTACAGCTCTGTAACATCAGAAAGACTGAAGATATGTCGTTAAGCCTGTCAGTGCCGGCTCTGCTCTCATTAAGTTTAAGGTAGACGTGATGTTTCAGTGAATATAGAGACATTGGAGCGACTGGAGTTAGATCCAGAGAGTGTATGGATACAGGAGAGGATTAGGGACACTGAAAAAGAAAATGAAGGTGCAATATATTTTTTTAATTCTGGAAAAAAAAAGGGCAGAAATTGGAGAATAGTCTTTTTTCTCAGAATTCTGACTTTTTTCATCAGAAATCTGACTTAATTTTAAAAGTCTGACATTTTTTCACCAGAATTTTGACTTTAATCTCACAATTCTGACTTTTATTCATAATAATTCTGACTATAATTTCAGAAATTTGACTTTTTTCATCATAATTCTGACCTTAATGCAAAAATCTGACTTTTTTTCATCAGAATTTTGACTTTGATCTTCTAATTGTGACTTTTTTCACCAGAATTCTGACTTTAATCTCATAATTTTGACCTTTTTCATCAGAATTCTGACCTTAACGCAAAAACCAGACATTTTTTCATCAGAATTCTGACTTTAATCTCATAATTTTGACCTATTTTCATCAGAATTCTGACTTTAATCTCTTAATTTTGACCTTTTTTCATCAGAATTCTGACTTTAATCTCTTAATTTTGACCTTTTTTCATCAGAATTCTGACCTAAATCTCATAAATCTGACTTTTTTCATCAGAATTCTGACCTTGACGCAAAAACCAGACCTTTTTTCATCAGAATTTTGACTTAAATCCCAAGAAGCTGACTTTTTTCATCAGAATTCTGACTTTAATCTCTTAATTTTGACCTTTTTTCATCCGAATTCTGACTTAAATCTCATAAAGCTGACTTTTTTCATCAGAATTCTGCCTTTAATCTCTTAATTTTGAACTTTTTTCATCAGAATTCTGACTTAATCTCATAATTTTGACTTTTTTCATCAGAATTCTGACTTTAATCTCATAATTTTGACTTTTTTCATCAGAATTCTGACTTAAATCTCTTAGTTTTAACCTTTTTTTCATCAGAATTCTGACTTAAATCTCATAAATCTGTATTTTTTCATAAGGATTCTGTATATAATCTCATAAATCTGACTGTTTTTCATCAGAATTCTGACTTTTATCTTATAATAAAAAAAAATATTGCACCTTAAATTTGTTTTCTAGTGGCCCTTATCATCTTCAGTAGTTTGGAATCAACAGCACAACGATAGAGAACAGTAAGAAACCACCGTCTGTCAGGTATTCAAAGTGAAACCAGACATCAGACCACAGCGACTGTAACACCAGGAACAACCAAACCACACACGAGCAGTCTCTCTGAAGAGGTGCTTTCTCTGAGTTTTCCTCAGAATCCTGCACACAGATCAGTTTACAGTGATGACACAGCTCGGCTCTCACTTCTCAAGAAGGAACTAAAACGTTGTGGTACAATGAAAATATTCCTCCTTTGCTTCCGTTTAATGACTAAACCAGTGTTTTGATGGATTCTGCCAACATGTTATGTAATATATTGTTGTTACCGTTTTCAAAGCAGGAAGTTATGAAGGACGTTGGCGAGGGATTGTCCCACAGTGCTGACGGACTCTGGTTTGAATAGTTTACAAAGACGTCAAACTTGAGGAAACATGAAAAATGTTGACCTTTTAGACTTGACTATTTTTGACCCAAGGCTCATTAAATGTATGAATCAAAACAAAGTGTAAGGGAGTCAAACTCAGAGGATGTACAAAAGAAAGCATGGATGTAATCTCAGTCTCACTGGTTGACAGGAAGTGCTTTTAAAACCTGTGCTGACATGAGAACAAGTATTTTCATGCTATTCTTCCACCTCATGTTCATGATAACCCTTTGTGCAGCGCTACCTTCTTTGCACTGACTTCCTCTCACTCGGCGAGTGTCAGCAATGAGAGTGAACGCCCACCAGAGATTTAAAAATAACTCTGCACCACATGTAGGCTGATTAGATAGAGACAGTGGGGTTGAGTTTCAGAGCAGGTCCTGTTTTCAGACTTAACATCGCAGGACTTTATGAAATGCTCTGTAAGCTTGCAGAACACTCGTAGTCATATTTCGGTTGCAGAAGTAAACTGACTTGATTAAAACATCACATCTTATTTGCATAACTGGTTTGAAACAACATATTTTGAAGCCGAGTCTAGCCTCAGAGACACTGCTGGCATGTTGGCTGTAACCTTTGTAGATGTGGATGAGCTGATTCTTACCATAGCCAGGTTAGCTTAGCATGTAGAGCGACCGAATCCTCTGACTCAGGTTAATATGTTGATAAAAGATAAAGGCCATTCAGTTGAGTGAAGAAACTCAACCCTCCAATCAGAGTAAAGCACACATTGCACCATGCATGATTCACATAGTTCAGTCCATTGATTCTCTTGTGAGTATGTGTCTCAATGGGGTGTTTGGGTCACTGTTATTCAGCCTGAGGTTGCCGGGCCTTGTTGTGGTTGGTATGAGATGTGGTCGTGAGGGCAGAGGGGGGTTAAATGGAACAAATGAGCTTGAAGCTGGACACGAAGTCAGAGCTGCTACCGTGGAGTCTCTTTCCCTTCTTGTTTCACTACTTTCTATCTCTACCTCTCTTCACATAAATATTCATTAGCTTCTTTTACATTGCTCTTTGTAGACGTCGCTGTTACACATCAGTGTTCATTTTGGCGGCTATTTTAGATTTAGTCTTTATCAATCAATCAATCTTTATTTGTATAGCGCCAAATCACAACAAACGTTATCTCAAGACGCTTTTACAAACATAGGAGGTCTAGACCACTCTATGTCAAATTATGAACAGAGACCCAACTTCAAGACAGGGTAAGACTCAGTCTGACCCCACGTTAATCCACCATGAGCATTGCACATCGCAGTATTTAGCTAGCTACAGTGGTGAGGAAAAACTTCCTTTTAACAGGCAGAAACCTCAAGCAGGACCAGACCCATGTTAGACACACATCATGCCTCGACCGAGTTGGGTCTGGAAAGACAGATAGAGGGGAGTAAGGGAGTCCAGCACATCCGTATCAGCTGGAGTCCAGATCGTCCGCAGCAGGAGGACGTCTACGGCAGCTCAGAGGAATCTACGAGACAAGGGAGCTCAGGGACTCCAGAAAGGTCTATGGTTAGTAACTTTAATGGGACAGGCAGAGTTAAAGTAAGTGATGAGGGGGTTGGGGGGAAGGGGGTGGGCTAGGATCCCAGTGTGTCAGTGCGCCAGTTCCCCCGGCAGTCTAGGCCTATAGCAGCATGACAAAAGCTGGTCCAAGCCTGATCCAGCTCTAACTATAAGCTTTGTCAAAAAGGAAAGTTTGAAGCCTACTCTTAAAAGTGGAGAGGGTGTCTGCCTCCCGGACCCTGACTGGTAGATGATTCCAAAGGAGAGGGAGTTTAGACGAAAATACCCGTTAGTTTCAGTCACATTTTAGTCTTTTCAGCCCTTCATAGTTTTAGTCAAAGAAAACTCAAAACATTTTGGTCTTTGATTTTTGCTGAAACATCTTCACTCTTTAAATAATTCATGTAATCGATCAGATATCGGTATCAAAGTTGTACCAAGTGTTAAAATCGTCAACACTCCTTTAACACTTTTGCTTGTGTAATATCTGAAGTTAAATAATTCAGCTTGTCCCTGCTAAAAGGTCAAAAGAAAACATTCTTGATGTGACCACTGTGACTGTATTTTGATTCTCTTGATTCAAAGAAAAATGCCATGACAGGGCTGTACTGCACATTTACGACGGTCCTTGAATTTTTAGATTAGATTAGATTAGAAAACTTTTATTGTCCCCAAGGGGCAAATTGTGTCGCAACAGCAGTCCACACATCCTATACATACAAGCAATACACACAACAACAAACACAAGTTCACAAATCAATTCAAGGACATATCCATATAACTTAACCCCTGTGGATGACATCATTCTTCCTGTGCATGAGACCAAGGCAAGGTCCTACAGCTTGTTTAAAAGCCCAACAGCTGAGGGAACAAATGATCTAAGATATCGGTTCGATCTTGCCCTCCTGGTGTAAGTGAACCTCCTCCCTGTTGGCAAAAGTCTAAACTCTGAAAAAAGGGGGTGGTGAGGGTCTTCAAGGATGGCCTTTGCCTTCTGAGTGGCTCTCACTTGATAGAGATGGCCAAGATTATTAAGATTAGTGCCTGCAGTGACAGGCGCACTGGACAGACAGTCAGTTCACGGCACTCTGAAATGCATCTGCATCTTTGATGACAAGGAGTTAATCCAAACTTACTAAATGTGTCTGATGTTTCACCAAACTGGATTAAATCAAGCTGTAGACGCCAAGCTTTTTATGGTGATCGCGGCAAAAACGGCAAACATCAAATATTAAACAGACGTTCCCCGGTTGTGTCTTTGTCACTAACGCACACCAGGGGGGTAAAAATCCTCAATGAAGATGAGACGGATGCATGGAGGTGAGGAGAGCTGGTTCATAAAGCACACCTGCTGCAGGTAGAGACCAAGCTAACACTGAGCCCCTCAGATAATAACTCAGCCTGTCACAGGAAGTCATCACGCCATCTTTAAAGACGCACAGCACAGGGGGAAACATGGATTCTGAATGTCTGACGACCCCATCGTCTCGTCAACGAAATCAAAACATATTTTCGTCAGAGTTTTTATTATCAGTGATGCACTTCAGCTCGTCATAGTCTCTTGACGAAATTACCACTGGTCCAAACCGGCCCTGAAACTGCCTCAGTGGAAAGCTGTTTGGTTTAGCTAGCATATAACGTCTCGGCACAGCACAGGCATGTGGACGCTCACTTGCAAGGAGGACCGAAAGCTGGTGGTGCTAGCTCTGCTAACCTTAGCCACACCCTGCAAACCAGTTTGACATTGTTTACCCAGCTGTGTTTAATAAATGTTGCTCTATTTTGTCTGCTTTCTGAGTGTTTTCTGCTTTGTTATGTTCCTGCAACAAAATCCCAAGGGCACACTCCTCTCTTCAGCTTGATCACTCTCCCGGCTGCTCTCCCTCCGTCCTCTTCGGTCCCTTTTCTGTGCCTCGTTAGTCACTTTTTTGGCTCCAGATCTAGGTTAGTGATAATCATCAGTCAAGCACATAACCATCTACACTTTAGCTGTCACACCTCACAGCGCCACACTGCCTGTTCAGACCTGGTCTGTGAAGCAAAGCAGGCAGCCAGTGAGTCATGAAGCACTCTCTGCCGTGTCTGGTTTAGGCATGGCATGTTCTTATCGCCCCGACTGTTTCAAGGAAGGTAGGTGTGCTGGATTCAGAGCTGTGTGATAGTCTCTGAGCAAGGCGGGCATGTCTGTATATGCTCTTTCTTTCACGCCAATGACCCGCAGGCTGTTTTTTTTTTTAATCCCAGCATGAGGCGTGATTCAAGATCGCATATCTCTGCAGGAGACGACAATATGCCATCATGCATTGTTCAGTTTCCCATCCAAGTATTGTACGTTTGAGTCTCTCCTTCCCCCGCAGACCTCCAGAAGCTCTCTCATTTCTCTCACACCTCCGCATCATCCCACTCCAGACTCTGCCCCATTTTCTTTTATTATCGCCTAATTACACCTCAAGCACCAACATTAAGTGAAGCAGCAATCTTCACACCCTGTAAAGGTTGCTTCAGCGATGAGACTGCAGGGTTAAAAGGTCTCGTTGTGCAGGGATATGCGTGTGTGTGTGTGTGTGTGTGTGTGTGTGACTCACTGGACAAACATCTCTGCGTCTCTTAACCTCTGACCTTGTTTACTTGCAGAAAACAGGAGACATATTGTGGATGAGGAGTGAGGAAGCAGGTACTGATGCACGTAACAAAAACAGCGCTAATGCGTTGAATTATGCAGTGTTTCAGAGGAGAAGCATCCCAGTGAGTGTGCAGACTGGTGGTGACTCAAAGGCAAACTAGATCCTGGGGAGAGGAAAATAAAGATCATGAAGACTTCTTCTGCACTGATAAATATCTATATCTATGCCTGCTTATGATATAGAAATGCTGCCAGTTCAAAGACCTGAAGGTTCATTTATAAACTTGAGTATAAAGTTTATACTTCAGTTTGTCTTTATTGATCCAGCTAAGATCGCCATTTGTGATTAATGAACTAGGTGATCTTTATCCCAGCTGGAGTCATGTGACCGAGGTTTTCCCACAGTAATCACTGAATCAAGGATTCTCCTCCTCCTCTCCTCATCCATGTTGTCTTTCTGGTCCTCTGAAAACCTCTGACCTGTTGACTCCAGGTCTGGCTCCGCTCATCATGACTTTGCAAAGATAGATCCCTACGTTTTAAACTGTGGGATCATCACGGCTCTCATGCTTCCATGCATCCTGTGTTGGAATGGATGTTTAGCAAAACGTCCACTAGAGGGCGCGACACAGAGTGGAAAGTTACCCCAAAATTGAAGAAGAAGAATCAAAGTTTATGTCACCAACAAACATCGTGACGATGGAGGAGTTATTAGAGGTGAAATCTGCGGTCTGTGAGGCTTTTAAATACTTCACGTTTCATGTCTTATGCAGCTTATCGTTTTAACTACTGGCAACACCGCCCCCTAATGGTTGTTGGTGGTACTGCAGTTTGTAGTCCACAACCGCAAGCTTGCAGAAAATTTGCAGAACTACAGACAAAACAAACGGAGCACAGAGCAGGACCGCCAGACAGCTGGAGTCATGTGACCGAGGTTTTCCCGCCGTAATCACTGAATCGAGGATTCTCCTCCTCCTCCTCTCCTCATCCATGTTGTCTTTCTGGTCCTCTGAAAACCTCTGACCTGTTGACTCCAGGCCTGGCTCCGCTCATCATGACTTTGGTTTGTTGTTGTAGTTAAGTGAAATACGATCTGGTGATAACACAGAGTGTTTTATTCTGAAAATTAACCGGATGTTTTCATTTTGTTTTGGTGAAACCTGACTTCCTGTCCCGCTCCATCTGCTCTGTTGAGATTGATGCGTCATGCTCCAGCATCAAAATAGAAGTCTTGTGTCTCTGATCCGGAGGACTCCGACCTGCCGGATCAGAGACACAGCCAGAACGCAACGGAGCGGATCCAGTGGAAGTTAACACATTGACTAGAATAGAAACCTATCTGATCTGGTGCCGTGACAGATCGGGGACCAGACATGGATCTGGTGGAATTTGGCTGTAAGATTTGGATTGTAGTGATGCTGTGTCTAAAGAAGCCTCTTCTATACATGGATCACCTGTTGTGATAACTGAACATCAAGTCAAACATTTTAAAACCCATGTAGCTTGTTAAAAGAGAAGAGGAAAGGTAGGAGGCGGGGCAGGATGGGACAGCAGGGTGAAAAAGAAGCAGAGTAAATGAACGTAGTTTGTGAACGAAGCTTGAGAGAAAAGCAGGATAAATAAATCGACTAAACTCAACAAGAAATGAAAAGACAGATGAGATAACGTACTTTAAAAAAGCTCACGTATCTCAGTATTTTCAACTGATACTGATGCTCACATCAAGTGGGCTGTGAGCTGAGCAGCTTCAGCCCTGCTTATTTCAGAGGACTCTTTTAAGGGTAAAAGTCCTGCGGTGTTCGTCTTTTGCAGGGTTTAAAGCAGAGGGTGAATTAAATGCAACTTTCCCTTTTATAAACAAACAGACACAAAAATAAGAAGTCTAAATAAAGCAGTGTGAGGTCAGAAATCAGGGCCTGCTCACTCCTCTGTGGGGACTAAAAGATGATGGCATGGTGACATTTTTAAAACGATCATTTCTTCATCTTCAGAGGATAACAGGACCTCACTTTCTCTCCAGATTTATGCCCCTCAGTTAGTTTTTGTCTCTTCCGTTGATCAAATAGTGCAGTTACAGAACTTGCCTGGATTGTTTTATCGCCCAGCCTCTAAACAAACTAACCTCTGAGTGTGTGCAGCTATCACTCCATCCCTCTAACCACACATTTCAAAGCCAGAGATTCACTTCATCACACAGGAAGTGCGAGTCCGTTACGCGTCGCTCTCTTCCTGATCGAAAGGAGAAGTTGCTCAGTGTTCTCTGGGCAGCTGGTTCCTCTGATGTAAACTCCCTGGCTTCTCACAAACTGAAATCAGTGCTGCGACATTCAACCAGAAGTGTTCCGACGATGTTTACGCACGCAGCCAAAAACATTTTAGCCGACACTTAGAGGTCGCTGAGTATTCACAGGGCTGAGAAAATCAATCTTCATCTCTTCCTCAGTAAGTGCTGGAGCGGCATGAAAGCATTACTCAGCGTTTCCAGCTCAGAGTTAGGTTGTAAAATGAAGCCTGCAGCTACTGTTGAGCTGAGACTTACACGTTGCAGCTTGAATTCAAACCTTTATTTTGTCTGTAAGCGACAAAGTTAAGCGTCTTGTCTCAAAGATTGGGAGTTTGTGTCCCTATTGACTTCCCAGCTTGTGATACTTTGACACATGAGGCTTCCCATGCACAGTCCAGTCAGCCTAGTAATTTTCATTAGGTTGGCACCGCTAACAGAGGAGGTGTCTGATGTCTACATGTTTACTGTAACTTAATGCCGACGTTGGGATTGGAATTACCAGCAGCCGACGGTTCTAGCTGTGGTTGCTCGAGTCTCTCAGTCCTGTGATGAGACACCGCAAAGTTCCTCTATCCACCATGTTTGTGTCTGTTAGATGAAATCTTTCCTTGAGTTCATATTCAAGATGAACTTTGAAGTGATGTAGGGCATAATTTGAACAAATTATCTCTTCTATACTCTATATTTGCAGTATGGTGCTCTATTCCAGTATTTGTGTTCATGTCAAACACTTGGTGCATGCAATTTACATGCAGTTTACCCCTTTCAGCTGCATTTTGTTGTGTGAAAGATGCAATACAAATACATTTAAGCTTGAAATCATGAAAAGCGTTGGTTGAGGCAGATGGCTGTCTAACATGAGTCTGGTCCTGCACGAGGTTTCTGCCTGCTGGACTCCAGCGACAACAGCTACTACTATCCGTCTCATCACTATCATCGCACTCCATCTCTCTCTTCATCTCCCTCCAATCCATCACTCCAACACGGTCTCAGCAGATGTGTGTCTAACATGAGTCTTGTCCTGCTCTAGGTTTCTGCCTGCCAGACTGCAGCGGGAACAGCTACTACTACTATCCGACTCATTACTATCCTTGCTCTCTGTCTCTCTCTTCATCTCCCTCTTTCCAACCCCAACACGGTCTGAGCAGTTGTCTGTCTAACATGAGTCTGGTCCTGCTCAAGGTTTCTGCCTGCTGGACTCCAGCGGCAATAGCTACGAAAAGTATTACCACTACTGTCCGTCCCATCACTATCATCGCTCTCTATCTTAATCTCCTCTATCCCTCTGTCGGACCCTGACACTGTCTCAGCAGATGTGTGTCTAACATGAGTCTGGTCCTGCTCCAGGTTTCTGCCTGCCAGGCTCCAGCTGCAAAAGCTACAACTACTACTACTATTCTTCTCATCACTATCCTCGCTCTCCCTCTCTCTCTTCATCTCCCTCTATCCCTCTCTCCAACTCGGTCTCAGCAGATGTGTGTCTAACATGAGTCTGGTCCTGCTGGAGGTTTCTGCCTGCCAGACTGCAGCGGGAACAGCTACTACTACTATCCAACTCATTACTATCCTTGCTCTCTGTCTCTCTCTTCATCGCCCTCTTTCCAACCCCAACACGGTCTGAGCAGATGTCTGTCTAACATGAGTCTGGTCCTGCTCAAGGTTTCTGCCTGCTGGACTCCAGCGGCAACAGCTACTTCTACTACTATCTGACTCATCACTATCACCTATCTCTCTCTTCATCTCCCTCTATCCCTCTCTCCAACACGGTCTCAGCAGATGTGTGTCTAACATGAGTCTGGTCCTGCTGGAGGTTTCTGCCTGTTAAAGGAAGTTTGTCCTTGCCACTGTAACTTGCTAAATGCTGCAAAGTGCTCTGCTCATGGTGGATTAAGATGAGATCAGACTGAGTCCTGTCTGTAAGATGGGACTAGATCTGATCCTGTCTTGATGTTGGGTCTTTGTTAATAATAGAACATAGAGTACGGTCTAGACCTGCTCTGTTTGGAAGAGTCTTGAGTTTTGATTGTTTCCTGATTATTATTATTTTTTCTGTAAAAAGGTTCTGGACAAAAATTGTAAAATAAACACCACTGATATTGTTCCCTGCATGTTTAAAAACTGCAGAGTCTCAGTATCTTTGAGGTGTCAGAAAGGTGCTGACTGTATTTCCCTCCCCTGCATCTTTAGTGCATGTGTCATATTTCCATGCAAGGAAAAACTATCATTCCTCAACATGTCTAAAAATTCATGCAGCAGCTCTCTTCAGTCGATGAGGTCAAGCTGAGCCCCAGAAAAATAGCAGGAATAGTTTAACGTCTGTGTCATTTTGTAGAAGTCACATGCATCATACTGGATTCAGTCTCACTGTGGAGCAGACTGAGGCCAACGAAGTGATGCAGTACACCCAGGAGAAAAACACCTCTGCTCTGCAGCTCACACTCGCCAAAACAGACACTCTTCAGGACAGTTATATGTGAGGTCTCAGTGGGTTTGGATAGTGTTGAGTAATTACTTTTGACAAGCTGCAAGGTCTTCCTGTTTGGAAGAAAGGAAATTTAGTCAAGGGAATAATCTATCTTCATTAAATTGTAATGATTCAACATCAGTGGTGTGTTTTAGGTAATATAGCTCCAAATCCCAACAAACGTTATCTGAAGACTCCTTCCCAACATCAAGACCGGATCAGATCCAGTCCCATCTTACAGACAGGACTCAGTCTGATCTCATCTTAATCCACCATGAGCAGAGCACTTTGCAGCATTTAGCAAGTTACAGTGGCAAGGACAAACTTCCTTTAACAGGCAGAAACCTCCAGCAGGACCAGACTCATGTTAGACACACATCTGCTGAGACGAGACCGAGCTGGAGAGAGGGATAGAGGGAGGTGAAGAGAGAGAGAGATGATAGTGGGGAGACGGATAGTAGTAGTTGTAGCTGTTGCAGCTGGAGTCTGGCAGGCAGAAACCTCGAGCAGGACCAGACTCATGTTAGACACACATTTGCTGAGACCGTGTTGGAGAGAGGGATAGAGGGAGGTGAAGAGAGAGAGAGATGATAGTGGGGAGACGGATAGTAGTAGTTGTAGCTGTTGCAGCTGGAGTCTGGCAGGCAGAAACCTCGAGCAGGACCAGACTCATGTTAGACACACATCTGCTGAGACCGTGTTGGAGAGAGGGATAGAGGGAGATGAAGAGAGAGAGAGATGATAGTGGGGAGACGGACAGTAGTAGTTGTAGCTGTTGGAGCTGGAGTCTGGCAGGCAGAAACCTCGAGCAGGACCAGATTCATGTTAGACACACATCTGCTGAGACCTACCGTGTTGGAGAGAGGGATAGAGGGAGATGAAGAGAGAGAGAGATGATAGTGGGGAGACGGACAGTAGTAGTTGTAGCTGTTGGAGCTGGAGTCTGGCAGGCAGAAACCTCGTTTTTTATGCTGTTGTGGACGAATCACTGTTCCTTATGGGATTTCGACCAATCAGAATCAAGTATTTCCTGTGTTTATAACTAGAAGTCTCTTGATAAGATGACTGTAGCAGAGTGTTGCAGTAGTTTAAGGTGATACTGGGACTCTGCATCTTTTTTTATCATCCTTTGTAAGTTTTCTGTCGTCAACACGCTCTCAACACCACAGCTTCCTCTCCACGACCCTCAACATCCTCCGTCATTAGGTCTCTAATCTTCCTTTCTGTGGTACAGCGTGTTCCCGGTGTTACAGTCAGAGCGGTGACACATCGTAGTGAAACCAGGGAGAAGGATTACTCAACATGTGAATCATATGGAGCTGTTCCCATGATTTCAGACACCAGGAGCTCTACGGCCACGTCCAACAAAAATCGACCCAGTGAAACAAAGCCCGGCCTGTCCCGCTGGAAGCCTGCTGAGTGTGTGTGTGTGTGTGTGTGTGTGTTGTACTGTGACAGTCGGCTAACACGACCTCTTTGGAGTATCGGTCCATGTTTGTTGTCACTGCAGAGGACTTTACTCAAACATAAACACTCCAGGCCTGCCCTCTTAGACTGTGAGAGTGTTTCCTCTCTGCCTCTCTATCATTTTCACTTCTTGGGTTTATCCCCCTCTTCCTCCTCTCCTGCTTGTTTCTTCTCCATGTAAACCTTTGAATGTGGAGCTCTATTTGTAAATAGTAACACTGAAGGATGTTAAAGCTGTAAAAAAAACAGTGAAAGTTGTAGTTGTAGTTTGTGCAGTGGGAACCGAGTGTCCTCTCTGTGTCCTGCTGTGAGGTGCAGGTGGTTTGGCGTCACGCTTGGCCTCCTTTCCCCGCTCCATGCTGACTTAGAGATTTCTATCTCCTTGTGTTAAGTCAGGTCAGTTTGCTGCTTTGAACAGTAAGTCTCTGCTCTCATGGCTGCACACTTCTGGTTTAAATGATGTGTTGGATAAGCCGACTGGATGTCATCGTGGATCAGTTTTTGGCTCTGCGGAGAGAAAAGAGAAAAGAGAAGGGTTATTAATAACATTCATACAAATATGCGTTTATAATTAAATCATGAAATGTTTTTGTTTCTCCTCATTGGATTTAGACTAAATGTGATTATGACTTTTAGAAAGGGATTAGCAGGCAGTTTGGTGATCGGATCCAAAAGACTCGAAGGCTTTCTGAAGAGTGAAGAGAGTCAGAGTTGTGGATGTTTGGAGGGAAGAGTGAAGAGAGAGTTGGGGCAGTGATGGCAAAGGCTCTGTCCCCCAAGGTCCAGGTACTTGGAGAACTCTTGGAGAAAATGGGAGAGTTCTTAAGGTGCACGACTACACTGAGGCTAGATTAAAAGTTGTGAAAAGACATTTAGCATGCTTACTTCTTTACCTCTTTTTTTTTTTACTGTAGCCTCTGTATGTGGGGCGCTTAGACTGCTAGGACACCAGCACCCCTTCTTTACCTCTTAAATGTATATGTCATACCCCAGTTTCTGACACGGCCTCTGCCCAATGACATATCACCAAAACAAACATGGGGGCAGCAACGAGAGCGTCGAAGAAGAAGTGATTCGCGCAAAAGACGCAAATTATTCGCTAGAGTTGAAATGTCTGAACCAGCGGATCTATCACGCTGCGATTGCCAATCATCGTGCAGATAATGAAGAGAATATTGTGTCTTTAATATGCAATCAAAAATAATGGATTTGAGAACAAAAAACAATTTTGCAAACAAAATTATGATTTGAAAAATATGAAATAATGCTATGAATAAAGGAAATATATTTGTGATTAAAAATGTATCTTTATAAATCCACTCTTTTTTTGTTACAAACAAAATTATTATTCTCACGAACCACAGATTCGTTTGCGTTTCCAGTTTTTGCGTTTGCGTTTCTACATAACTGTCATGGGCGGGACCTCCCCTGAGAGATGCAAGAAGCCTCCTGATTGGTCAGTCTCACTCAGAGAGACGGTGTGACAACTTCCGCCCCAACAAGTTGTTGCCGCGAAGGGAGACATATCAACATGGAGAAACAGGTACGTGTTGCGTAACATACCTGTCTATTTTCTGTCTTATTGGTGCTATTAAGGTTACACTTGTCGTTCGGTCTCCCTTTGCGGCAACAACTTGTTGGGGCGGAAGTTGTCACACCGTCTCTCTGAGTGAGACTGACCAATCAGGAGGCTTCTTGCATCTCTCAGGGGAGGTCCCGCCCATGACAGTTATGTAGAAACGCAAACGCAAAAACTGGAAACGCAAACGAATCTGTGGTTCGTGAGAATAATAATTTTGTTAGTAACAAAAAAAGAGTGGATTTATAAAGATACATTTTTAATCACAAATATATTTCCTTTATTCATAGCATTATTTCATATTTTTCAAATCATAATTTTGTTTGCAAAATTGTTTTTTGTTCTCAAATCCATTATTTTTGATTGCATATTAAAGACACAATATTCTCTCCAGACGTATGGACCAGCGGAGATTCATTCATCTGGAATATATGGGACACACTGATTCTATCTTTGTGCAGCTTCCCCAAACTCTGTGACTCTACCTGTTTTTATGGGATCAGGAATAAACAGGAGCTCACTGTGAGGATAGGGTAGCTCTGCCCCCTTTAGCATAACCGGCTTCCCCATCCAATGTCCGCAAGCTCAATGACGACAGACTACAGTGTGGCGTGGGAGCCCCCCTCCCTCTCGTGAAAATTCACATCTTGGGCACGTGTGTACACAGGATTTTGACGCGCGTATTCAGCGAGTCATTCGCGAATAGAGCGAGTAAGTCTGGTGCGTGTGAACGTGACATCAAAGCCTGTAGAGAACAGGATACAGGGCCCTGTTCCCCGACTCATGCACAGGACCAAGCCAAGGACATGTTAGAAAGTACTGAAGATACACCACGTCCAACAATAAGAAACAGTGGTCTCATTTTTTTTTAGATTACAAAATTAGAAAAATTTAACACCACAGTCGGCTGAGCAAACAAGATGCATGAATCAGAAACAAGGGACCAAGTTTTTATCATGTTTACAGGAATATAAATAACAAGGTTTTTCTTTGTGCATGTAAACACCAGAGGGAAACTCACACACACTCAGTGACAGCAGAGACAGACTTCAGCGTCCATCGACCCCAAAGAGGATAAGGCGTATAAACGTTGGATGAACTGTTCTCTCCATTGTCGGCCAAGGAAAAGTTACAGGGAGATTCAAAGTGTGTGTCTGTTTATCTATTCATCATGAAAATAAGAGCCAGATTAAAACACAATGAAAATGTCAGGCTGACCTCGCACTAACAAGTGTTCACAAACATCCTCCAGACCTCCTCTGGTTTCTCTTTCATCGTCATTTCAAATAAAAATCTGCTCTAAATCTTCCAGAATCACTGGATTCAAAATGTCCCTGAAGAAATCAAACTCTTGTCATGACATTTCAAACATTTTCCTTCATCCCCCCTCTCTCTATCTCTCTCTCTTTTCATCCCTGGTCTCTCCCTCGCCCTGAGTGATGTCAGACTCACAGATTTCCAACTCATGACTGAGCATTTTTGCAGATAGCTCCTAGTCTGGTGCAGGAAGGGGCGGGTCCCTTTCACTTCTCATTTCCTGTGCCACAGGAAACACATTCCTCAGCAGCTGGCAGTAAGTCAGCGGTAAAATAAGCCCCGAGTAACTACGAGTTCCCGGCAGCGGGCCAGCCTCGTCAAAGAGGGCTGCCTCTGCCTCAGGTTTTTTATTTATGAGAGTAACAGAGAGAGTAACAGAGAGAGAGACATTTACAAACCTTTGACCTGAGTTCTCTAATTCTTTGTGAGTAAAGAAATATATTCTCTCTAAATTTTGCACATCAAACATTTTCAGAATTCCAGTTTGAACTAAACTTTAATGAAATGTTGAGCTAACTATCTTCTCACAGTTTCAGAGGCAATAATAAAAGAGTTAGAGGAGCTCTGTTGGCTCTGCTGACATGTGTTCACTCAGTAGGATTCATAGCTCTGAGGTCTTTTTAATAAAACTGCCTCTTCAACAATCCTCAAACACAAATCACAGCAGAGACTAAGTCCTCAGTCCGTCCTGTTAAACTGATAAACGGGTTCATAAGTCCTGAGCACTTTAAATGACAAACACCAGGCGGTCACTCAACGTCTGTGTCCACACACTCTCCATCTGGCCTCTGTGTGAGAGGAGATATGCACACATTTAATTCATACTTAACTCCTTTTATTTATGCAGCACCTCTCATACATTCAAGCATGCAAACATAAGTGCTTCAGAAAAGAACAGAGACAGAAAACAACAGCAATGGATACAATGATACAAGTCTTAAACAAGATAGAGGAATGTGATATGAAATATTATAAAGATAAAATAAAATACTTAAAATAAAATAAAATAAAATACTAAAAAAAATTATTAAACTGAAATACATTACAATAAAATGAGATACATTAAAATAAAAAAATTTAAAAAATAAATACATTAAAATACTTAGAAAATAAGATAAAATACTAAAAAATATAATAAAATACATTACAATAAAATGAGATACATTAAAATAAAATATTTAAAAAAAATAGATACAATAAAATACTTAAAATACATTAAAATAAAAAAAATACTAAAAAAAGTATTAAACTGAAATACATTACAATAAAATGAGATACATTAAAATAAAATATTTTAAAAAAATAAATACAATAAAATACTTAAAATAAAATAAAATACTAAAAAATATAATAAAATACATTAAAATAAAATAAATTAAATGCATATATAGCAGCCCTCTGCATTAATCAAACCAAAAAAGATTATGGACTGAAAAAGTGTCAATTACTAATAATACATTGACCTCCAACCCAGAAGTTGTTAGATTTGATATGTATATGTGTGTAATTTTATTTCCTTGTTAAACTGTGAAAGCAGTGAAAGAATGTTGGAAAAATAAATACTAAAAAAATAAAATTAAATACATTAAAATAAATCAATCAATCAAATAAAATCAGATAAATACAAGAAAATACATTTTTAAAAAGGTAGAATATAATAAATAAAAATGAGGCTATGAAACATCATAGTGGTGATAATGCAGTCCAGGGCTAAAAGGAAATTACTCCAAGTTAAAAGCCAGATTGAAAAGATAAGTCTTGAATTTACTTTTAAAAACACCCAGAGAGCTCGCCGTCTTAATGTCCAGAGGAAGCGAGTTCAGAATTTAGAGGCATAAAAACAGAAAGCTCTCTCTCTCCTTGTGAGGGACACATGAGGAACATTTAAAAGGGAAGCACTCGATGACCTCAGTGATCGAGCTGGAGCAGGAAATGACAGATCTGTGATGTATGGAGGAGCTTTAAAAACAAGTAAAATAACTTTTAAAAATCAATTCTAAAAGGAATAGGGACTCAGTGCAGAGTCTTATAGAGAGGAGTTATGTGATCCGTCTTCTTTTTACCTATCTGTCCAGCTCCCTGACTCAGTGTCTCTTCTTCTGTGTCTCTTTTTCCTGCAGGACAAGGTGAAAGGAAAAGGCTTGGTGAAGAATGCCGCTCTGGATGAGCAGGATGCTCAGAACCTGGAGGTTGTCGCCTTCTGTGAAGACGTAGCAACGTAAGACCCTCATGTTGCCTTAAAATCAATGTACTCCTTCCACTACTGTTGACCCTTTTTTTAGTGCTTTTGAACCCTGATTATCTAAATGTCCAAGATCCATTGACAACTGCAGGAGAGACACGGCTTATAAAAGTCATGTGATCACCAAAGTTCTCAGGAGTCATCCTCTGGGGACCATGAATGTCTGCTGAAAAGTCTGCAGTTGTTTTGAGATTTACATCTGAGTGTATGCAAACAGCATCATATCTGTTGTTTGTATGTAACTGTAACTGTAAATACATACATGTTTCTTTGCGTGCACACATAATTGCATGCTTGCAATCTGCTGGTTTCCTGAGCATGCACGGACTCTGATAGTTAGTTTGGGTGGAGTGATGATGAAACTGCGCTCAGGGAATCCGCTTTGATTATTACAGAGTCCACGCCCGCTGAGCGTCCAGAGGCTTTACTGCCTGATGTTGGTAAACACTCACTCCACGTAATTAACCTCCAGCTGGATGTGAATGAAAGGAGATGATTTGAGATGATTGAGTTTCTCCTCTGACTTCAGTCCCAGAGAAGATGTTCAAGCACATTTGAATAGATTGCATCTTAGAGTGCATTCAAATCCTATTTTATTTAGATGCATTTCCTTCTTCCTTTTCTTCCTCCGTCCAGTTTGTTACACAACTCATGATCTCATCCACGCAGTTTGATCCATGCCAGGCTGGCTCCGGTGGACTCTGCTGTGTTTTCATTGGCCGAGTAAACCAGAGTACAGACCAAACTGTTGACTCTGCTCTGTTGTTATTTTTTCTCCTGCCAGACTGCGCTCCAAGTTCCCTCATGACGACAGGTCCACCAACCCGGGCTACGTCCTCAGCCCAGTCATTACCCAGAGAGATGCTGGAGGAGACAACAGCTGCTCTGTGAAGGTTTCCATTGAAATCCCTGAGTCTGAGCAGCCGGTGACCTTCACCTGTGACGGTAAGAATACAGACACTAAGCGTCTGTAAGATACCTGTCTTTGAATCGGGTCCTAAAGGATGAAAGGAAGAAAGATTGAACTTCTAAAAGAGAGGAAGTTCAAACAAAGTGGTGCGCTTTTTTGTTGGGAACACAGAAGAACATAAAAGTTTATTCATCTGTCTTTATCATCTTGAAACTGCTCTACACATCTACAGGTAGTGTTAAAATAGCTGAATAACAACCCATGTGTAGGATCACAAACAACCCACTTAGGGATGTTACTCAGCTTTTCTTTTCTAAGTCAAGGGTGATATGCCAACGTTTTTTAATATTGTCATAATGAAGTGTCCGATTGAATGAAGGCTTTTCAGTTTATTTCAAGAAGAGTGTCCTTTATTCCTTTTTTCAGATCCAAATTAGCTGCCACTAACACAGCAGCTACTCTTCTTCTACTTCCTGGAGTAGAATCTGAAATATTACTTCAAATTTCACTTCACCGATTATGTGGCACTAACTCAAACCTTGCACAAACCTCTGATGTCTGGATGTTTCATTTTCCAGAACCTGCAAACAAAAGACCTCCTAAAGTTTCTCTTGAGTCACCCAATCAGCAAAATGATTCTGTTCTAGTGGCGCTCCAGGGTTTTATTGTTGATTATAAATACAAGATCCAAGGGTAGCCGCTTCCTCCGGTCTTTCCCCGTTTTCTGCTCCCTGCATTTCCTGTCTCTCCTCAGCTGTCCTATCAAGAAGGAGAAAATTCCCCAGAAATATAACTTAAATACAAGATTCAAGGTCTCTATTAGTCACATGCGTATAGAGCTGAAATGCAATATCAATCAATCAATCAATCAATCAACCTTTATTTGTATAGCGCCAAATCACAACAAACGTTATCTCAAGACGCTTTTACAAACAGAGCAGGTCTAGACCACTCTATGTCAAATTATGAACAGAGACCCAACTTCAAGACAGGGTAAGACTCAGTCTGACCCCACCTTAATCCATCATGAGCATTGCACATCGCAGTATTTAGCTAGTTACAGTGGTGAGGACAAACTTCCTTTTAACAGGCAGAAACCTCCAGCAGGACCAGACTCATGTTAGACAGCCATCATGCCTCGACTGAGTTGGGTCTTGAAAGGGGGATAGAGGGGAGTAAGAGAGAGAAGTGATAGTGATGGGACGAGTAGTAGAAGCTGTTGCCGTTGGAGTCCAGCACGTCCGTATCAATAACCTCTCAAAGACACATAAACTTAGATTTAAAGGCACTATAAGGGATTTTTAACTCATTTTGAAATAGTCTCACTCTTCTACTGATGCATCGTCATGACCTGCAACGTAAAATTAGAGTTTATGTTGGCGTATGAATGCGTCACTGTGGTTATATTTACGTCATTCAGACATTTATTCAGACACCGGAGCTCACATCACGACATCAGGTAACCTTAAACCGGTGTGTCTACTCACCTTCTGTAAGCTAACTAACGCTACTTAGCGGTTACAAAGTTTAGCCGTTGAAACGTTGTCTTGAACGAAAAAAAAGGAGTGTTAAAAAAGAAGATCTGTGTTCATTTGTTTGCTTCAGTAACAAATGCACGCTTTGGCAAGATGGGAAATGTAGTCCTCATCCTGCAAAAACACTACCCATTTCATCCACAGGGGTCACTATAATCAACACAACATGAAAACTCCTTACAGTGCCTTTAAAAGTCTACAACCAAGTTTCATCCATGGGAAACACCATCCCATTTAAGACAAGTAAAAGAGGAACCTTGAACTAGGGGTGAGCCCGACTAAGGATTTGCTTAGTCGAATCTGATCCATCAGATTTTGCCCATAGTGGATGAATAGTGGAATGTTTGTTGTTTTTCCTTATTGACCCAAAGTCTGCATGATGGTGACCGCATGACAATATTACACATAACCCTTTACAATGAAGAGACTCATAGCTTAAAGTAAAAGGGACAACAGAATATTATAAGTATAAAACTTAGATTTTTTAAATCCATATTGCAAAAACAACGAGGTGATGAAGGAGAGAAAACTCAAATAAGACTACCATCCGTTAAACATGGAACAACGCTCCACTATAGAGAAAGGAATCAGGAGATATTTAAACAGTGTTCACACAGCAGAGAGCAGCACTGCAGAGGGTAGTCTGTCCAACTTAAGGCTAAACATTTGTATAATGTTCAAAATCAAACCTGAACCAGCTAAAGGGTTTTTAAATCTCTTAACAGAACCTTTTAAAACTGTCTTTCATCGCGTCTTTGTCCGCTTGAGTCTTTTCAAATTGTACGTGAGGAAAACCATCGTGTGTACGGGCAGAAGTGCGCTCCTTGCTTTGTTGACTGTAAATCCTGTCTTTGAGAATATCCTCTCTGATGGTGTGGAGGTGGATGGGATGCTGTGGATTGTTTTTGAGGCTTCAGACAGCTTTGGGTATCCCTCCTCGTTCTTTTGGCCCCGTACAGTTTTTGTGTGGTCCGGTAATCCTTGATCTCACAGCCCTCTTCATGAAGCTGCTCCTCATCTTCATCACTAGTTTTTAGGATCAACTGAAGTTTTATTTCCTGACATTTTGAGCTGCCATGAACGTAGAAAGATTTAAAGGCCAGCTGAGGTACGTCTGCTCCATGGGAGAGTCCACCTTTAATTACCAGGGGAGATTTAATTACCACTTTAAGGAGATTTAACACTTCAAAAGCTGTTCTCAGAATTACATTAAATAAGTCTACATTTATATCAAAATAGGATATATGAGACACTATTTTTACAGGAAACAGGAAAATAATGTAAAATTAGACATTGAGCACCCCCATGGTTTGAATGGAATGATCCACGTTTCATATGCAAATATTCAACTATGAGATTGGCAGTCGACTAAGACTCGTTAGAACGAATCGTCAAATATTCAACTATTTGGGGTCACCCCTACCTTGAACCCTCTTTGCCTCTCAGAGTGAGCGGCTCAGATTGCAGATATGAGAGTTCTGAAGGAGGAAACGACATTTACAGCTGCCAAACTCCTTACCCCCTCCCCGCCTCATTTTTTCTCTTTCTTTTGGGTTTTTTTTTCCATCGTGGGAAGTACACTTTGTTCCTTTTTCTGCACAAATAAAGGTTTGTCCCCGTGCCATAGTGTAGCCATGTTGGGCCAAAGGGACTGGAGCCTTGTTCTTTTTTTTTTTAAGGTTTCCTCTGCTGGCTGTTTGTGGAGCTGTTATTGGCCAACCCTTCGCTATGCACGCACAAAAGTTCAACCCGAGTGATTGACGTGTCTTTTTAGACCTCAAGCTGAGCACACTGGAGGTTGTCTGCCAGTCCTGCAGGCTTTTTTTGTTCGACATGTTACCCTGACTGTGCGACCAAGTTCACGACCGTCTGTGTGGGTCCCTGAGGATCAGCGTTAGGCCCTGTCCCTGCTCTGTGTTTCATTGTCTGTGTATATATTTGTCTGACAGTTGTTTCTCCTATGACATACATTTATGCATAAGCAGGCCCTCAGCCCTCTGGAGTGTGTTTATGTAACTGTCCCACTGACCCAGACTCCGCTCCGTGCAGCCTCCTTTAACAGAAACAACCTATAGGAAGTTTATTCACCATTTCCCTGTTTCTGGATCCGACGTATACTTTCCAAGTTTCCTGCGTTGATTCCTGGCTCGCTCGTCTTCCTGCTGCTGCTCGGGTCACTTCCTAGATGTGCTTCCTTCTTTCCTAGCGTGCTGTCTCGTTGCTTACTTCCTGGTTCACATCGTATGTTGTCAGCAGCAGCAGCAGCAGCGTGTTGACCCACATTGCTGCTGTTTGGATTCCTTTACTGGAATCTGCTCTCTGGAACAATAGAGCTCAGTTCAGCTTCGGTAGAAGGATAAAGAGAGAGAGAGGACTTTCTTCTCCTCCTTTTTTACTGTCACCCTTTCTTTTCCAATGGGTGGAATTTTTCTACATGCTTGAACTCTGGAAAACTTTGAATCCGTCTTGATTTCATGATTCTTCCTCAGACATGAAGACGAACACATTCTTGCCTCTCTCTTGCATGAGAACAATTTCCTCCACCCTGGTTTCCGTGCAGCATCTCCTCATCCCTCCTTTCCAAAAGATTAGCGGGAGACTGTGTGTCACTGAAAACAGGACAAAGGTTTGCCCGTTACTCGAGCTGTCGTTATCTTAACTTGAAAGGTCTTTACCGGTACTTTTGGAGTCGTCTCATATTTGGGCCGTGCAATAACCCGGCAATAACTGTCATAAAAGAAGATGAGGATGTTCTGAAATATGTCTGGAGTTATTCTATCGTTTGCACCCCTGACTCGACTCCTTTGCTAGAGAGCAGCTCACAGAAAGACAGCCAGCTCTGCCAGGGCTTGGCTGTGAACTATCAGGCTTCTGGGGATTCCTGACATACTGTGGTGAGAGAGGAGAGATGGAAGGAGTGAGGGAGGGGAAATAAGAAAGAGAGAAAGAAAGAGAGAGAGAGGGGGAATTCAATTTACGAGAGATTTATGGGGGAAGAGGGTGATGAAAGCATCGCAAAGGGAAAAAGGGATGACTCAAGAATGTTTGATGTATTATTAAAGAAATCAAATGAATGGAGAGAGAGTGACGGATGGAAGAAATGCTGGAGGATGGCTCAGGTTTCTGTCTGCGGCTTTCAGGGTGTTGGAGAAACCGTGTTTCTCATTTTACAGACGAGACCTTCACCGACTCCCAGAACCTTTTTATTGACATGCTACAGAAAATGTAGGATTCAAACTGCTGCAGTGGGATGCTACAGCAAATACACAAACATGATAGCATGCCTGTACGTGTGTGTGTACGTGCATGAACCGTGCTTTTGTATTAAAGGTTGTTTAAAGGCACTGGTTCATTGATTAAAGGGACAGTTCAGAGTTTTTGAAGTGGTTGGTACGGGAAAGGTAATAAAGAGTTGTGTTAGTATGAAGGCTGAAGAAGCTGGCTTGAATGCCAACACAGAATCTAAGCTGTCGTAACACTGCAGATGACTTCCAGAGTTAAGATATGATAAGATAGACTTTATTTGTCCCCTGTTGGGGGAAATTTCTTTTGTTACAGCAGCTTACAACACGGGACAGGGGAATACAACAATGTACTAACATAGTTAAAAAATATAATAACAGGGATAATAGCAATGACAAGGGTAAAATTAAATAGAATAAAATAGTATAAAATAAAATAAAATAAAATAGACTAAATAGAATAAAATAAAATAGTATAAAATAAAATAAAATAGAATAAAATAAAATAGAATAAAATAAAATAAAATAGAATAAAATAAAGTAAAATAGAATAAAATAGAATAAAATAGAATAAAATAGAATAGAATAAAAGAAAATAGTATAAAATAAAATAGAATAAAATAAAATAGTATAAAATAAAATAAAATAAAATAGAATAAAATAAAATAAAATAGAATAAAATAAAATAAAATAGAATAAAATAAAATATAAAGTAAAAATAAAATACAATATGGCAACTATTACAGATATATTCACACTATGTACACTTCTATCTGATAAATAGATAAGGTAAGTTATTGCACAGATAAAAAATGCACCAGGTTATTTAAAAACAAACATACACAGTATGAAGAACAGTGCGATTCAGATGGATACAGTAGTTATTTGTGAATGTGCCAAGTCACATAGTAACTTCCATGTAGTGTAATGAAAGATGAGAACAGCTGATTAACGGGACACAGCAGTGCTGGTGTTAAACAGTCTGATTGCAGATGGGATGAAGGACCTGCGGTAGCGCTCCGTCCTGCAGGGTGGGAGTCTCAGTCTGCTGCTGAAGGAGCTGCTCAGGGACCCCACAGTCTCATGCAGGGGGTGAGAGGGATTGTCCATGATGGATGTCAGCTTGGCTAACATCCTCCTCTCACCCACCTCCTCTATGAAGTCCAGAGGACAGCCCAGGACCGAACGGGCCCTCCTGACCAGTCTGTTAAGTCTTTTCCTGTCCCTGTCTGTGCTCCCTAAATGCTCTATAGCTATCAAATAAAGACGTAATATATCTTTAAATGTACGCTACATATTCAAAAATATCCTCAGAAAATCACTTTGTCCTCAGATTGTTTGTTCTTTCGGTGCCCTCAAAGTAAGACAGGAAACACATTCTGTGGTAACTTAAAGCTCCTGTGAGGATTTTTTCAATGGTTATGAAACAGGCTGAAAACAACATTGAGGCTCCTATATGCCCTACAAAAGTAAACAAGAGTATAAGCAAACAGATTAACACTTTCTATATTTAGATTTTGAATGCCTGTAACCGCTGTGAGGGGGTAGGTGTCAGACGATGCCACCCACAAAAATCTACACAAGCTGAAAGTTCCTCACAGAGACTCAGGAGTTTATAGCTGGTCATAAAGTAGACTGGAGTTAATATCAGTGTCTCTTTATGACCTTTAAAACCAAACAGGACCGAAAACAAGAACAGAGACTGTTTTATACAGTTATTTTTGATATCTGAAACTAGTTGCAGGGCGGCAGGTGTCAGACCAAGAGTGAAAATAACTGCATGCAGCTGATAAAAACAGCTTCTGTGAGTTTTTTCTCTGCAATGATTCTAGATGAGAGATGCATTTGACTTTTAATAGAGAGCAGAGTGAGACTTTATGTCACAGCTTTGTCCACAGGGGGCCAAAAACCAACCCAAACTGTAAATAACCTGCATAATAAACACTTTGCAAACACTGGAGAAGATGTATTGATATTTTTTTAAACTGTTATGAAAATATAATGAATATAATTAATTAACTAGCCTGTTGTTTGGAGCAGTTTCTCTTTCTTCAGGAAACACGAGGACACAAAAACACAAAGATCCTCAAAAAACAGTTTCATGTCTTCACACAAAAACCAAAAACATCTCAGTGAGCGTGACGGCTTAAATAGGAAGACTCAAAGTGACTCAAATAAAAGGTTGATTAGGATAAAAGAGAGAGAGAAAGAGAAATGTAATCAAGTGGACACCCTTCATTCAATTTATGCAACTCACTCTTATAACTCACTAAAACTACTCTCCACCAGCGTCATCCAAACACCTTCATTCCAGCTATGCACATCATTCCCTGCTTTCTTTCCTGCTGTCCACTCTTCTACCCTCCAAATAAAGGCATAAAAACCTGAAAATAAACCTAGAAAAAAAATGCACTGATTGGCTCGGTTGCCTATTGTAAGTGTTTTAAATGTACAGCCTCAAACAGACCATGTGTGTCTTTTTTTTTTTTTTATGATGAACTTTTAAAGGTGACATATCACGCTTTTTTCATCAATATATATTGGTCTAAGAGGTCCCCAAAACATGTCTTTAAAGTTTATGCTCAAAAAACCACTTTGAAATCAGATTTCGGTCTGCCTGTAAAACCCTCTTCTTCAGTCCTCCTCAGAACACTCTGTTTTCCCTCTGACCACGCCCCCTCAGGAAGTGGATGTTCCTCGGCTCTCCAGCACGTTGATCTAATGTTTACATGTTGGCTGAATATACACGGCTGCTCACAGATAGCGTTACTTCAACCCTCTGAATCTGATCCAAAATCTAATCCTGATGGAGAGGCGCCTGTAGCAGGACCTTTCTGAAGGATTGGTCACAGATTTAGTGTTTCTTGTTGTTTTATTTATCAGTATGTAGACGTGTGTCTTGGTACACAGCTACCAACATGTAGCTATGTGGCTATGCTAACTAGCGCTAGCACTTATCCATGGTAAATAAAAATCATCCACTAGATCTTCAAATCTGCAGACGTGGGGAGTAAAACCGACCTTTGTGTTTATTAAGACAGCCTACAACTAGCATGCCTCCCTCCTAAGCTCCTTGTTAGCACACATGTGTGCAGGGAATGAAAAACGGAGGAGGGGTTGAGTTGTATTTTATACAGTCTATGGGCTGAACAAGCTCCGAGCTCTGACTTCCTGTTACAGACCGGATATCGTTGTTACGTAACAAAAACACTGAAGTCTGAAACGGCTCGTTTCACACACATTTACAGAGAGGTGGAGAAATCAGAACAGGGGCAGAATGGATTTTTTTCATTTTCGGGGGGTTTGTAGACAGGGACACATATTTCAGGTAGAGAACCATTAAAAAGTCCATTTTGCATGATATGTCACCTTTAATGTATTTCTGATGACTTGAAGAACTCTGACCGGGTTTTTCTGTTATCTTTGGCTGTTAAAACCCCTGAGTGTGAGTTTAATGACAGAAAATGTGATGAATCAACACATCATCTAACAAAAACTGAACCTTTGCAACATCATAGCGGAGAGATTTAATGCAGAACTGTTGAATCAGACTCCATTAGAGAGTGTAAACAAAGCCGGAGTTTTACAGTCTATTATAAGAACCAAGATAAAAGTAAGAGGAATGAGCCGACCTGTTCCACCTCGTCTCAACATGTTCCCAGGTTGTTTTTCAAAGACAGCATGCTGTTGTGTTTGTTTTCATGTAGCGTGACACGCAGGAGGCTCCAGCTGTAGGCGAGAGTTCAGCACAACAAACGCTGACACGGCCGAAGTGAACGAGATAGAGACACGTGAGATTAGATCTCAGCCTCGTAGACTCACTGAAGCTGTTACAGAAATATGTGTTCATTTAAGCCTCTCAGAACTCTGGAGGAGTTACATCATTTCTCTTTTACATCTGCAACATGTTCCTCCTGGGATTTAACAAGTGCTGAGTGGCTTCTGACTCCTTCTGCTGGCTCGCCGGCTCCCACATTGGACGCTGAAAGGAGCTGAAACCTCTAGAATTGGGAAGATATACTCTCCTCCAAAGAGTCTTTTAAAACACTGCAACACTCGTACAACCTCCTGCGACCTCCCGGGCACACAGGAACCAGCTTAAGTTAAAGCTAGTGGTCTCAGCAGCAAGAAACCATTCCTCCAAAGGGCGGCGGTCTGTTCTTGCAGGAGCCAGGGGTGGTCTCCCTCCCTGTGTGTGTGTGTGCTCAGTGTAAATCTTTGAATGAAGTGCCTTTGTATCGTCCTCTTATCACTCTGCTTGTGTTTGATGAGCTTCTGAGTGTTAATCCTCCCGTAGAGGAAGCCAAACAGGTGCCCAGTCTCTCCCCTGTAAGACACATCCGATACTAGAGCGTACGCAAACACCCCACAATCCCCCGTTTAATATTGTTCCCTTACACACACTGATGTAAGTGTTCCTCAGATTCAAGAACAGGTCTGAGGTGAAACTCGATCCGTTGAAACCTACCAGGAAGTGATGTGGTTGTTGAGAATTTCAGGGAAGTGTGAGGTTTAGAGTTCAGTTCCCACAGCAGCACATGTGACTCTGTGCTAAACAGGAAAACTGTGAGTTACTGTAGTGTGACCTGACTCTGAGTCCTCTTTATACAGAGTTATATTTGTGTGCAGGGATTAGAGCTGGGCGATACGGCCTCAAATCAGTATGACGATTAATGAAACATACTATTTTGCAGTACGATAAATGAACATTTCTTGTTTTGTGGTTTCAAAATAATTGAAGGAAGTCTAAAAAAAAGACAAACCTGGGCTGGATTAAAGCTAGGGTTGGCAGTCTTGGAAAACTAGCATGAATTTGAATGTAGCATTTCCTCATGACTCCGTCTAACCCCTCCCCTCCTCCCTCGGAGCTCCTCCAAAACGACGCCCCCCCCGCTCACATGCACGAGCGCCGCTGACTTGCGACCATATGATGGTGACTGATTCAAAACCGGTCCTCACCAAAACATTCTCATAGTGAAAGTTAAAAACACAAACAAACATGGCTGCTGTTAGCACTCACAACTATCATGCTAGCATTATCCAGTTGTACCGGTGACACGATATCAGGAGAAAAGTTATAACACATATATAACACTGTAACAGCTCTACTGTTTGTTAAACCTGTTCAGTGTAGATGTTCTTAATTCCTACAGTGTTGACGGTCAGTGAAGGCATCAGGAGAGGTGTAGAGAGTGCGAGAGGGAGAGAGGAGAGACAAGAGGAGAAGTTCTTCATTCATTCAAACATTGATTGTTGTTTTGTTGGTTGTCGTGGTAACGGTCGACAGTGACCGGTTATTAAAGATCAACGTGTTCACGAATCAGCTCGTCATCACTACAGCGTCCAGACGGACGCTACAGTACATATATATTTCTGTAGGACTTACTAAATGTCATTAATTCTTCTGCTTGTCAGAGCCCCCGTGGTGAGAGCTTTTTAGACTCTGATCCGGACTACAGTCCTGAGCAAAGCACCTCATCAGGTCAGAGGGGACAGGCCCGAGGTGTAGCGAGAGGGGCAGTCAGTAGAGTCAGGGGAAGCAGAGGCAGGAGACGGGGACTCAGAGGAGTGCACGCCGGGGAAATGTACGCGCAGGAGGAGGGCAGAACGGCAGGATGGGATTTGAATGGTTTAAAATTTGGGAACCCAAAAAAGGCTGGATTGGATGGTGTTTTCCCAGGTTTACTCCGGCTGTAGATAGCAGCTTTTCTTCCTTCTTTTTTAAGAACACATCATGTATTGATTACCATCAGGACATAAAGATCATTTTAACCAGTATGACAAAAAGTGTATCTAAATCTGAACACCAACCCCAGCTTTAAATCGGTTAGAGGTTCTGAATGTTGGTTCTAATTCATTTTAGATCACTTGCTCAGCCCTATAAGGGATACTCGGATATATCGGCCGATATTCGTAAATTGGCCTAATCAATGATTGCAGTAATAGTTGCCTGCGTATGTTTGTTGCGCTGTGTTGTCAAGCTAGTACGCTCCTTTTTTTAGCCGACAACCCAAACTTTCACCCCGAAACCTCCAAAAAATGCCAAAGATACTTAATTTAGCTGGCTGGTAGAGAATTAGACGACCTATGTGCACATGTTGTTGTGTTTCCTGTGCTGCTGTAAATCAACCTGCTGCCACTGACACGTCTTTAATCTGGCTTAATCACCTCAGGGGTCATGTGACATCAAAGAAGAGTTGAAATCAATTTTTATTTGCATTTTTTTTATTTAAAATCTAACCAATATTTTTCTTTATATTCCTATAATTATAGATAAATATGCTATTTTAAATATTTTTTGTTTTTGCAGGGAATTTAAATAAACTATGCACAAGTAGAAAGTGTCCCTATTATATAGTGTTTATATGTATATATTTGATTTATTTTATATAATTCTTATTTCTTCTTTTTATTTTATTGTACTTTGGGAGCCACTGCTTCAGCCTCCTGCACGAGTTTTCTTTTGGTAATAACAATGTTTTTGTGCCTAATGATGTCCCATTTATTTTTCTAATTATTCATCATCATTATTATTTTTTAAATTATATATGTATCATTTTAAATTAATTTTTTAATTGTGATTTATTATGTTTTATGATTCATTTTTATTAATGTTTTCAAAAAGAACATTTTTAGGGGGCTGTTTAAGAAACTAAATAACTTCTTGCAGAGTTTGTGATTGTAAAGCCGGGATAAAGAAGCTTTTGAAACTTTAAAAAATATATATTTAAAATCATAAAATTCTAATAAATGTATAAACTCAGGTTGTTTTTTAATTTGTGTGATTAAATCGCATATAATGTTCTCAAATGTTTGTATTTGTCGTAATTAGTGTTTATTTGAGGTTTTTTTTGTTTGTTTCAGGCCCTTAAGAAATTATTTATAACAACATAATTAAACAAACATCAACAATGAATGTGGAGTGATAAAAACCACTCCAGATCGTCTCACTTGTTGCCTCCCTACCTGTTAGTCAAACTTATTTTGTCACCTCCAGTTTTCTTTAGTTTTCCTGAAGTCAAAGTTTTCTGTAAAGAGCGTCTTACATCATTCTAATTACATCTTCTCTCTTTTTTTTCTCTTCTCCATCTACACTCCTCCCTTCTCTGCCCTGTCTCATGTGGTTCTTCTATCCATCATTATCACCTTCTCTGCCTCCATCTCTCCCCCTCCATCCTCCTCTCCTCCTCTCCACAGTGAGTTCTCCGGTGGAGCTGCTCATCAGTCAGACTCTCTGCTGGGTCCACGATGACCTGGACCAGGTGGACTTCTCCAGCTACCTGCTCAAAGTCTGCGGGCGGGAGGAGGTGCTGCAGAAGTGAGTGCAACAAAATGAAAACACAACAAAGTCGACATCATCCAGAGATTTTAGGAATTGGGAGGAATAAAAGTATTTACTCTGACTCTTTTCACTGACTTAGCAGATTCTCACTTGTTTTCATACCCCCTCCCTCCCTCCCTCCCTCTCTCTCTCTCTTTCTAAGTGCATCCCCCCCTCGCTCCATCTCTCCTCTATCACTCTCCTGTTGGCGTTTTCTCGAAGTCTTGCACAAAAGGAGGCTGATTGATGTTTCTATATTTCACCCGGTGCCCTCCTACACCGTGGAAATTCTCCTCTCCGTCTAATCTGGGATTCATGGGAATGGGTTACTCCCATGTTAGGATTTAAAGGGCCAGTACGAGCTCATGTCTGGAGCAGCATAAGTGATGTGTCAGGATTATAGCTGCCAAACAGATGAATGTGAGGCATGCTGTGCGATCATGCAGACGGCTGGAGATCTCTTTTATTTTTTCCATGAGGAACATTTTCCAAACTTTGCAACTTTCACTGAGAGATATAGATGTATAAAAGTGATATTTGATATTTTTGTTATGGCAGGAAGTGTGTTTGATTCATCAGGGAATGGTAGATAAGACTGATCCCTAATTTATGACTTTGGTTATGGGTATTATCACAGCTTTATGAAACATTAAACGGCGTGCATTGATTTTGAGTGGTCTCAAAAACTCTCCAAACAACATCAGTGCATGAAATTACAATTATGAAACCCATCCTCCTTGGTGCAAGAAGTCCTCTCTTCTGTCAGTGTTGTACCTTTTCCTCCTCTAACAGCGTATCATCATCCTCCTCATATTCTGTGATTTCCTAACCCGTGCCTCTCTGTTGCCGTGTGCCGCAGTAAACACAGCCTGGGCAGCCATGAGTACGTCCAGAGCTGCAGGAAGTGGGAGAATGAGATCACGTTACAGCTCCTCTCTCACTCCACCATGAGGAGAGACTTGGCACGCAGCGTAAGTCACTCAATCAGGCTAACATATGAGCTCATATAAAAACTCCGTGAGAGGTTTTTATGAACTGTGACATAAAACATTTCATACTGTGCCACTGAGAGTCGTTTGAACCTCAGTCCCTCTGCTAGAAACTGACAGATATGACCCATTGTGCGTCATTGTGACTTCAGTCGCCTGTCTTTTATATGCCTGGTTGAGAAATCATTGATGTGTCTTTTCTGTTTTCATGTAGGCTGAAGATGACAACTCTTTGATAGATTTGGAGAAGCACCTCAGCCAGGTGGAGAGGCCTTTCAGGGAAAACGTAACCAGGTACGAGCTCCACTTACTGCGGGGGGGAAACAACCATAAAGAACAAAATAAATATCACCTTTTATGCATCTAAAGCTTTGATTTAAAGGGGAACATGATAGACCCCCATTAAAGGGTTTTACTGTTTCTAATGTTTCACTTTCTTTTGGCTGGATCTCAAGTCTGGTTCAGTTTTCACATGAAGGGATCTGAACCTGGAACAAGTCAGACTGTGAACACATGTTTCATCTAATCAAGATGGAAAAAAATAAAAATGAATTAACACATGAGGAAATAAAAAAAAAAATATATATTATATATATAATAGATAATAATGAAATAACATTAAATAAGATAGAATGAAATAAACAATAAAACAATATAAAATAGGAAATAATAAAATAATGTTAATATATATAATACAATAAAAATGAAATAAGATATAATAAAATTAAAATAAAACATAAAATAAGATATAATAAAATTAAAATAAAACATAAAATAAAATAGAATAAAATTAAAATAAAATATAAAATTAGATATAATAAAATTAAAATAAAATATAAAATAAGATATAATAAAATTCAAATAAATATAAAATTAGATATAATAAAATTAAAATAAAATATAAAATTAGATATAATAAAATTAAAATAAAATATAAAATAAGATATAATAAAATAAAATTAAAATATAAAATAAGATAGAATCAAATTAAAATAAAATATAAAATAAGATAGAATAAAATTAAAATAAAACATAAAATAAGATAGGATAAAATTAAAATAAAATATAAAATAAGATAGAATAAAATTAAAATAAAACATAAAATAAGATAGAATAAAATTAAAATAAAACATAAAATAAGATAGGATAAAATTAAAATAAAATATAAAATAAGATAGAATAAAATTAAAATAAAACATAAAATAAGATAGAATAAAATTAAAATAAAATATAAAATAAGATAGAATAAAATTAAAATAAAACATAAAATAAGATAGAATAAAATTAAAATAAAATATAAAATAAGATAGAATAAAATTAAAATAAAACATAAAATAAGATAGAATAAAATTAAAATAAAATATAAAATTAGATATGATTAAGTGAAAACTACAATAACATAAAATAAGACATAATATAAAAATAAAACATAGAATAAGATAAAATAAAATAAATAATAAGATAACATTAAATTAGATATAATAAAATTAAAATAAAACATAAAATATGATATTATAAAATAAAAACTAAAATACAATATAATAAAATAAATTATAAGATAACATCAAATAAGATATAATAAAATAAAAATGTAATAAGGTATAGTACAATAAAAATATAAAATAAGATAGAATAAAACAAAAAATAACATAAGACACGATAAAATAAATAATAAAATAAAAAATAAACATGATGCTAAAACTATGGTAATAAGAGTGATAATACAGTCCAGGGCTAAAAATACATTACTAAAATCCAGGTTAAAAGCCAGATTAAAAGTCTTTAGTTTACTTTTTCAAACACCCAGAGAGCTCGCTGTTTTGATGTCCAGAGGAAGAGTTTGGAGTTTAGTGGCTTAAAAACTGTTTTTTTGTCACTTAAAAAGTCTCTGAATGGCACTGATCAAACCTGAAAGTCTATTTTAGTCTTCTTTTTATTGTCAATAATTTAATCGGTTTTTTTAAGCTTTAAACACTCAAATAAAGAAACCCATGACGACGTACAGCTGAGAGACTAAACCTGCAGAAATAAAAACAGCACAGCCAAAAATAAAAGCTGAACAAGAATGCATCACTGCTACTCGGTTACACATCGTATTGATCCGAATATGAGACAGGTTTTTTCCTTTACATACATCTGAGAATGTGGGATCAGTGGACGGAACTGCTCATGTGTCGACTGAGATCAGCTGTGACTCACTGCTGCAGTATCAGGGGGATGAAAGATGGAGAGAGGCACGGTGAAGAAAGATGTGCAGAAGTTGGAGAAGTTAAACAACAACTGAGGCGAAGTGATGAAACCTTTCTTAAACTGTATGGTTAGCCAAGAAATATGGTGTCACAGAGAGTAATGTCTGAAGATGGAGAGCCCAGAAATATCACTTAATGTTACTGAGAAACGGATCGAAGGCAAGCACATCAGCTGATCCATCATCCATCCAACAGACTGCAGGTTATTTCAGTTTTTATGGTGTTAAAATACAGATAACATAAATACTTTTTTACACACTTGATCACATTTTAATTCTAGTTAAATATGACGGTTTAATTTAAAAGAAAAACTCATAAAAACAAGACTTGGTCGCCATATTTTTTTTACCTCAATAGTGTTTTTTTTATTGATTTTCACACATTAACAAATATACAAAATGTACACTGAAAACTGCACGATGAGATCAGCTGATTCTAACACAAAACCCATCCCTCATAACCCAACAGTCCCAATGTCTGTACAGGACATTTAGTTTTGACTAAATGCAAACATTTAGTTGAACAGTCCCTGAGTAAACAGCGTTCAAGTGCTGGAAGTCAGGTTGTCAGTTATTTCTTAGGATTACAATGGTACTAGACAAAACAATACTTGGGTGGGAATACATAGAATAAAAGAATGTAAACAAATAGAAACAAAAGTAAAAATATTATAGAGATGAAAATTGTAAGAGCAAAGACAAAGACAAAGAAGGAGGGTGCTTCTTAAATTGACTGAAGTTGCTGCAAGTGCTCCATTAAAGGTCCCCACATTTGAATTGGTCGCCATTTTTTTATTCTAATTTCAGTCTTAAAAGGAGGTGGTCTTGGGGCGCTGGTGGCCTAGTGGTCTAAGCGCCCCACATACAGAGGCTACAGTTGAAGTTGCTGAAAGTGCTCCATAAAAGGTCCCCACGTTTGAATTGGTCGCCATTTTTTAATTCTGATTTTAGTCTTAAAAGGAGGTCGTCTTGGGGTGCTGGTGGTCTAGTGGTCTAAGCGCCCCACATACAGAGGCTACAGTCCTCGTCGCAGGGGTCGCCAGTTTCAATTCCCAGCTGGTCAACCATTTCCTGCATGTCTTCCCTCGCTCTCTACTCCCCACATATCCTGTCTCTCTTCAGTTGTCCTATCAAATAAAGGCAAAAAGGCCAAAAATATAACTTTAAAAAAATGTAAAAAAGGAGGTCGTCTTAAAATCAGGGTGGTCCCATATTCTGGTCAGTACGGTAACCACTGCAAGCAGTTTCTAAAAAAGCAAAATGCAAATATTTCCCTTCATTTTTCCCCCCTTTATTTCATTTCTCCTCTCATGCATCTCTTTATGTTTGTCTTCCTGCAGACAAGGCCTGGCTGACTATTTAGAGGGCTACCACAATCAAGTCAACATCTGTCTACAGAATGAGGTACACGCAGACCCTGTGCCAGCTATTGGGATTATTCTCCTGTGAACTATTCGTCTTTGAGGTTTTGCACATCCCACATGTCCAGATTATCAGCAGTGCACTTTAACGGCCGCCTTCAACTTGAGTATTTGTCCCTCCGAATACTTCACACACCAGTGTTGGTAAACCAGGACATTCCTGGAAGGCAAACTTTCTAGAAACAGCACATGTGTTTCTCAGCCAGCGTAGCTTATAGTGAGTAACTGACTGCAGATTAGAGTGAGAACCTCGCTCCGCCTTCGACCCAAATAAAACCTCATAACAGCTCCAAGATTTATGTGATCCAGCCTGGAAGGAACCAGAGCAGTGGAGGTTATTAACGTAGTTGGAGAACACACACACACACACACACACAGAAACAGAAACAGAAACAGTAGGCTGGTTTGATTTAGAAACATGTTTATTTGAGACTCTGTTAGATGTATTGTTGCTTCTGACTTCCTGATGTGTTGTTCCGGTGTTGAACAATGAGCCTCAGTGTTTATAGACGAGCTGAAAACAAAATTACACAACCGGCTTCCCTGAGGAGGTGAGGATTGATGCAGTTGTTATAAAAATACCATGTTAACTCACCCTGTGTCTTTGCCTTTAGAGCACCCAGTATAAGACAGTGGACCGGTTGGTGCAGACCATGAAGAACCTGTGTTGCGCTCTGGACGAGGTGGAGACGCAAACCATCACGGAAGCCGTCAAACGGCTGAAACACTCCGTCAATTTACCGAGGACACGCTCGCCGAAGGTGAGCGGCTTTTCCACACGTGCTTACACAATCATACTGTTTATTATTTAATGTTAGGACTCATTTCTGCTCCCCGTACGAAGATAGATCCCTACGTATTAAACTGTTGGATCATCACAGCCATCGTGGTTTCATGCGTCCTCTGTGTTGGAATGGATGTTTAGCAAAACGTCCACTAGAGGGCGCCACTCAGAGTCAAAAGTTACCCCAAAATTGAAGAAGAAGAATCAAAGTTTATGACGCCAACAAACATTGTGACGATGGAGGAGATATTAGAGGCAAAATCTGCGGTCTGTGGTTTTTAAATGCTTCACGTTTCATTTTTTATGCAGCTTATCGTTTGAACTACTGGCAACATCGCCCCCTAATGGTTGTTGGTGGTACTGCAATTTTTAGTCCAATTCTGCAAGCTTGCAGAAAATTTGCAGAAACATATGAAGTGAACAGAGATGGACGGAGCTAATGCAGCATTAATGAGCCTTAAGAATGTCTTCTTTGGGCGCTGGTGGCCGAGTAGTCAAACACAGGACTTCAACCAGATCCATGTCTGGTCCGTCTCAGATCCGCTGTGGTCCAGCTCCATTCTCTCTCTTCCATCAACACCCACCGGTTGCGTTTTCAGAACACAGCACAGAGCAGGACCGCCAGACAGCTGGAGTCACGTGACCGAGGTTTTCCCGCCGTAATCCCTGAATCAAGGATTCTCCTCCTCCTCCTCTCCTCATCCATGTTGTCTTTCTGGTCCTCTGAAAACCTCTGACCTGTTGACTCCAGGTCTGGCTCCGCTCATCATGACTTTGGTTTGTTGTTGTAGTTAAGTGAAATACGATCTGGTGATAACACAGAGTGTTTTATTCTGAAAATTAACCGGATGTTTTCATTTTGTTTTGGTGAAACCTGACTTCCTGTCCCGCTCCATCTGCTCTGTTGAGATTGATGCGTCGTGCTCCGGCATCCGGCAACAAATAGAAGTCTTGTGTATCTGATCCGTTGCGTTCTGACCTGCCGGATCAGAGACGCAGCTGGAATGCAACAGAGCGGATCCGGTGGAAGTTAACACATTGACTAGAGTAGAAACCTATCAGATCCGGTGCCGTGCCAGATCAGACAGATCTGGTTGAATTTGTCCATTCAAGCGCCCCACATACAGAGGCTATAGTCCTTGTCACAGATGTCTCTTCACATTTCCTGCTCCTCTTCAGCTGTCCGATCAATAAACAGCAAAAAAGGAGAAAAGCATGTCTTCCTAACACCAGTGTGTTTGCCTTTCAGCTTGGAGCCTCGTCGTCCGGTCACTCGTCTAATGGTAAGTTCTGCTTGACTCAGTCTGACTCAACATCTCTCCACAAAGACAAACAAATAAACGGGCGGTAGTCAAATGAGATAACTAATGATCATAAAACCAACATGGAAATGCTCCAAGTGCCTGGGAGTGACGCCATGAATAAACTGCTTTCACTTTGATAATCAGCAATAACAGAGACGATAGGCTGAGCTGGTTTAACTCAGCTTTAGATGCATAACTCCCACGGATGTCATCATGATAGTCGTGCAGTGAGATATGAGACACAAAGTCCAGCAGGCCTTGATAAATGTGCAATGGCAATCATTCCTGCAGCTTGTTAAAGACCCAAACTGCTGATGGAGCAATGATCTCAGATATCTGTTTGATTTGGCCCTCCCAGCGTGAGTGAGCCTCCTCCCTGTCGGCAGAAGTCTGAACTGAAGACAGAGAGAAGGTTTCTTTTTACTCTTGATGAAAGTTTGAGAAACTCTGCACTCAAATCTCATTTGAACACCCTCAAAGTGTGATCAAAGAGGTGGTTTATTGCAGCACTAACATCCATCTTCTACTGCCAACTCTCACCGTTGATCTCTAACGACCCGACAGGTCACACCAGCCCCGTGGAGGAGTGCATGTCCTCGCTCACGCAGGCCGTCTACGATCTGGCCAAGCTCTACCTGCGCTCCTTCTGCCCCCCATCCACCTCCTACAGCTCGCCCGCGCTGCCTCCGCCTGCAGAGGGGGAAGACAAAGAGGGAAGGAGCAGCAAGGAGGCTTCTGGCACCACGGACCACCTTCAGTTCACGCTGTTCGCTCTGCACGGCATCCCGGGCAACTGGGTCAGCAGGTAAACAGAGAGGGAGCAGAACGGGCGCAGGACTCTACAGTACACTGATTTTAAGTGACACAGATTCAAATACAGGGGCTCTTAGAATTTTAAAAAGCAACACATTAAATCATCTTTGTTTTAAACATTACTGTAAGGGGATACATTTGACTTATTGATAGTAAATAAATCTGATTCTACACGGAGATGCTGAAAAATAAAAAGGAACATCTGTTTCCTCTCAGTCTGTTGGAGGTAATGAAACTTTAACCACATGTAGGTTGAAGTCTGAGCCTCTAAGTCTGAGAAACATCCTCTAACTCTTTGCTTTTAATGCCCAACCTTAACCCTCAATTGGTTCATACCTCTGCGTCAAAGCCATAGACTATATAATAAATAGACTTAGTATCCGTGACGTCATCCATCTGTTTCTGAAGCACTGTTTTGAAGCCAATCATCGACGGGTGCCATATTGGAAATTCTGAATTCAACCTAACTTTGTCTGAGCTAGTGTGAGGTAAAGAGGCGGGCCTTTAGTCTTTTCGCTAACAGCTACACTGTGCCCGCCTGTCAATCAAGTCAGCCATGCCCTTATTTGGGCAAAACTCTTACTAATACTTGTATGAATTCACCCCCCGTACAGTGTGTGCTGAGAGAGAAATGAGCTTTTCAAACCTAAACTGTTTTTTGAACCAGGCTGTAAACATGTTTATTTCTGCTGTAAAGATCGTCTCTTTTGAATGGGTGTGTATGTGGTTTCCTGTGTTTCTGGAGCCAGCCTCAAGTGGACGCTCTAGGAACTGCAGTTTTTAGCACTTCCAAATAGGCATCACATTTTAAGACCGGGGGTTGCCGCTTGGTTGAAGCATACACTGAAGGTTTTCATAGCCCTGTACCTGCACAGAAGCCTGATGTGCACCTCTTTAAAAATGTAACTACATGGCGATGCAACACAGAGCAAGCCCTGTGATTGGTCTGCTGGTTAGTATGGATCGGCATTTCAAGCCAAAATACTATTCGATAATCATTATTTGCAATTATTTGAATAACCTCCCCCCCCACACACACACACACACACACACACACACACACACTCCCGTCCCATTAACAGCCCGTTTGTGTGGCAGTCATGTTAACCAGCCGCAGGACGAGGTGCTGCTAGTAGGTGGCACTAACAGCGTCTGTCTCAACCTTTACGCCGGTGTTTCTTTGACGCGGCGTGACATATGTGTTTACATTTTACAGCCATGCTCACCTTCTGGAAATATGTGTGTTGGAGTGTGAGATTCAGAAACAGAGAAAATCGCTGCGACTGTCGCAAATGTTTTCTTCTTCTTTTGCTATTTAATACAGTTAGCATTCTTCTTCTTCTGTTACCTAATGCAGTTAGCAAACAGCTTTAAGACGCTCTATTGCCACCGTCTGGTGGGAATACTGTATAACAACCAGGCACCGGTGAAAACGATGAAAATGTACTTTTAAAATGAGAAAATATTCGAACTATTCGATTTTTACAAAGTGAACAAATATTCGAACATTTGAAAGTTATCGCTCATCCCTGCTGGTTAGCATCGTTATTTCCTGCTTGCGCCGCCTCCTCTGTTTTCGTCTTTGCAACAACTGCAGTATGATCAAATGCTGCTCGGCATTTATTTAGCAGAACTGGAACTTACAATAAAGAGCGTTGAAAACACACTGCCATCTAGTGTTCAGGCGGGGTATTGCAGAGTGATGGGAACATGTGCTCATGACGGTGTCGAGTCAACGCAGAAGTACAAACCAGACTGAAGATGAATGTTTATAATATCTCACACACTTTCTCCTCTACTTGAAAGGATAATAAATACCTTCATCCATGCATTCATTCTTGCATGATCACCCACTTGTGCAGTATTATTACCACCACCCACATCCCAGTTAATTGTACTTCTGTGAGGCATGATCACAGATGAAGACGGGAGGCAGCTCAGGACTGGAAGCCCTCTATTATTCATGCACACAGCCCGAGCTGAAGAGACTTACATAAACAAGAAAGCAGTGTTATTATGCTTTGAGACATGGCATCAAGTCTTTAAAAAGCTTGTACAGTTTAATTTTCCTTGGTTAGTGACTAGGACTAAGGGGAGTCCTGCGTGCCGTGTTGTCATAGCAGATAGTCTTGTTTCCTTCTACTCAACAAACAGCTCCTGTGTTGCTCCCCATGTCTCATTTTTCCATGCCAGTGTCCTGTTTCACCCTGACTTTATCTCCTGCGTGTGTCTGGAACAGAGCTGAGCCAAATTTTCCGTTCCCAGCTCCGTCACGCATCAGTGAGCGAGATCAGTACGCTCCGGACAAGCTCTTCCACAGACCGCGGGTAGAGAGAAGATGTTGTGATACTGAGAGGCAACAAAAGATGGAGAGGTTAAATTCTTCAGGTGGTGTGGGGAAGGAAAGATCAGTGACTAATGTGACGGTGAAGTTGAATGAAACATATTTAGAAGCTGTAACTTCTTTTAAAGCGGTCTCTCTCTGCCCCTTCCTTTATTCCACTGTCTTTCTCTGCCCGCTCAGTCCCGCCTTCATAAGGAGAGGAACAGCTTAATAACAGGCCTATTTACTCCAGGCCTCTTCTGCTGCTATTTTAAACCAGCACCAAACATTGCTGCAGTGACAGCCATGCCAAAGACACATCCCAAAATATTTAGCTCCTCTCAACCCCGAGGCCAGAGGCACACAGCGAGCGCAGTGTTCTCCAGCCAATGAGGGCAGCTCGGTGTGTATCTGTTGTTGTGTTGCGGTGTTACTGTAACGCTCCCTCGCTGGGGTCCGAGTGTTTGGCCTTGTTGTCGTGGCTCATGTGTCATCCATCTGGGGCTCAGTCGATGCCGAGGCTCGGTCAGCATATTGAGACACCAGGACTGGTGCTGGAGCTGCCAGCACAGATGGCACAGAGCAGAGGATCAGGCCTGGAGTAGTTAAAAATGTAAATAATGAGCTCAGATTCTCCAGACCCTCCTCCTGTGTTTCTTTATGTCATCACATCTTAAATATAAATCCCTCTCTTCCTCTTCCTCTGGTCTGCACAACAAATCGAAATCAAGGAAATGTTTCCTGTAATTCAGATTTATTTCCATATTTTGCAAACAGATTTGCCTTTCTGCTTTAAATTTAAAGCACTGTATGCACGTTTGTAGTGACTATTCTGACCTGATTTCTGTCACTGTCACGGTGCAGGAGTGAGTTGTTTCTTGCTGTTTATCTTTCCAAATGATAAACAGGTAAAGACAACTGACTTTGAAGGTGGTATGCCTGATGAGGATAACAGTGTGGTCTAAGACGAGCAGTAAAAACCATGTGCCCCTCCTGTTCCCAAGATCACTACTTCACCTGTGCCCTTTTTGTAGCATTTACCTGCCCGTTTACCTGAAGTGCCCCTTGTGGTGATTGTGAAAGTAACAAAACAAAAAACAAAGACAACTTAGGTAAAATGGCTCATACAACATTCATACTAGGGGTGCAACGATACACAAAATCCACGGTTCGGTTCGGTTCGATACTTTTTTGTCACGGTTCAATACAGAAAAAGAGAAATTTCCATGCCTTTATTTACTTGTAGTTTATTGGTATTGCCAACATTTGTTTCAGCTCAAAAGCAGTTTTTAAATTAAATTAAATGTATCAGGGGCAGCTATACCTGACACATGTTCTGCTGTGCATGGGGAGGTTGCGTGTGTGTGTGTGTGTCTGCCTGTCTGCCTGTCTGCCTGTGCGCATCTGCCTTGCGCGATAGAGCGCAGAGGAGAATTGTGAGCACGCGACCATGTAGAGACAGAAATGACATCCCATCATGTAAATAAGATAAATAACATGAGGATATTTAGTCTGTTAAATAAAAGAACAAGGTATAGACCTGATCTATGACAGAGGGAACCTTAAATCACTTCTGCTTTGACTTCCAAGGGGGGGCGGGACCCAGCTGGTGCGCCCCCGATATAACTGCAGGGAAAACACTGTTTGGTATCTGGCTGAAGTCTTACACAGCATGCAGTATAAGACCACAAGTAATCCATATACGAACTTTAAAACCACATCACCCAGTCTAGCATCACTACAGGACCACGGAACAACTCTGCTCTGCAAACAAAGCGGACACTCGGGCTTCCCTCTCGTTCGGGTGCGCGCTCACACCAAGCAGCAACCTCCGGTCTAAAAATATGAGTCAATGCGGAAGTGTTAAAAGCTGCAGTTCATCGAGGATCCGCTTGAGGCTGGCTCCGGAAGTACCGGAAGTCACATACACATGAATGGGGAAAAGATGATCTTTGCAGCATTAATAAACATGTTTACAGCCTGGTACAAAAGATGAGTGTAGTCTGAATAGCTCATTTCTCGATGTCCTCTCACTGTGAGGGGGGTGAATTATTTTCTAATTCGGCAATTTCGAAGATATTGAGATTACTAGTCTTCCAATGAGAGGCACAGCTGCCTGTGGGAACACTGCAGCTGTTGGCTAGGAGGCTCAAAGCCCGCCTCTTTACGTCACACTGGCTCGACAGAAGCAATATGGCTGCTGCTGCCGATTGGTCTCAAAACAGCTCTTCAGAAACAGATGGGTGACGTCACGGATACTACGTCCATATTTTTTACAGTCTATGGCTCACACACACATACGTGAACATATGAACCCAGCAGACCGTCGTATGGTGAAATATATATTTCCATATGAAGCACAGTTAAAACAAACGTGACCAGCTTGGACTGAATGAATGTGGGAGGAGCGCGCAGTTCAGTGGACCTGCGCTCGACAATGCAGCCCGGAGGAGTCGAGCGCAGATCCTCTGAACTTTCAGCACAGAGCGCCTTGTCAGAAGTTGATAAAATGAATCTAAAACTGCGTATCGTTCAGTTCATAGGGCGTACCGAACCGTGACCACTGTATCGAACGGTTCGATACAGATACACGTATTGTTGCACCCCTAATTCATACATATAAAGGTAAGGTCAAATATGTTTGTTTTCATGCAGAGGCTTCTCCAGCACTCCTGATGTGTTGCAATAACCAGATTAAATATTTTCAGATTGTGAAAGTTCACTTCAGACTCACACAGGTTGGAAGACTAACACAGAACATCTGAGAAAATGTTGTTACCCAACTCTCAAAGTTGAGATACTTGGAATCCAATTACAGAAAAACACGGTAGACCAAAAGTAACTTTAGGACCCAGATCAATAATAATCTGATTTTATGATTGAATTCTCCATTGATGGACATAAAATCACACCTCATTAACCCTGATACTAGCTTCTTATTTATATCAGAGTATATTAGGAAAAAGAAGGAAATATTGAAACACCAGTTTTACAAATAATCGTTGAATAGATGCCATGTTGATTTTGGCTTGAAATGCCCATCCCTCGTCAATCTACGTTCCAACCCTCACCTGTGGTCGTGAGCTTCAGGTAGTGACTGAAATATATATTTAAATTCTTTATTAGGGATCACCCCTTGAGATGTGTCATCTCTTTTTCACGGGGGCTCCTAGAGTACAAGCATATAATACACACACACACAAGTAACCAATACATTTAAAGAAGACAAAATGATGCAATGATTCATGATTCAGGGAAGCAGGCGGCTGAAATGAGTTCCCTCGAAAATTGTCTGGGTTCAGCCTTAGAGATGAGGGACGATGTTGAGCTGCTACTCCTTTGCATTCGATACAGTTGATCACCAGATTCTTTTATCAGGCCTCAAGCTTTGTGTAGGCATTAAAGGTAATGTCCTGAAATGGACCTTCTCTCCACCTTGGCCAACACTCTTCAGCAGAGGCCCCTCTAGTTTGTGGGGTCCCTCAAGGCTCTATTCTGGGGCCTGTACTGTTTTCTTTATATATGCTTCCGCTGGTGTCCCTCAGTACTCGTATCCCAATAATCAACGAGCCTTCACCAAACATTTATGAATTCTTCTTTGTATAAGCTAAGCTAATGCGCTGCTTGTTTACATTTTTCAGTCTAAACACTGACTTTGTCGTCTTGTTGCAGCTATGAGAAGTACTTCCTGATGTGCTCCCTCACCCACAACGGCAAGAACCTGTTCAAGCCGATCCAGTCCAAGAGAGTGGGCACATACAAGAGCTTCTTCTACCACATCAAATGGGACGAACTGTGAGTGATCATCATTTAACCTGCAAACATTTAGTACTGCCGCTCCATCCCTCTAAAGCTGTCCTCATCTCCTGCAGGATCAACTTCCCCATCGCAGTCGCTGTCCTCCCGCTGGAGTCCATACTGACTCTGACTCTGTTCGGGGTGCTGAACCAGAACGCCAGCAGCTCCCCGGACTCCAACAAGCAGAGGAAGGCTCCGGAGATGCTGGGCAGAGTCTCAATGCCACTCTTTGACTTCAGGAGGTGAGGAGGAAGGAACAGCTGGTGGTCATCCATCTTTTTTGTACAGTTTGACATGAAAACATTCAAAGATGATGAAAGTTTGCATCATTACCACCATATATGGGATGCATATCTCACTGCGATTCTTCCTGAACTGTTGTTTTTGTTGTTTAATTATTGCCGACTCTCCTCCTCAGAGTCCTGGCCCGAGGCAGCAGGTTGTTGTGTCTGTGGACGTCCGCCCAGGGAGCTGCTGCAGCTGCTGCCGGCGCTGCAGGCAACCGCAAGAGGATGCCCACAGAGAGGATAGTGCTACAGGTGGGTTTGTGCTGTTTTTAGCATCTTTAGAAGTAGCAGATTTATTTTAAGTGCTGTCTCGTTGCTTTAAAGGAGCAGCTGTAATGCAATAATGGACTCTTTGAGGAGCACTGAGCGGCAGTCAGGGGTTTTGTCTCAAGGCTTTCACTTTCTCTCAGGTGTTTTATCAGGACACTTATGGCTCTTACAGCTGCACTGCTTTTTCTTTCTTTAATGCATTTCAAGTTCTGCAACTACTGCTGCATATATTTAGTCCTGCTGTAACAGGATTCTTATCTTACTGGTGTCAGTAGAAGAAGCAGCACCACAGATTTCTGTCTTGTCAAACTGTCATTTTGATCACCTTGTGGTTTTGATTTGGACCCAGTTTTTGGTCTCAATCCAAACCAGCTTTATTATGATGGCATCTCGCATGATGAAATACTTAGAAGTAAAAGGAAATCAGTACATTCAAATAAAATGGAGACCTTCTCTATCATTTCTTTACAAATGCAAAGTGTCAGATGGTGCTAAGAAAAAATCTCAAGTTGAAGAAACATGTCTTCAGAGGAATGAATTCTTTGTGTTCCTCCCAGGTCGACTTCCCCAACTCACCTCTGGATGTTTTATACGTGGGACCTAAAGAAGCCCCGTGTCCAGAGCCCCCTGTGGAAGAGCTGGACCCCGACCTGCGGCGTAAAGTGGAGAAAGTCTGCAGCAGAGCCTCTAATTTTGGGTAAGACAACGTTTCCATGTTTTCCCCGGGACAGACTTCAACAGAGGAGGAGATATCATGAACATTTTCATAAGTATGTGTCGGTTAATGGATCGTGTCTTTTCTGTTGTAACACTTCATGAGAGATGAGTTCGCAGGAATGACTTCCAGTAAAAGTGGAGGCATCAGTGATCGACAGACTGCTCCTTCTTTAAACAAACACGCTCCATAAAGCAAAGTACAAAATGAATCTAAGGCAGTGTGAGCAAGATGGCATCATGAAGGCTGTAATCTGTCATGGTTTAAATGTTTAAGAATATAAGAGATAATTGACTTTGAGGTAATTAAACCTTACTTTTGAAAGGTGTGTAGACTAATGCTGTTTAATCTAAATTAGGGATGTCAATTTTTTTTTTTAAACAATATGTTTATTGAGTTTTTTAACCGTTTCCAAAGACACACAATTACAATTAAAGAAATTCTAAGGAAAAACAAAATTATATATACATACACATGCACATATATACACATATATAAAATAAAAACAAACAAACAAAATGTTACAACATTATTATTGTCTGTTTTAACTAAAGATAACCAAAGGGAGTACATTGTCATAGATGATTTCTTTATCACAAATATTCTGTCCGAAAACAGTTTCTGCAAAAACGACCAATATTACAGACATTGCCAACTCTTTCCCAGTTGAGTTCAATATGTGTGATAAATCCTTATCCTGAAGAAAAGTAATAAATAAGCCCCAGACACCGTCAAATAACTCTTGTTTGTCCTTAAGTGTATATGTTATCTTTTCCAGAGCCAAGCACAGGGATGTCAACTTTAAGTAATCTCTGTGATCAAGCTTTGGAAATGTTAACGATCAATTATCGATGAATCATTTACAAAACGGAAACGTTTTCCATGTCAGAAACAATGCCAGATGCACTTTTTCCCTTAAATAAAATTTTCCTTAGAGACACAATGTAAATAAGTGACAGTATTGATTACCTACGGGTAATATTGAGGCATACAAAATGTTAAATAGGCTGAATATCAACGTGTGGAGCAGGCTCATAATCTCCACGGACATACAGTCATAAAAGTGAAGGCTCAGACTTCAACAAGGGAACTGAACAGCATCATATTTTAGACTCACAGTGTCCAGTTTTCTGTCTACTCGTTCTTATTGAGAAAAATAAGCATGTGAACCTGGTCAGGTGTCAGCTGGGAGCGCAACCGGGTCATAATCAGTCCGGCGGCTGAGAAAAAAAGCGCTCATGGAGACCTGTCACTCAGCCACATCGAAACATGCTTTAAACTTCAAACACCTCCCTGATAGTTGAACCAAATATGAGACCACATGATGTTTGTTCCACGTGATAGAATTGGTGCTTGATTAATTGTTAACATTCCTAATCTAAATGAGAATACCTCAGGGCCAGCGGCTCCTACCGAGACTTAGGAATCCTAAAAGTTATATATGAAATATCAATTTAATAACAATTATTTTAATTTTTTTCTCAATAAATCAGTAACTAGGTAGTCCTCAGTTCTCCTCAAGCCATGTAAACATTAGCAAACTTTTTCTTCTGGAGGAAAATGGTCGGGCAGTGTGGGAAAAATATTGTCTCATTATTTTTCTATGGCAGGATCACATTCTGGATTTCATCACACTTCTTTTTCATGTTGTTTTTAAGACTTTTCTGACCAGCAGACAACATTTTAAAAACAAAATGATTATTTTCCTGCGATCGGAACAATTTTTATGCACCAAATTTTGCCTTTTCTGCACAATTTCATAATTTTGATCTTGTCTTGTGTCCTCTTTTGTGTCTTCTGAACTTTTAGTGTTCATCAAGAACATTTTCACATCATGATAAAAACAATAATTTGAAAACCTGTCAGTTTTAAGAGTTCTTGTGTTTCTTCTTTATTGACATCTTGCAGGATTCCCAGAGCTTTGCCTTTATACAAGTAGTCCATATGAAGCTTTTTGAGACATTTCTGGATTGACTTTAGTTTTGTTTGTGCGCTTGAAAGAAACTGAAAATGTACAGATGATTCAGAATGGGATTAATTTTTGTGCTATAAATAACACATTTTAAGATGGAAGCTTGGGGCCATAAATAAATGGACCTTGGGCCGCGATTGGCCCCCGGGCCGTACTTTGGACACCCCTGCTATAAAGTATGATTATCTTCCAGTTACTTCTAGCTGCAGTGTTTGTAGATTTACAATACTTCATTGGAGTAACCTTAAAAACATTCACAGAAACTATTTCTTGGAGCCGTTTTCTTTGAGCAGACAGACTTCTGGCTTCCTCTCAGACCACCCAAAACCTCCTGAACTTTCTGGATTTCAAGACGAGATTTAAAAAGAAGCCTCTGACTCTGCGCGCCAAAGTTTCCCCCCATAAACGCCTGTATGTTTTCTCCTCCAGCGTGTCTGTTCTCTTCCAGCTGCTGCAGGCCCCGCTAAATACTCTCTTATGCCTGCTGCCAGCCAAATCTCCTCCACACTGCCAACATCCATGAGACTCACCCGGCACTCTCAGCACAGAGTGCTCTCTCACTGGGCTCTCGCACCGCCTGCTTTCTGCACTGCTCATTCATTCCTCCACTACACTCGTGGGGCTGTAGTTTCTCACGTGTGGGCAAAATCACACACGGTGACGTCTGTCGTGTGGGGTGACTTCATCGTTCCTCTCATGAGAATTGTTGTTTTCATGTGGAAAGCTTGTTGCTTAACTCATAAATCCAGGTGCAAACTTCCTCCAACAAATGACCTGCCTAATGTCTTGATTTATACATTTTTAATATCTGAAATGTACCATCCCCTTCCTCTCTCTCTGTTCCCTCCAGCCTGAAGCGCTCAGATCACCAGCTCCTCTGGGACCACAGGCTCCACTGTCGGAGGGACCACCCCAGCAGCCTCCCCAAAGTGCTGGCCAGTGTGCCCAGCTGGGACTGGGCCAGCATCGCACACATCCACTCCCTGCTGCACCACTGGCCCACTCTGCCCCCTGTAACTGCACTGGAGATGCTGGAATCAAAGTACGCCCTGTGCTGCACACACACCTACACACACACACACACGTTTAATGTTTAGTACTGCAGTGTGTGTAACTGTTTGTGTTCGTAGGTTTGCAGACACTGAGGTGAGAAACGTGGCGGTCAGCTGGATTGAGAAGAGCAGTGATGATGAACTGGCCGACTACCTGCCTCAGTTAGTGCAGGTAGGCGGAGCTGAAGTTACACACACAACTACATTCTTCACATAAACTTTACAACACATCATGCAATCATTACACTTTCATCCATCCAGTCCTCCTTGTGTATTTACTCCCTCACAGTCCCTCTATCCATTATTCAGCCTGTGTTCTCTTTCGTCTCGTTCCAGGCATTAAAGTTTGAGTGTCACCTAAAGAGCGCCCTCGTCATGTTCCTGCTGTCCAGAGCTCAAGGCAACATCAACATCGCCCACTACCTCTACTGGTGAGTCTGCAGGAGCACTGAAACAGCAACAAGGTGTTCAAATAGTCAAAAGTGAGAAGGTGGAAAAGTGGGTCCTAAAATAACATTTATCTGACAGACAGTGTATTTCAGTAAATGCTGAGTATCAGAAAGTTGCACAGGCTGCACAGTAAATCACAAATTCATCATTGCTCTCAATACAAGCATTCACAATAAACACATTGCAAAATCTTCAATCAATTAAGCTTTGTTTATAGAGCACATTTCATACAAATTAAATGCAATTCAAAGTGCTTTACAGCGACTGAAAACAATCAAAAATTAAAGATATAATGACTAAACATAAAGCAGGAATGGGTTTAGAAGAAGAGGCTAATGCACAACAATTGCAATAAAATGAATAAAGGTAAACAACAAGGGGAAATAGTAAGGAAATAAGTAAACAAAAGATAAAACAAAACTAGTTAAGACAACAAAAAAAGGTAAAGATAAAAGTGTAAGATGAATAAAAATGTGTACTCAAAGAATTCAATTGAAGAGTAAAAAATAAATAGATATAAAGTGACATTTAAATCATAAATTATACAAAGCTTTTTGGAAAAAAGACCTCCATAAAAGCCAGACTAAATATCCCTCTCTCCAACACGGTCTCAGCAGATGTGTGTCTAACATGAGTCTGGTCCTGCTGGAGGTTTCTGCCTGTTAAAGGAAGTTTGTCCTTGCCACTGTAACTTGCTAAATGCTGCAAAGTGCTCTGCTCATGGTGGATTAAGATGAGATCAGACTGAGTCCTGTCTGGAAGATGGGACTGGATCTGATCCTGTCTTGATGTTGGGTCTTTGTTAATAATAGAACATAGAGTACGGTCTAGACCGGCTCTGTTTGGAAAGAGTCTGAGGAGAACATTTGTTGTGATTTGGTGCTTTATAAATAAAGATTGATTGATTGATTGATTGACTGTTCAATATTGCAGTTACAGTATTAAGTGACATAAATAAAATTATAAGAGTGCATTTTAGCTAAAGAACAACAGCATGCCTCTGCTGACCTGCAAAATATTATTATTTATAAAGCACCAAATCACAACAAACGTTCTCCTCAGACTCTTTCCAAACAGAGCAGGTCTAGACCGTACTCTATGTTCTATTATTAACAAAGACCCAACATTAAGGCAGGATCAGATCCGGTCCCATTTTACAGACAGGACTCAGTCTGATCTCATCTTAATCCACCATGAGCAGAGCACTTTGCAGCATTTAACAAGTTACAGTGGCAAGGACAAACTTCCTTTAACAGGCAGAAACCTCCAGCAGGAACAGACTCATGTTAGACACACATCTGCTGAGACCGTGTTGGAGAGAGGGATAGAGGGAGATGAAGAGAGAGAGAGAGATGATAGTCACGCTTCGACTCACTCTAAGTTGGTAAAACAGGCTCGTTCAGGTTTCTGTGTCTTACATGTGGCTGTTGTGATGTGTTCAATGTCTGCAGGCTGCTGAAAGACGCCGTGCAGGATCCCGCCTGGGGGCAGCGTTACGAGCGTGTGCTGGGTTCCCTGCTGTGTCTGTGTGGAGCCAAGCTGAGGGCGGAGCTGGAGAAACAGACCAACCTGGTGACCCTCCTGGGAACCGTCGCAGAGAGGGTCAGACAAGCCGGGGGATCTACACGACAGGTGAGTGTGAAGCTGTGGTTTCACTGCAGTGTTGTGTTTAGCATGATGTGTGTGTGATGGGTTTTGGTGTGTGTTCAGGTGGCGCTGCAGGAGGGCCTCGAAAACGTTCAGAACTTCTTCCAGAGGAACAGCTGCAGACTGCCGCTCAGCCCCAGTCTGGTGGCCAAGGAGCTAAACATCAAGGTGACACACACACACGAAAACACACACACACATGAACCAAGGTCTGTGCAATATTCAGCCGTTCTCTTTAAAGGTGCAGTCTGTAGAATTTAGCTCACCTGAATTTAAGAGTTTGTTAAATTAGAATGAGCTTTTCACATCTACATAGAATCCTTGATTCAGTAATTACCGTGGTGGAAAACCTCGGTCACATGACTTCAGCTGTCCGGTCCTGCTCCGTGCTGCGTTCTGAAAACACAACCGGTGGGTGTTGACGGACCAGAGAGCACGGAGCCAGACCACAACGGATTGGAGACGGATCTGGTGAAAGTTTCAGGTCTCTCTCCCCTGAGATGCATCTCCCTCTTTAACCACCTTTTGTCCATTAAAGGCTAAAAATGCCCCAAAAATAAACTTTGAAAATGGATTACAGAGTGCAGGAGAACAGCTTCTGTGGTTCAAACCACTGCCAGAATGATCTCATGAGGGCAGGTTCTAAATTTAAACACATGCAAAGACTTTCAAATATCTCACATATATTCATTTCATGTCACATTTCTAATACTGTAACTAATGGAGCATTATTACTGGTTATAAAACAATGAATTGCATGAGACAAAGTTGACGTTATTCTTGTGGATCCACCTCAAAACCTCAGGCTGCATAGAGGACTTTTAGTTTAGGTTGTCTGTGAACTCAGACCCTTTGACTTGACCTCAGTGTCTCATTTTTATAGATGTGACTCAGACACAATGATCCGTTTGTTCCCCAGACATCAATCTCACATCCTCTGATTTAAACCTTTCAAAAACAAACCTTCCTCTCATTAGATCGAGACTGTTTTCAGGAAGTCAAATGATGACATGCATTACGTCTTCAAAACATCTCTAAGTGGGTAACTGGCACAAACAAGTAAAGAGAGGCATGATTGTATCCTGTTGTAAAGCCGAAGCTTAAAAAACAACACCGCAGCGTGTTGTGGTGAAGAAGATGAAATCATCTGTTTGTGTGTGTCTGTGTCTGTGTCTGTGTCTGTGTGTGTAGTCCTGCTCCTTCTTCAACTCCAACGCAGTTCCCCTGAAGCTGGCTCTGGTCAACGCCGACCCGCTGGGAGAAGAGCTCAACGTTATGTTCAAGGTACGGCGCCCACACGCCGCGCTGTAAACACAGCATACATCAGGAGTTACAGCAGCACCTCTCTCACGTGCTCTTCATTAGCTGCAGAGTTGTCAGTTACATCAGAGCTTGTTGTAGACACAGTTGTTTACATGCCTCTCGTCTGAACGCTGCGCCCCCTGGTGGCCGAAGCGGAATCCGACGTGTGACAACAAAAGAGAGGAATGTTGTTGTGATTTCTGTCCCTGTTTGTGTGTCAGGTCGGAGAGGACCTGAGGCAGGACATGCTGGCTCTTCAGATGATCCGGATCATGGACCGGATCTGGCTGCAGGAGGGACTCGACCTCCGCATCGTCAACTTCAAATGCATCTCCACCGGCAAGGACAAAGGTAGCAGTCCAACAGCAGACAGAAAGCCACATGTGCTGTTTTTATTTCAAGTTTAATGCATCAAATGAAATCAAAGTGAGAGTTCAGACTCTTTTAATGACACTGAGTCACACAGGTATGTCGGCCTGATGTCTTTGTTCAGTCCTGAGTGTGATGGTTATGAACATGAAGCCAAAACTACCAGACATAAGGCAGTTTGGCTCCCCCTGACATCTCTCATTAACCCGACACAAACTTAGACATTTATGAAGTACCAGCAGGACGATCTTTTTATCCTCTTCTCCATCTCTAACTTCTACTACTACAGTTGTAAGGTGTGTGAGTAGTTCCATTTTCAGAGAGAAAGATACCTTTCACTCTGAGTTTAAAGGTGACATATCACGCTTTTTTCATCAACATATATTGGTCTAAGAGGTCCCCAAAACATCTTTAAAGTTTATGCTCAAAAAAACACTTTGAAATCAGATTTTGGTCTGCCTGAAAATCCCTCTTCTTCAGTCCTCCTCAGAACACTCTGTTTTCTCTCTGACCACGCCCCCTCAGGAAGTGGATGTGCCCTCGGCTCTCCGGCATGTTGATCTAATGTTTACATGTTGGCTGAATATACACGGCTGCTCAGAGATCACGTTACTGAATCTGATCCAGAATCTGATCCAGAATCTGATCCTGACGGAGAGGCGCCTGCAGCAGGACCTTTCTGAAGGATTGGTCACAGATTTAGTGTTTCTTGTTGTTTTATTTGTCAGTATGTCGATGTGTGTCTTGGTACACAGCTACCAACATGTAGCTAAGTGGCTATGCTAACTAGCGCTAGCACTTATCCATGATAAATAAAAATCATCCACTAGATCTTCAAATCTGCAGACGTGGGGAGTAAAACCGACCTTTGTGTTTATTAAGACAGCCTACAACTAGCATGCCTCCCTCCTAAGCTCTTTGTTAGCACACACGTGTGCAGGGAATGAAAAACGGAGGAGGGGTTGAGTTGTATTTTATACAGTCTATGGGCTGAACAAGCTCCGAGCTCTGACTCCGTGACAGACCGGATATTGTTGTGACGTAACAAAAACACTGAAGTCTGAAACGGCTCGTTTCACACACATTTACAGAAAGGTGGAGAAATCAGAACAGGTGCAGAATGGATTTATTTCATTCTCGGGGGGTTTGTATACATGCCAGGGACACATATTTCAGGTAGAGAACCATTAAAAAGTCAATTTTGCATGATATGTCACCTTTAAAACACCATGGTCGAGGGAAGGACGCCCAAGTTCTTTACCCAGAAGGAGTCCATAGTTTTCAGCTTTGCAGACCTGAATATGATGCATGTGCACGCCCTTTATAATAGTTTCATCATAAACACCGTACCTTGGGACCTCCTGATGACATTTTCTGATAATTCATAGAAATCCAGTCCTCTTTGATGTATTGATAGAAGCTGTGATGTGTTTTTTAACTCAACTCCTTTTTATTTATAAAGCACCTTTTCATCCATGCAGCCCAAAGTGCTTCACAAAAGAAAACTGAGAGACAGAAAAATACAGCAACAGGTGAAATGATACAAGATAGAGGAAAGTGATATGAAATACTTAGAAATAAAATTAAAATATTACAATGAAATCAATAAAATAAAATCAGATAATTATCAGAAAAAAACCAAATAAATTCAGTACAATAAAATCCTTAAAATAAAATATTTTAAATATAAAATAAAATAAACAATGAAATAATTAGAATAAAATCAGATAAATATCAGAAAATAAAATAAGAATTAGAATAAAATCAATAAAATAAAATCAGATAGGTATCAGAAAAAATAAAATAAAATAATTACAATCCCAGAAAAAAATTTAAAATTAAATTAGATAGAATGAAATAAAATAAAATAAAAAATATGCTAAATGATTTTAATAATGCAATCCAGGACTACAAAGAAATGACTCCAAGGTAAAAGCCAGATTAAAAGTGTAAGTCTTTAAGTTCCTAAAAACACTCAGAGAGCTCGTTGTTTTAATGTACAGAAAGCTCTCTCTCTTTGTGTGATACACAAGGAACATTTCAAAGGGAAGCTTTTAAAACCAGTAAAAGAACTTTAAAGTAAATGGAGATATGTGATCAGTTTTCTTCTTTCTTCTTCTTAGGCATGGTGGAGTTGGTGCCGTCCTCCGACACTCTGAGAAAGATCCAGGTGGAGTACGGAGTCACCGGATCCTTCAAAGACAAACCTCTGGCAGAGTGGCTCCGCAAGTACAACCCGGCTGAGGACGAGTATGAGAAGGTAAACGCACAGACCTTTTGTTTTTAGAGCTGCACTTTAATACGTTATGATGTGACCTGTAAGCACAAGGCTTCGTCTGGCTGTGTAGGATTTAAACACACTTAGTGAACCTTGAAGTTTATAGCGGTTGTAGAACTTTGTGACCTTTGACATCTATAAATGTGAAACCTTACTCCACACCTCCAACCTCTGACCTGACAAATCTACAGCACAGAGTCTGACCCTGAACTCCAGCAGGATTAAAGTTGTCACCAGATACACACAAACCTGGGGCACCTCTTTTTTTGAAGGCTGCAGCTCCCATTTCAGAAAGTCTGCATGCACTCAAACCTCTCTCCAGAAATCAACTTCTTTAACAGCATGTTTAGTTCTTCTATAAAAGCCTTAACCCTTTCCTCTCCTCTCCCTGTCTTCAGGCCTCAGAGAACTTCATCTACTCGTGTGCAGGATGCTGTGTGGCCACCTACGTCCTGGGCATCTGTGATCGCCACAATGACAACATCATGCTGCGCTCCACCGGTCACATGTTCCACATCGACTTCGGGAAGTTCCTGGGACACGCTCAGATGTTCGGCAGCTTCAAGAGGTGAGATCAGATATGATCATGAACACGTGCGAGTGTGTCATTAAAGGCGTGTCAGATAAAACATGATGTGGTGTCCCGTCAGGGTTTAAAGGTTTGATGAGTCAGATTCTCTTTCTGTTTCATAATCAGGTAGTTAACAGATGATTACCTGCTGATTATAGAATATAGTTAATAACCATTGTCAAGGGGTTTAGACCAATCAGAATGAAGCATCTTCCACAACCAGAAGATCAGGAAGAAAGCCGGGTAATACAAACTAAAATATTCATGGCTCTCATTTCCTTTGAGTCCCAGTTTGAGTCCCTTTGTTCCTCAGATTGATGTTTATTTTATCATGTTTTGGTTTGTAGCTCACACAGTGTTCTTGTTTACAGCTTCTCTTTAACAGCAGCCTTAATTTGTGACCTTTGAGCACTTCCCCTGACATGTTCAGAAGCTTTTCAGTCCCTTGCTGAAAGTTGCCTGTGTGGTAGTTTCTTTTCTTCTCTTCCCTAATCCAGATTTCCCCTGAGGATTGAAACCAAAGACCTCTGATCCTCCAGCCTTTTTCCCTCCCTAACTTCTCTCCCTCCACAGAAGTCGAGCTTAAACCCTCTCTCCCTCTTTTCCCATCAGGGACCGCGCTCCGTTCGTCCTGACCTCCGACATGGCGTACGTCATCAACGGGGGCGAGCGTCCCACCAGTCGTTTCCAGCTCTTTGTAGACTTGTGCTGTCAGGCCTACAACCTCATACGCAAGCACTCCGGGCTTTTCCTCAACCTGCTGTCCCTGGTGAGACACAAAAGCAACACAAACACACACACAGACCAAATAGACACACACTACGTATACAGAGAATGGAATAAATCAATCTTTATTCATAAAGCGCCAAGTCACAACAAACTTCATCTCAAGACTCTTTCCAAACAGAGCAGGTCTAGACCGTACTCTATGCTCCATTATTAACAAAGACCCAACATCAAGACCGGATCAGATCCAGTCCCATCTTCCAGACAGGACTCAGTCTGATCTCATCTTAATCCACCATGAGCAGAGCACTTTACAGCATTTAGCAAGTTACAGTGGCAAGGACAAACTTCCTTTAACAGGCAGAAACCTCCAGCAGGACCAGACTCATGTTAGACACACATCTGCTGAGACCGTGTTGGAGAGAGGGATAGAGGGAGATGAAGAGAGAGAGAGAGATGATAGTGGAGAGAAGATTGTATGCCTTTATTGATAGGACAGCTGAAGAGAGACAGGAGATTTGGGGAGTAGAGAGCGGGGGAAGACACGCAGCTAAAGGTTGTGGCTGAGAGTCGACGCAGCGAGGACTACAGCCTCTGTAACGGGCTCAGGCTTTAACTGCTCATTTTTAATCTATTTAAAATGCCTTGTTTCCTCTTTTAGTCCAAAACCCCCAAAATATTCAGTTTATAGTCATACATCTTCCACTTGACCTCGTTTCATGTCACATTTTTCTTCCTTATTCCTCTTCTTTGTCATCTTTTCCATATTTGTGTCCCTCTTTTAAAAGCATTCCTCTTATATAGCTGAACTATTTTCTCCTGCACCTGCATGAGCCAGAAAAACAAGAAATGCAAGCAAAGCAGTTTTGACTTCATCATCAGTCAGTGCTTAACTTTAGTCCTGGAAATCTGTTCTTTTTGCTGCAGTTGGCGACCGTTACTTCAAAACATCTGCTGCTTTGGTAACGCTTAAGAGAGTAGATGTAAACTTAAAACAACATAACTCATCTTATCTCATCTTCCAGACAGCATTTAGCAAGTTACAGCGGCAAGGACAAACTTCCTTTAACAGGCAGAAACCTCCAGCAGGACCAGACTCATGTTAGACACACATCTGCTGAGACCGTGTTGGAGAGAGGGATAGAGGGAGATGAAGAGAGAGAGATGATAGTGGGGAGACGGATAGTAGTAGTTGTAGCAGCTGGAGTCTGGCACGTCCACAGCAGCAGAGATCCAGAGGAACCTACGAGACAAGGGAGCTCAGGGACTCCAGAAAGGTCTATGGTTAGTAACTTTAATGGGACAGGAAGAGTTAAAGTGATCCCAGTGTGTCAGTCTAAGCCTATAGCAGCATAACTAAGAGCTGGTCCAAGCCTGATCCAGCTCTAACTATAAGCTTTATCAAAAAGGAAAGTTTGAAGCCTACTCTTGAAAGTAGAGAGGGTGTCCACCCTGCACAATCCAGGGTCAGAGCTCACAGCAGGTCTATTCAGGGTCATGAACATGAGAAGAAAATTAGGACAAGATATCCAATCATTTAAGAGACTATCTTGCTTTCTTTTCCAGGCTTTGAGATAAACTTTGCAAACTTAAACATGACCAAACTTGTCCAGTTTGATGATGTTTCAGTATTTTTACGAGCGATTTTAAGACACAATAACTCTCTGATCACTCTCATCATAGTTTGAAGATTGAAAAAGATATTGGTCGTAAAGTAACTGTACAAAAAGACAGGTAATTAAATAAGCTGAGCTGCTGTGGGAATAAAGATATGTGAAAGAAGTGTTCACCTCCTCCTCCTCTGGTGTGTCTGTATCTTAGATGACGTCTTCAGGACTTCCAGAGCTGACCGGCTCTCAGGATCTAAAATACGTGTTCGACGCTCTGCAGCCACACAACACCGACGCTGAGGCTACCATCTTCTTCACCAGGTAAACTCATTTACTGTAGTTCTCCTCCAAATAAATAGGCTGTGATTCTGTTATTGGAAGCTTGGGCTTAGTCCTGCTCATTCTTAAAATTAAAACACTACATGTAATGTGAAATCAAACACTCTTGAAGGTCTTTTGAGTTCTGCAGAGCTAGTGCTCGGTTAAAGACAGAGAGAACAGGGACTGTTGTTGGTTTCCTTTTTGTTTTTCATCTTATTGGCTGCAGTAAAATGTATGTCCACCAGGTGGCAGTAAAGACACATGAAGGAGAAGTTGTAGCTTTAGAAACATGTGTGAGCTTAAGATAAACTATCAGCACCCTCCATCCTTCTCCCCCTGCAGGCTCATCGAGTCCAGTCTGGGCAGCGTCGCCACCAAGTTCAACTTCTTCATCCACAACCTGGCACAGCTTCGGTTCTCCGGTCTGCCCACCAACGACGAGCCCATCCTCTCGTTCTCCCCGAAGACCTACACTCTGAAACAGGAGGGCCGCATCCTGCACGCCTCCATCTTCTCCTTCCAGAAGAGATACAACCCCGACAAGCACTATGTGAGTTCAGTTACCTGCAGTACGTCTGCTCCTTCACATCACATCACCACCACACTCTTCCTCACACTCTCCCTCATACTCTTCCTCACACTCTTCCTCACACTCTTCCTCACACTCTCCCTCACACTCTCCCTCACACTCTCCCTCACACTCTTCCTCACACTCTTCCTCACACTCTCCCTCACACTCTCCCTCACACTCTTCCTCACACTCTTCCTCACACTCTTCCTCACACTCTTCCTCACACTCTTCCTCACACTCTCCTCACACTCTTCCTCACACTCTTCCTCACACTCTCCCTCACACTCTTCCTCACACTCTTCCTCACACTCTCCCTCACACTCTTCCTCACACTCTCCCTCACACTCTTCCTCACACTCTTCCTCACACTCTTCCTCACACTCTCCCTCACACTCTTCCTCACACTCTCCCTCACACTCTTCCTCACACTCTCCCTCACACTCTTCCTCACACTCTCCCTCACACTCTCCCTCACACTCTCCCTCACACTCTTCCTCACACTCTTCCTCACACTCTTCCTCACACTCTCCCTCACACTCTCCCTCACACTCTTCCTCACACTCTTCCTCGAACTCTTCCTCACACTCTTCCTCACACTCTTCCTCACACTCTTCCTCTCACTCTTCCTCACACTCTTCCTCACACTCTTCCTCTCACTCTTCCTCACACTCTTCCTCACACTCTTCCTCACACTCTCCCTCACACTCTTCCTCACACTCTTCCTCACACTCTCCTTCACACTCTCCCTCACACTCTTCCTCACACTCTTCCTCACACTCTCCCTCACACTCTTCCTCACACTCTCCCTCACACTCTTCCTCACACTCTCCCTCACACTCTTCCTCACACTCTACCTCACACTCTTCCTCACACTCTTCCTCACACTCTTCCTCACACTCTTCCTCACACTCTTCCTCACACTCTTCCTCTCTGTGCAGACGTACGTGGTGAGGCTGATGAGGGAGGGACAGAATGAGCCGCAGTTTGTCTTCCGCACTTTCGATGAGTTTCAGGAGCTCCACAACAAACTCACCATCGTCTTCCCGCTCTGGAAGCTGCCCGGGTAAGACGACTCCTCTGCTGGGACTCTCAGAGCTGGATTCACTGAAGGAGTGTGCTGCTTTTGTGCCCGCTTAAAAACAATGTCTCATTCACAATGCATGCACACAGGGTTAAATGCTGTAGAGCAAACAGCATCTTTGTGCTCTGGTGTTGTTTGCATAAATTTGATTGCTCCTTTGCAATATTGTGAATTAGATGATGAGACGGAGCAGATAGCCGGGGAAAATGTGGCTCTATTCATGCTGCTATCAGCGGCCACAAACCATTCTTAGTGAAATCCCCCCTCAGGGTCTTAAAGAGGAATCCCAGAGTTTGAAACCTTGACTAAAAATGACTAATATGCTCAAAAAAAGCACGACAGTACAACCTCTAAACAGGCTTAGATTTCTTTTTCAGAGTGTCAGACATCGTGCATTAAAGGATCACTCCAGAATTAGATCTTTCTGTTGTGGTAAGATCCTTTTTAACTTGAGACAAATGTAGTATCTCTCTCTTCAAAGCCTCCAGACTCCATTTACAAACTCAGATATGTTAGCCGGTCTGTTGCAGCTCATGTAAGTTTGTTTGTTTCCTGTTTTTTGTGTGTGACTTTGTGCAACACATAAAACTAGAGATGTAAGGCCTTCTTAAAAAACATAAAATCCACTGATGCTTGACGGACGGCTGCTCTGCATGTTGAATCAATCAATCAGACTTTATTTGTTACGCACTTTTCAAGGTTTTTCTTGTTTACGTGCAGCACGTCTGGTCTTCAACCAGCCTAAGACAGCTCATGTCACTCCCCTGCTCATTTCACTACACTTGGCTTCCAGTTGCAGCTCGCATCAGATACAAAACTCTAATCATGACTTACAAAGCAGTCACCAAAACCGCTCCAGTTTACCTGGAACCCCTCATCCAGGTCTACTGCCCTTCTCGCCCGCTACGCTCAGCCTCTGAAAAGCGCCTAGTGCTTCCAGCACACAAGGCCTCAAAATCACTAGCTGGACTCTTCTCTTCTGTTGCCCCTAAATGATGGAATGAATTGTCCAACTCCATTCGATCTGCAGAGTCCCTCTCTACTTTCAAAAGACAGCTAAAGACCCAGCTCTTTAGGAAGCACTATGCACTTAGCTAGACTGTTCTCCACTGTTGTCCCCAGTGGCAGATCATGTCTTCCAGCTACAGTTGACTCGCACTGTCCTGCTCTACTCTGGGACTCTGTGTTCAGGTCTGGAGTGACCCAGCACTTGGTACTTTGGTCATTATTGTGGTGATGTTAATTGTTGATGATGATAATGGAAGGTCTTAAATGGTTTGGTTGCTTCATTGTAGATGCTCCTTATTTATTTTTGTGCATTGCCTTCACACTGCTTGGCAGTACCTGCACCCAAATGGACTTGAAGCACTTTGTTACTCTGACTGATCTTGTTTCCTCTTGTCTAGATCTTTGCTTGTGTTGTTCTTGTTCTCGTATGGACGTCGCTTTGGATAACAGCGTCTGCTAAATGACATTGTAACATTGTACGTTCCTCAAAGCATTCACAACAAACTGTTCTCACTATGTCAGGCGGGCTTTCACGAGCTGGAGCCTCACGTCTCTGGCTGCTCTATCTTTTTAGAGTTATTCTAAGGAAACAGGAACAAAGAAACTGTGGGATTGCTGCAGGAGAGTCCCCTGCAGGCAGCTGTAAGAAGTGATCTTTCTCTGTTTCTGCCACTGTGACGACTGTTTCTGGTCTCTGAAGGGATCCTCTGAGTTATGTGGTCACACGCTTTGAGAAACATTCAGGACGTCACATATCAGTGAAAAATACAAGGATGACATTGCAGCATCTACTGGAGCTGCATGAGTAATTTAGCACCTAAAATATGTCTCAGGTTAAAAGGTAAGATTGCCCTTCAGAGTCTCCTTCACTGATTTAATGTCCTTTATAAAAATGATGATACAATACTTCCTTTTTAAAACATCAAGATGTCACCCAGTGTGATTTGTTTTTGGAGCACAGAGTCTAACCTTCACTTGTTGAGCATCTCTCTTTTCAGTGTTCCTCTTGTACCTTCATGTTGTTGCCATGCAGCCTCAGAGTTGCATCAGTTTCAGAGGAATAATAAATAATCTTGTTTTCCTCCTCTCTAGTTTCCCCAATAAGATGGTGCTCGGTCGCACCCACATCAAAGAGGTGGCTGCCAAGAGGAAGTTTGAGCTCAATAACTACGTCCACAACCTGATGAGGAGCTCCACGGAGGTCAACCAGGTAAAAGCAAACACACATAAACAAGTTAGAGGGGGGAAAGTGAGTGTTTTGTGCCAGTTGTTAAAGGGATCTCTTGTTTTCTGACTCCAGTGTGACCTGATCTACACCTTCTTTCATCCGATCGCACGAGACGACAAGACGGAAGGTTTAGACGCCACACCGAAAGCACCAGGTACACACCTGAACTTCTCAGTCCCAGTCTGCACAGTTGAAGGTTTATACCTGGCTTTAATGTTCATAATTATGTCAGCGTGTTCATCATTATTATGTCAGTATATTTAGATATTTATCAGCTGACAAAAACCAAACATGTCCGTGTTGTTGATGTGATCTGTGGTGTGTGATTGTTGCAGAGCCTCCGCTGAGCCCCACCTCTGGTCGGGTGGAGGGAGAAGTGAAACTCTCCATCTCGTACAGAAACAGCAACCTGTTCATCATGGTCATGCACATCAGAGATCTGGTAAACACGACCTCAGATGTTTTCATATGTTTGAAGAAGTGCATGCTACACTGTCTGCTTTGAAACCATCCCTCCCTTTGCTCACCTTCAGGTGTCTGAAGACGGGACGGATCCTAACCCATATGTGAAAACCTACCTGCTCCCAGACCCACACAAGACTTCCAAACGCAAGACCAAGATCTCCAGGAAAACCAGGAACCCGACTTTTAATGAGATGGTGAGGAATGACCAGAAATATGATCCCCTGTGTTTATAGATTGGCACACCTTTCTTCAAATTACACTCATCCTATGGTTTGGGAAGCTGTGTGCTCATGTTGTACACAAAGATACTGTTAAGTATGAGCAACAAGGACGCCTAAAGACCATGGGGCGTCAACAACCCGCTAGGCGGCAGTGTGAATTTGTATGGGGTGCCGTTCGTTCCAAAAAAAAAAGCTTCATAAAGCCATACAGATATCCCGACCACAGTCTGTCAGCACTGACTCCTTCTAGGCCGTTTTGGAGTTCATCAAGAGATTTCACAACTCAGAGACAGAACTGACCCAGTCTGTGGTACGGACAAGATAAGTTGCTATCGCTAAGTCTGTAACATTTTATGAAGCTTTTATTTTGGTATTTCCGCTAGGCTGCAGTTTGAATTTACATATCAGCTAAATATTTAGTGCCACAGAGAAACATTTAACATTTAGATTTAACATATGACATTTAAATTTATATTTAATATTTATATTTATATTTAAGATTTATATTTAGATTTAACATTTACATTTATATTCAACATTGAGATTTACTTTTGGCATTTAGATTCAGATTTAACTTTTAGATTTATATTTAACATTTGGATTTAGATTTAACATTTATATTTATATTTAACATTTAGATTCAGATTTAACATTTAGATTTGGCATTTAGATTTATATTCAACATTTATATTTATATTTAACATTTAGATTCAGATTTAACATTTAGATTTATATTTAACATTTGGATTCAGATTTAACATTTAGATTTATATTTAACATTTGGATTCAGATTTAATATTTAGATTCAGATTTAACATTTGGATTTATATTTAACATTTGGATTCAGATTTAACATTTAGATTTGACATTTAGATTTATATTTGGCTTTTAGATTCAGATTTAACATTTATATTTATATTTAACATTTATATTTATATTTGGCATTTAGATTCAGATTTAACATTTAAATTTATCTTTAACATTTATATTTATATTTAACATTTAGATTCAGATTTAACATTTAGATTTATATTTAACATTTGGATTCAGATTTAACATTTAGATTTGACATTTAGATTTATATTTGGCATTTAGATTCAGATTTAACATTTATATTTATATTTAACATTTATATTTATATTTGGCATTTAAATTTATCTTTAACATTTAAATTTATATTTAACATTTAGATTATATTTAACATTTTGATTTATATTTAAAATGTATATTTATATTTACCATTTAGATTCAGATTTAACATTTATATTTAACTTTTATATTTATATTTAACATTTAGATTTAGCATTTGGATTTAACAGTGATTTTAACCTAATATATTTTTCACAACAAAATTAAATATGAAGAAGATTTCAAATTTTTCTCTAAATGTGGTAAAGAAATGTTTTTAAAAAATTCTCTCTACATTTTTATGACATGGAGATAAATGACAAAGGATTTACATCGTCCTCTGAAATATTGATGAATGCAACAAGAAAGATTATTAAGATTTAGATTGTGATATAAAGCTTCCCTGACTTCTTTGAGTTTTAAAATGTTTGTGAATACCTCTCAGCTTTCAAACATTTGACACTTTGGGATTGTTAAAGCACATGAGAGACTCAAAGCTACATATTCAGAGTCCCTGATGTCCCCTGACGTAAGAGCTGTGGTGTTGTTTTGTATAAATGTAAAGTATTTCCTGTCAGCTCGCTCATTTATTCCCACTTAACCTATCTCCCTCCTCCTCCTCCTCAGCTGGTGTACAGCGGCTACAGCAAGGAAACCCTGGGCCTGCGTGAGCTTCAACTGAGCGTGCTCAGTGCCGAGTCGCTGCGTGAGAACTACTTCCTGGGCGGCATCACGCTCAGACTCAAAGACTTTGACCTCAGCAAGGAGACGGTCAAGTGGTACAAACTTACGGCCGTCCCGTACTTCTAAACCTCCCCCGAAGTGAGGAGCGACTACCACCTCTCTGGACTTTACGACGCTGCATTCACCTCATATGGGAAAAGGGGCACATGACTTGAACATCCTGGTCTCCTCGGTTCATAGTTCATAAAAATCTGACTCCAGAGCTTCCAGAAGTTTGAGTTTGACAAAGGGCCGTCTCTTAAATCACTAAATTTAAAGTGTAGGGATATTTCAGTTTGAGTTTTACAAACCAAGACCTTTACTTCAGCATGAATCCTGTTTTAATCATCATGTACAACTTGACTCCTTAAAGTCTTCTAACTATGATCATGATGCTTCAGGGTTCTTCCCATATGACCTGAATGCAGACTCAGAAGCTCCTCCAGACGGATCCTGGTCGGACGACGGAGCAGGCAGATTCACAAACAGAGAGAGGAGAGCCTGCTCTTCTTTCTCTGCTACTTCTCTCCTCCCTCCTTCTATAACTAATCAAGATTGTTTCTGTGACAAACAATCGCTTCTTCTTCTTCTTCTTCTTCTGTCTTTTTTTTTCCTAAACTATAACAAAAAAGCTGTAATGTTTTGTACATTTTGATATTAGAGGACCAAAACGGCTTACTTTCAGAAGAGTATATATAGATTGACACGTTTATTTTTTAAGGAATAGAAAGGGGGATCTTTTTACATTTTCCTTTGTTTATTTTCTATAGAGACAAATAGGAGGTATCAGGGTTTCTCGCTTCGCAGCAGACACTTCTGGGTAGAGTAGTCCAACACTTCAGATTCCAGGAAAATCAACAGTGACCTTACGATTGCTCAAGAATGTGCCAAAAGTAACAAGAGAGAGGGACGGCAAATCAAACAGGGTGCCTTTGTTTGTGCTCACAATCTCTTTTAATACTCGACTTGGCCTTATCGCGATAAAAATCTATTTTACTACCAATCTGAAAAATCCTTAATAAAGCAAATCTATATTCTGTAAAGCTATATCACAAGTTCTTCCAGGGCAGGTTATTTTGTAAGAGTGGACTGCCTCTAAATGCACACTACCAGGTCTCTCTCTCATGGTATTACTTGACTGTTCTCACACCTTTTAAAGGGGGTTTGTATCATAAGCTTCTGCGCTCTGGATGGAGAGATTGTGATGTTTTTCCTTCACTCAGACTTCTCTCCATGCAGTATATGGACTCAGAAAGCTGGAGTCTGGATGTGAGGCTTTTCTCCACTCAGGCAGCAACACCACGCTCACTCCCAGTGCCTATAAGTGGTGCAACAACGCCGATGATATGTCAAATATGAGTTACTTCTCCTGCCGGTGAAGTCCAGATCCAGCCGGGTCTTATGATATTCTAGTGAGAGAACCTTCTGAATGTTGGACTGATTTAGAAGAGAGCACTGCAAAGGCAACTTCATTTTTTAAACATCTTTAAAAAATAAAAAGGGAACAATATCCTGTGCAAGAGATTAGCTGCTTCTCCTTCCACTTGCTAACTTTGAATCGTTGTTAATGTTGAATAAAGAAATGAAGATGGATTTATCTGACATTTTGTAAGAGATCTGCGAGATATTTGTGATCAGAGAACAACACTTACTATGAATATCAGTGACTTGATCCGCTCTTTTAGTGACTGTACAAAGAACACAAGCAGAGTTTGTATTAACATGGCCAGTTATTTATTCTTAATTGGTGACCTGTAACCCGAATGGATCAGTGTGTACTGTAATCCCTCTTTCCTAAAGCAAATTAAATGTTTTTGGAACAAATATGGTGTCACGATTTGTATTTCAAATGTTTTTATTGGATTTTTGCAATCAATTACAAGTTATACATTATGCAAAACATTTGCAACCCACCCACCCCACCCCCCTGGGAGACTGGCCAACAAACCAAGAGCAAAAAAGGATAAATAACCAATTACATGAGTAGATAACAGCAAAATAATAACAAATATAATAATAGAGATAATGAAAATAATGATATGTATACACATACATGCACACACATATATAAAATGAATCACAAAAGGAAATTAAGCAAAATACAAGACAAAACGTACTAAAATACAAAAACAAAATAAAATAAATACAATTTACTAAAAAAGTCAGGATTCTACAGCAATTCTGCGTGATTATGGTCAGCTGCTACAGGCTTTAAATAACAGTTCATGTAGTATAAAAGTTATTATAATAGTCCAGGAATGGTTTCCATATTTTATGGAATTTATTAACCGAACCCTGAGAGGTGTATCTGAGAGGTGTATCTGAGCTTTTCCAGCTTCAAATGGCTCATTACCTCCTCAACCCAGCGGCTGTGCATAGGGGACGAGCTAGATTTCCAATTAAATAGAATTAGACGTCTTGCCAAAAGTGACGAGAAGGCAACAGCGTGGACCTGAGCTTGTGTGAGATTCAGATCTCTCTGAGCAACGCCAAAAACTGCCAAAGTTGGCTCTGGGTCTATGGCTCTGTCACACATGTACGAAAGTGTTTCAAAGACCTTAGCCCAGAATTGCCTCAGATTTGGGAAAGTCCAAAATGAGTGGATAAGGGTCGCTGGATCTCGGTTGCACCGTTGACAGGTTGGGTCAGATTCTGGATAAATTTGGGCAAGCCTACTCTTAGACAGATGCAATCTATGAAATACTTTAAATTGGATCACACTATGTCTGACACATATTGAGGTTTTGTGGATCATTGCAATAGACGATTTCCAGATTTCATCTGAGATCTTCTCGCCAAAGTCATCCCCCCATTTTGACTTAAGGCGATCTAAGGAGGGTGAGGCCACTGACAGTAGAGGATCATAAATCTGAGATATGGAACTGTATTCATCAGGGGCTTTATGAATACAGTCCTCCAACCAGTTGGAAGGAGTTTGAGAAGGGAATGAAGTAAAGTTTTTTGGTGTCACGATTTGTGTCTGTCATATGAAATGTGTCATGTACTTTGCAAACCATTCACTGTTGTCTTCGGACTTTGTATTTTATTCCATCTTCCCATAGAGAGTGTCATAAACTCACTTTATTCAGTCAGTTTTATGGAGCAGCTCTGGTTTGCTGATATAAATTGGGCTCATTTGATGCTTTGACGATATTTTAAGAAGTTGAGCGTAGACAAAACTCAAGTTTTAGTTTCAAACATGGCTGCAGAGTCAAGTGACACATGCCTAAATATAAAGGCACAGTCTAAAGACAGTCTAACTCAGGGGTTCCCAAACTTTTCAGCCTGCAACCCTGAAAATATAAGTGCCAAAGACTTGCAACCCCCACTGTCCCTCGAAGTGATTAAAAGTTGCTTCATACTTCATTTTTAGCTGGTCTGCAGAAAATTAGCCAACCTACATGCACATGTGGCTTCTGAGGGTGCTTTTGTTAATCAACTGTTTACTGACCCTAACTCTAACCCAAACCTTAGAGGTCATCTGTCAACAAAGAGAAGCAGAATACTAATGAAACGTTTTGTTTGAAGGTCTTACTTCAAATGTAACTACTATCAGTAATGGGTCAAATATGCAAGTTTTAGATTACTTTACAAAAAATAATAATTCTGGAAGACATCTTGCAACCCCATACTAGTGTCTGGCGACCCTCCATGGGGTCCAGACCCACACTTTGGGAAACCCTGGTCTAGCCTAACAGCAAGTGTTTCCATTGAGTCATATTATGAGCTATTTAGGGACATATTTTTAAGCACGACACTCAAAAAACATAATTTAAAACAGAACCACCTTGAAAAAAAACATACTACATTTCTAAAATTATGCCTACAGTTGTTTTTGATTGCTCAGGGTTGGTTTAACAATGAAAAAGCCTTTTTATGCAGCAAGTTTGGTTCTAATAGCCTTGCTATTTGCTTTGTTTTGTCTGCAATCTGTGCCAATTTCCCTCAAAATCATGAATAATTATGCAGTTATTTGTGTGAATGTTATATGATTTAGAAAGAAGATAAATAAACTAAGAATGGTGGTAAATGTGAACAGTTAAACTCTTTCTGGGGAGAATTTTGGACATTTCAATGTAATGTGAGCACAAATTCACATCAAACTACAGCAGAAAGATATCATTTGGTGATGGAAAAGTCCTCAGATAAGTTCAGTGTGACATAATATAATTATTTATCTATAATTATAGTCTTTTCTTCACGTTTTGGACGCGTTTTAAGGGATTATGTTCAAGTTTAGTCTCATTTCTTCACATCTTGAATGCGTCCAACAACGTCTCATGAGCGTGTCTCTACGTCATTGCGTCACTTCCGGCGCAGGCGCAGAATACCGTTTTCCGTCGCGTGTGCGGCCTCTCTTCCTCAACCGCCATCATGGGTCGCATGCACGCTCCCGGGTGAGCCCTCTTTTTACACATTAAAGTCTCATTTTAACAACATTAGATCCGTTTAAAGTGCCTGATACAGCTTATAAACACATTATAGACATCCACGGATAGAATTTAGTGGATTAATTCAAGAAAGAACAGAGAAATTTAACAAAATGACACATCCTCTAAGCGGCGTCTGTCTGCAGCTAGCTAGCTTTAGCTCCTTTAATGGCTGCTGACCACGATTCTTCTCTGTGGCTGCTTTAGTTTACAAGTTAGACTGTGATAGTAAACTGATTTAAACTGTAAATGCATGCTTTTACCTGCCGTGGGCAAATAATTCTCTTTTAAAGTTACATTTCGTCCATACATTAGTATAGCATTTATCACATGTAGCTAGCATTAGCCGGCCTGTCTGCTCTCAGTGAACACTAAAGTCCACAGGTGTTGTTTAAATTTAACTCCATTGCTCTTTAACATGTTAAGTTTGTAAAGTCTCCTCCATGATGTGTAACTAGTCTGATGTTCTTCTCTCCCACAGTAAGGGATTGTCCCAGTCAGCTCTGCCGTACAGGCGCAGTGTTCCCACTGTGAGTATCTTTAGTTTTATATATACTGTATTATGACAACAGTAAATAGATTTGTTTTTAATTATTAAATTGATGTTTTCAGTGGCTGAAGCTCACATCTGATGATGTCAAAGAGCAGATCTTCAAGCTGGCCAAAAAGGGTCTGACCCCCTCTCAGATCGGTGAGTGATTTAGGAAATATTAGAAATTTACCAACAAATTCTCATTTTTTGAACTTGTGTAAAAATGTAGTGTGATCACTTTAAGCACATGTGCTTTATTTGGCTGTGTGAACACTAACTATACTTAACATGCAATCTGAAATTAATCAAAGTAGTTGAACACATGTAAAAGTATAAAATCAGATATCAGTGAGGGATGTCTCGCTCATCTTAAGCCCCTGATCAGAGTTTTTATTATCCAGTATCTACCAATACCAGCACAAAAGAACTCAACTTAAAGCTGTCCTCAGTTTATTCCATTTAACTTTGCCTAGTCAGAATTCTTTTAAAATGAACATAAACGATCAAATCTATTCAGAATAGAGCCTTAGCTTAATTTAATCCACATGTCTGTTGTAAAACTAACAGCAGTCACAATGGGTTTTAAATCACCTCATGTTGTCACAAACTTGTGTTCAGCCCTGGTAAGGTAGTGTCTGAATTGAAGTGTTGAGATTTAAGGACATACTGTGGACCCAAAAGCCCCAATAGATGTCAAAAACCTGCTTTCTTTACTCCAAACAATGAATCAAACATTCTCTGTTCTCTTTTTGGCCTTTTTGCTTTTGAGGATATGTCCTTCCATTCATAGTCCACACTTTGTTGCTTTACAGCAGCAGCCTTTTTCTCTGTAGCCATAGTGTAACACTGTATTCTGTTGCATGTTTAGTTTCTAGTTTAAAATATTGCTGGCATTTAGTTACTGTGTCTCTCATGCTGAATTACTTACACCTTTGCATTCTGCCACGTATAGTGCTTCTTTTACTACAGCTGACGGACACAATCGTAAATAATGAGTGAAAAATTGTCAAAACGGCTCCAATCTGATAGATTATCACAGGATCGGTACGTCCCTCATTTTAACCTGTATAGAATTTGTAGTGTGAGAGCAAGGACATGTTTTATTGTTAAATCGATAACAGTAATGTGTCCTGATGTTGTGCTCTTTTAGAATCAATCAGATATCAAATATTCAGATAGTTTGTAAATAGATATTTAGTTTATTTTAATTCCCTTTTTGCTAGGTGGTGAATAATAGGTGGATTTTTTTCCCCCAGAACTGTTTGAAATATGCATTATGAGAGCGACACTAAACTCTGCTACATTCACAAACTGACCATGTGTCTTTTTGAGACTCTGTGTGCATTCACCCCCGTGCACACTGTTGTGACAGGAATTCACTAATCAGACAGCAGATAAAACCACTTTGGAGAACTCTTTTAATGATAGAATACTCTTTAAAATGTTTGATATCTAACATGCAGGATGTTTTAATGTGGAGCAGCTGCTGTTTTTCTCTAGAAGTGCAAGCTAACAGAGATCAGAGCCAGTTCCATGACCCCTTTGCACGACCACATGTCCTCATTTTCTACTAAAGCTAATCACAAAAGTGGCTTCAGTGTACTAACAAACATTAGAGTGGATGGAAACTTGAATCAAAGGTCCCAAAGGTATAAATAAGACAGGTTTATTAAGTCAGGATGCATTCAGTCAATCATTGGGCCTAATATATAAAACCCTTTAACCTCCAAGGGGCTCATGAATCTGTTTTTTAAAGATCAACCGGTAAAATTAAATTGATGTTTGAGCTGCAATAGTGTTCAGTTCTAACAGAACTCTCTTTAGCTTGGAACAACCTTTAAATGGCGAGCTGTTATTCTCACTTACCACATTCACTTCTTCACCCCAGATGAGCGTGACTCTGTCCTCTCAACATTGTGCATCTGTTTTCTTAGATTAGAGGGAGGAGATGATCCCTTAAGTTAACGTTCAGCTTTCCCCATAAATCTTACACACATGACAAACACATGAGCAAACTGTTTTGCAGTAATGTACAGTGTCTAAGTCCCAACCCTGCTCTGTCTCCTCATCCAGGTGTGATCCTGAGGGACTCCCATGGTGTGGCCCAGGTCCGTTTCGTCACTGGCAACAAGATCCTGAGGATCCTGAAGTCCAAGGGTCTGGCCCCTGACCTGCCCGAGGATCTGTACCACCTCATCAAGAAGGCCGTGGCCGTCAGGAAGCATCTGGAGAGAAACAGAAAGGTACAACAATTGGACCATTAATGGTGTGTGTTCAACCACTGTGGCTTCCATTTGTTGTCGCTGCTGTTATCTGACATTTGGAAAATCCGCCTTTTACATGTTCGTTACGCTGGGTTTGTATGAGACTTACTTCAATCCAGATTCATTTAAAATGTGTTTTAAAAAAGAAAAGCGAGCTGCTTCAAGGTGATCAAAGTTCATTCAATAACATACACATAATGATGTGTTGCACTTTATAACTGTGAAGTTTATTTCTCTCCTTGAAGGACAAAGATGCCAAGTTCCGCCTGATTCTCATCGAGAGCAGGATCCACAGGCTGGCCCGCTACTACAAGACCAAGAGAGTACTGGCCCCCAACTGGAAGTAGTACGTATCAGATCCACTTAGAGAAGCTGTCTTTGTTAACGTCTGATATACACTCTCTGATGGGCTTTACTCTCTGAATCTAAAGACGCACAATTCATTGTCCCGCTCTCGTCTTTATTGAGAGATGTGATATTTCTGTTGTGCCAGATTAACACTGGAGGTAAATTAGCAGAGTGGCTACTTGGTGCCACATCTGCCAGTCCCCTCTGTACAATGACATTATGTATGAGACATTAAACTAGAACTGTGAATATTTACAAACTCTAAACACTCAAAACTGGGATGAAAAACATCCATTGAACTTGTCCCACACTGCCCCCTGCAGGAGAGTCTTAGTATATTCTGTGTGTTTGTGGGAGTGCGCCCTCTGACGTTGTGTCCTCTCTTTCTGTTCACAGCGAGTCCTCTACAGCTTCAGCTCTGGTGGCATAAACAAGACGCTTTTTGGATTAATAAAAGACTTTGAAATCACAAATTGATCTTTTGTCTTTCTTTATTTTAAAGTTGTTTTAAAGTCCTTCAATCACAGACAAATGTTGGAAACTGGTTAATAAAAATTGTATTATAATTATTTTTCCAGACATTGTATGTGTCCACTGAAGGAAATAATGCACTTTTTTCTGTTTAACTTTTTTAGATTTATTCCTTACAGTCCTGGGTTTTGTGCCTATCTTACATTTATCAGAATCAGAAATACTTCAGTTTATCCTGAGAGGGAAACTGGGTCATTACAGAGCTCTTAACCCTCCTGTTATCCTTGGTGTCAATTTGACCCAATTCAATGTGTAATGTCTTTAGAAAATATATTTTTTGCTTCATATTTCATGACTTGTCCTAATTCAAAGGGGACAACTGGGTAAACAGAAAAAAATAATATATGTTCCAATGTCCTCCATATATTTTACATGCCTCCATGTAAAGCGGTCAATTTGACCGCTGGCTGTTTTAGTTGTATAAAATCATAGACTGTAAATAAAAATGGACAGCGTTGCTCCGCCTCTTCCCGTTGTACAGTTCTGAAGCCAAAAAATCCCGCTCCTGGGCGCAGCCATTGTGCAGCCAGAGCCTGTGAAGCCACTGTAATAAGCTCCGCCCTACAGCGTGACGTCACAAGACGCTGTGTGCCCTTTGAAGTTTCGTTCTACGGCGGCTGTGAATCAAAGGAAACAGGAAGTAAAACCCCGTTTTTTAAACTCTAATAACTAACGAAAAATAAACTTTTCAGGAAAAAGAGGCCTTGGACACAAAACAGTCAAATACTAACTACATATAACCACAGCATACGGACGGGAGAAACATTCATACGACGTGTATTTATTTTTTAAAGTTTGACTGCTCCCCCATTCAAATGAATGGGGGAGACAGATTTTTTGACCTATACTGCAGCCAGCCACCAGGGGGCAGTCACACTGCTGAAAGCCTCACCACCAGGGCCGTATCCAGCACGCTTGTATAAAACATAAGAAATATCTACTTATTAAACACATTTGTTTGGTTGTTTTTGCATGATACTGAGGTCCCTATATCAAACAATTGTATTATCTAGGAAAACCTCCCTCTGCTTTAAGGCCCTAACCTGACATCACCATACCTGTCGTACTGTGAGAACTTCTGATAGGTCAAACAACATGGGACAGTGGGGAAATTTCTTTCCCATGAGAATATTGATATTTGCTGTACTGTGGGGTGGGACATATCGTCCTGTGAAGACATGGATAATTCACACAACGGGGTGGAGCTGACATAGAAGAATACACAGCTCAGTAAAATTTGAGGATAACAGGAGGGTTAAACGGTATGTAAGGAAGTCAAATATTAAAAGAAGGAATAAAATATAAATATGAATGAATTATAAAGAAAATTGAATCAAAGTTTATACAGAAGAACAGAACAGTTAGAATTACCTATGTACAAAAGCGCTGGGAATGAAGGAATTATATATACAAGGATGTTATACCTCCATGGTTATACCACTTGTGGAATTCATCAATAAACTGGACACAGGAGACTCAGGAGACTCTGACGGCTTACGTTGAAATAGTTTATGTAGAACTTGATCAAGGAGAAATAACAATACACAGGCAGGTGAGTGAAGTGCAATGCCAAGTCAGTTCTGCCAGACAATTCCTCAGGTGTGGTTATATCCTGTAAGATTACACTAAAGTTAGATACCCATATTTGGACAATAGGAAACAAAACAATTTAGAGGAAGAGCGGTGCTCTAGTCTAGAGACACTATGTCAGCCTAAACATATAAAGACAGGAGCAGGGACAAAGACCTTGATTACTACAGTGACCCTGTCTCTTCTATCTTGAATTGCATGCAGCTAGTTTAATGATTGGTAGTCACTGCCTGATGCAAATATGTACAGCACTGTTAACTGTTGTCCTGTTGTCCTGTTGTGTCTGCATGCGTCTTCTTTAACATTTCCTCATTGCTGCTTCCTGATTGTCTTGCTCCATGTATTTTATGTCCATGGACACTTTCTCAAAAACTGTCATCTCATGTCCTCATGTTGCTTTTAGTCATTTTTAATCATATGGTGCTATTTGTAGTTTTCTTTTCTTCTCTTTTTTGTTTGTTTGTGTTTTGGTTTCTCCTCTACCTTCTTACTTTCATTTTATTTTACTTTATGTAAACTAGTCTTTTGGCTAACTCTGGCATATTTGCAGAAATGTTAATTAATATGCATGGTCCTTTTAAATAATAAATAAATAAATAAAATAAAATCACCCAGTAGTCTCGGGTGACATTGGAAGGAAGTTACTCTGCACCTCACACTTAGACTGGAAAGATACAAGTGTTAAACATTCCTACATATATATAAGACTGAAAATTCCACAATCCCACTGTTTCTACATTTAATATAAATCATTAATAAACTACAAATATGTACCTTGTTTTTTTAAGAGCTATATAAAACTAGTTATTGGTTATAGAAGTAGGTATTTTTGTAGATTTAATAAGAATTATTGTTTTTTATTGAATGATTGTAATCAGTTTCCTAATGTTTTGACTGAGTGCAGCACAAACCATATTTATTTTCTACATAGCTTATTTTGTCTTATATACATACTTTTATTATCATTATTTTCATTGTATATTTATTTATATCTTATTGATTACTCTATTCTATTAATATTTTTTGATATTCCTTAATGTGTATAGGATATGAATATATGCGGGTCAAATTGACCCTTTTAAAAGTCTATTGTAGGTAATACATCCCTTCCAATCCAGCTAAATGCAGCATAAAAATCTGTGCAGCATGTGACAGAAGAGGACTCGTGTTCATTTATCAACATCACTTCATAAAAAAAATAAAAAATTGAACATTTTAAATAAAATAAACAAAAATCAATGTCATGTAAAACTATTGTATTTATATTTAGGGCTTTCCAATGTGCATTAAAAAAGTTTTAACATGAATTTTAATGAAAAATGAGTGAGTGAGTTATCCTCATTGAACTATGATCTGTGAGAATTAAAGAACACCAATGGACTAAATATTGATTTAAATGGTTAGTAATGGAGTTAAAATTTAGATTTAATAAAATGTGTATTGGGATTTTGGGACACTTTTGGATAATTGAATATGCCCCGGAAACATTATTGCTGTTCCAGAAGAAAGAACATAACAGGAGGGTTAATGTCTGAATTCCCCCCTGGGAGAAATAAAGTATTTCTGATTCTGATAAATGGGAACTGAAAATGTAAACCAAAACACCTGATAAGACTGAGAGTAATTAGGGAAGTTTCCTGTGTGTGTTTGGAGAACTCCCTCTAATTTATTTATAGCACCAATTTTTGTTTTCACTTTTTAAACCTGAGTCTCAGTCCGAGTCTGATCTGAGCCTCTGAGCGGGCTTTCCTGGTATCTGAGGAAATTACTGGCACTTTCCGTGCGTCAGACGTTACGTTCTCTTAGGGGCGGGGCTTGTGACGTTGGGAGAGCGACAGCCGCCGTGTCCAATCACAGCGCTCTTCTACGTCACGCTTGTTTATATTTAACCGTCGCTGTTGCAACACCGAGACATTCACTCCTACTACAACGAACAGACGACAACAACACAGACAGAGAAACATGAGAACCATGGAGACTTTACAGGAGAGAATCTGACCACAGAGGCCGAGACATGAAGCCTATCAGCCGGATCATGAGGCGACAGCACACCGACGCGGACCGGTCACTGACACACACCAGAAATCTGCTGCTTTTTGTCGAGGAGTTTCAGAATACGTGAGGAGGAGAAGAGAGAAGTAAACATGGCTGCTGTTGTTGGTTCTGGTTCTGAGAGGGGTTCTGAACGGACGGCCATGGAGAGGTTCGGTACCGGAGGGATGGCGCTCTTGCCCTGGACTAAACAGATCCTCACCGTGTTGTGGGAACAGCTGAGACTGCTGGTTCAAGTCATCTACTACACCTTCATGTCAGGTAGGAAGAAAGGAGGCAGAGCTGGAGGCCGGTGGGAGATCTTTGTGACATGGTTATCACATGTACTATCATTTAATCACATGCATTTATATTTAATATTATTTATGTGAACATTTGTGCAGGAAATTAAATTATGTAAAAAGAAAAAACTAAATTATTGCTGCATAAATAACAAAAAATTAATTTAAATCCCTGAAAGAAGCTTGCATTGTAGTGAAATATGATGTGTTATTTCTCATCAGGTAAAACTGAGGAGTTTAATTAAAATCTGATTTAGAAAAAATTAAAGAAACACATTTTTAAAATAATTAAAATCAGATGTAGAAAAAAAAAAACATTTTTAAAGTCATTAAAATCAGATGGGAAAAAAAACTATTTTTTTCCCCACATTGTTTTTATTGATTTTCAACAACTTTAGACATATATTTATCAACATTCATACACATATCATCACATATATGTTAATAAAAATAATAATATGTCTAATTATAAACATTTTTAAAATCATCAAAATCAGAAGTAAAACAAATAATTTTTAAATGATCAAAACCAGATGAAAAAAAATATTTAAAATCATCAAACTCAAATGTAAAGATTTGAATCGCCTCATGTTCATTTTCTCTGTCTGATAATAATCAGAGTCAAAGTAGGGCAGACCAGAATCCTATATTCAAGCAGCTGACTGATCAACACACAGATAAACATTTCACACTACAGAGTTTTTATGGTTCAGTGTTTGTTGATGACTAAATGTTTTGGGGAAAGTACAATAAATAACTCACAGACCTCCCTGTAGTCAAACTAGCTCCTGTACAGTCATCTGTTTACAGAAACACAAGCTGATGTTAGACTTCACCATGTTATCATCTTAATCTAGTGACTGTAATCCCCAGAACAGCTCCATGATAGACTCTGATATCCTGTTAGAGACACCATGGTGATTTATTTATGTTATGTTACAAACTGTGAAGAGTTCAGATCTGTTTTAACTTAAAAATGCTAACTGTACCTTTAACGCCCGGTACCATCATGAGGTGTTGTTGTGAACTTTCAGTCTTATTTCATGTTTAAATACTAAAGATGTATTTTGTGTAATCATAATCCTTCTCCTTAGTGTCCGTCCTCTAACACTTGCTCCTGATTCTTCAGTTTTCCAGATGTTCCGTCTTGAGGTTCACCTGAGGATCACAGACGAGACCGGTCAGCACATCCAGCACATGAGCGCTGCGGCGAGCCAGACGGACTCCTTCCTCTTCTCCTCGTTGTTTGACGGAGAGAACGGCGTAATGGTCGGCGGTTCCAATCCCCTCTCTAACTTCTGCGCCGACGTCGGCGACCCGTTCACTGGGAAGTCCACCGCCGAGGCCCTGCTGTCCAGTCTGCGAGGGGACGACCTGTGCTGCGGACTAGTGGACGACTTTGTGTCCAGAACCACCGGGAAAGAAGACAACATCTTTCTGGGTCACCAGTCGAGCTGGAAGATGGGCTTCCCCGGCGACTGGAACTTCTTCGTGTCGAGCAGCGACACCTCGAGCGACGGCTGTCATAAGAGCTGCGAGAAAGTCTTCAAACAGGAAGAAGAGGAGAGGAGCTCTCACTGGAGCAGCGAGGAAGACCAGAACGTGGTGGAGTTCGACAGCGAGGAAAGTAAAGCTCTCTGGGAGTCTCTTTCAAGATCCAGCGATCCTTACAACCCCTTCTTCTTCTCTGCGTGTATCTCAACAAACACCAACATGGGGAGAAGTAAGAGAGAAGCCAAGGACGGCGACGCTGCTGACATCATGTCGGTGAGCAAAGCCACGGAGGAGATGTTCGGACCTCGAGGTCTGAACATCTGGGTCAGCCGGTCTGACAGCGAGAGCAGCTGGAGCAGCTGGGCCAGCTCAGACAGCTCCAGTCCAGACATTGACAAAGAGGAGAGCGAGAGGCTGCTGGAGTTCTTCAGCAGTCCTGAAGATCCCTACAACCCCATGTGCTTCACCGCCTGCACCGTAACCACCACATCCCCCAAAACCCCCCACACCAGCACGGCCCCCGAGCCGTCTCCTGGTCCCCCCTCCAAGTCCGACACAGACACGGAGGAGAAGACCAGCAGCTTCCCTCCTTCATCTGAGGACGACGAAGAAGAGCAGCTGTGGAAGTCTCTTGGCCTGAAGGACGACCCGTACCATCCTCTGAACTTCCAGGCCTGCCTCAAGAGCTCTCCAACAACATCACCACCCCAGTCTGGAAGAGATCCAGCCCCCCTTGGTGAGAACAGTCCCCCCATGAAGGGTCAGAAATGTGAAAAACAGTCAGAAACACTCCAAAAACCTCGAGCCACGAAGCCCTCTCTGCCACAGAGAGGAGTCAAGCAACACTCCCATCCAGAGCAGACACGGGTGGCCTGGAAGAGACCTGGACCAGCAACTCCACCAGTGACAGAGGAGAGGAAGGAGAGGAAGACCAGCAGAACCCAGAAGAAGGTACAAACGGCTCACTTTACCTCTTTATTTCACTTTAAACAGATTATTTGACTGAACACACTCAGGTTCATAACTCAGGCAGACACATTTTTTCATGAGGGAGTGTCTCCTCCTCCTCCAGCAGACTCGTACTCTGTTAGGCCGAGCTGTGTGTTGTTGTTTGGCAACGCCGCGGTAGTCATGACTAAGCAAGTCAGCAGAGAGTTTGACTTCCTCATGGCCTAAATAAAGTAGCAGACGTGTTGTAAAGTCATGTTAAAGCCTCGAGGATGAACGTCATGTTGCGTCAGATTCACAGAAATATCCCAGTTTAATAATGAATACGTGTCGCTCTGAGAGCTGCTGGGAAAGTACGTGATCCTTATCAGGCCCTGAAACCAAGTCCTGCAAACAAGGAGACATAGAGTGACTTATATTCAAAGTTAATCAGCTCTCACTACCAGTCAAAAGTTTGGAAACACCTTCTCATTCAAGGGTTTGTATTTATTCTAATTATTGTAAACACTGTAGATTAATACTGAAGACATCAAAACTATGAAAGAACATATATGGAATTATTTAATTTTTTAAAAAGTGTTAAACAAAGCAGAATATGTTTTATATTTTAGATTCTGTAAAGTAGCCCCCTTTTTCCTTCATGACAGCTTTGCACACTCTTGGTATTCTCTCAGTCCGCTTCATGAAGTGGTCTCCTGGAATGGTTTCTAACTAACATGAGCCTTGTCAAGAGTTCATTTGTAGAATGACTTGCCTTCTTAATGTGTTTGAGACCATCAGTTGTGTTGTTCAGAGGTAGGGTTAGCACACAATGGATAGCTCTATTTGACTACTGTTGTAATCCAGATTATGGCAAAACCAGATTATTTCATAGTTTTGATGTCTTCAGTATTAATCTACAATGTTGGAAATAATTAAAATAAATGAAAAAACATTGAATGAGAAGGTGTGTGTAAACTTTTGACTGGTAGTGTATGTGGCGTTGATTTGAAAGGGAGGATCCTGCAGAAGTCTAGAACAGGGGATCCCAAACTTTTCATCCTGCAACCCCCAAAATACAGTCACCAAAGCAAGCGACCCCCCACTGTCCCTCAAGGTGTTTTAATGTGGCTTCATTTAGCTGGTCTGCAGGAAATTAACCTACCTATATGAGAATATCATATAGGTTTCTTAAAAGAAGGGCAGAAAACTCATCACATTTTCTATTTTCAAGGCTTTATTTCAAATTTAGCTACTATTTTTTTCTATATTTTTAACTATAAGGGGTTAAATGTACTATTTTTAGATAACTTAAAAAAAGAACATTCTAGAAGACGTCTTGCGACCACCCAGGGGGTCCTGACCCCCACTTTGGGAACCCCTGGTCTCGACTATAAACAAATAAAAATCACTTCCTTCTTTTCAAGTCGTATTAATCTCTTCATCTCCTTTCTTGATCCCAGGTGCAGTTCTCTCCTCTCGTCCAAGTCCACGTCATGCGGACCTGGCCCTTTGCCCGCCAGGCGTCCCGTAAAGGACAGTGGGAAGAAATGGCGCGAGACCGGGACCGCTTCCGTAGGCGAGTCCAGGACACGGAGCAGGCCATCGGGTACTGCTTCACCCGGCAGCACAGAGAGATGATGCGGGCGTACGTGGACCGTGCCTTTAAATAATAAAAGAAGAAGAAGAAGAACACTGAATGTTTCATTTCCTTTATTGGACGAGGACTCGTGATTGGTTGCAATGCAACAGTGATTTTTGATTTGGGCCAATTAGAAAATGGATGTTCGGCCAACTTTGATGTTCGGTGTCGAGTTGATCAACTTTGTACCTCAGAGGGTTTTTTTACATTGTGTGCACTGACTGACACTTTCTATATAACCTCAGCATTACTGTGTGGAATGTTGTTTTGTATGCCTTATATACTGACCTAGTAATGTAACTTATTTATGCCCTATGGAGCTTGTCCCTTTGTTTGACCTTTTATAGTGTTTGAGTGCTGAGACTAGACGTTCAAGTAGATCCTGAAACGTGTTTTTGATTTTGTTTGAGCATGATGGAAACCAATCATTAGTCTGGTCTTATTGTTCAAACTGTTTTACTTTCTTATTGACGTTTTGTCTCGTATTTTATAATTTATTTTGATAACGACCGCCTCTTGACTTCTTTGTCATATCAACGGAAAAGATTCAGACGTTCACTCGGCTTCTAAAAAGATGTTTGTAGCAAATGTTGTCATAAGGTGCTTTGTCAAATCAATAAACTTGTCATAAATTATCACCGCTCTCTGTTTTTGAAGTTCATATTTCATGAAAGGGGGGTAAGTTAGGAGGCAGTTTGGCTCAGTGAATAACTCTGGCTGCAGGTCTGGGTTCAGGGCCGACCCACAGACCTTTGCAACATGATCTACTCTCTCTTCACAGCTTCCTGATCTCTCCAGGGGGGTGGTTTGGATTTTCTACTTCACTGAAAGACCAAAAACAAACAACACAGGCGGGTTTTTGTACCCTAAACACAGCCGAACAGTAAAGAAAGGAGAGCACACAATGTTCCTGAAACATGAGCGCAACATAACACGCGTACAAGATATTTCACAACACCTATGGTCAGGCTCTGTCAGCTGTTTGTACCGCCAAGTTCTCAGAAATGTTTCCTGAAAGGTGAGATGAAAGCGATGTATGAAAAGGAAATGACCTCAGGATTAAACCATCTGAGCTATCTTAGTTCTACTCATAGATATTGTTAGTGTGCCCCCCCACAGTGTGGAGAGTAGGAGTGTAACGTCACTTACAGATAAAGAGAAACACTTCACCCTCAGCTTCTGGTCTACAAACCAGTCTAACCTCTCACCCAGTTTGGACACACCCAGTGTGCTCACTCAGCCGTTCATAAATCACCTGCAGGAAGACGACTACACACTGAACTATGGCTTCCATGCCAGCACTGATTTAATGAGTCACAAGTTTACATTTACAGACAAGATCAAATATTAATATCTAACACGTCTCATCGAGGTCTGGTTCACTGAGAGAGCTCGAAGCCTCTTTAACCCTTTAACGCCAAGCGTATCATATTGGATACATCAGTTTTTGAGACCTCTCCATCATCACAAGCAACATATAGTCTTTTTGTTATTTAAGAACATGTTTAAATGACATAATCAGGTACATTTAGAGGAGAAACTGAGATATTTACAATGTAAATTGTATTTTTATATATTATGCAAACTGCTGTATAATGATTGATGACTGGTTGAATGCTGACATGGCTCCCTGGCAAAGAATTATCTTTTGCTCATTGATTTAAACAAAAATTGAACAATTCAGAGAAGAAATATACAATAAATTAGTTTTTTTTTTGCTGTGTAGTGGATACAAAATAAGTGTGACTTTGTCGTGCAATACGGAAAAAAATAATTTATATTTTTTAAATTACTTTGGGAAAAATTTGAAGGAAACTCAAAGTTTTCTTGGCCAAAAAGTTTGTTTTTATATGTTTTAGTTTGTTTAAATTGCACCAAAATGCCTGATTTATCAAATATGATACAAATTAAAACTCATATATGAAAACTGCTATTTCATTTCTTTTTTGTTTATTTGTCAGAAGGTCCAATAAACACTCCTTTTTCAAATAATTAGAATTTTCTGGCAATTATTTGATGATTCAGGCTTTACAGGGTTAAGGAGTTTCAACTGCATTTGAGACTCACTGAAACTACAAGTGATGCTTCTTAAAGGTGACATATCATGTAAAATGGACTTTTTAATGGTTTTCTACCTGAAATATGTGTCCCTGTCTACAAACCTCCCGAGAATGAAAAAAATCCTGTTCTGATTTCTCCACCTTTCTGTAAATGTGTGTGAAACGAGCCGTTTCAGACTTCCGTGTTTTTGTTACGTCACAACAATATCCGGTCTGTCACGGAGTCAGAGCTCGGAGCTTGTTCAGCCCATAGACTGTATAAAATAATACTGAATCCCCTCCTCCGTTTTTCATTCCCTGCACACATGTGTGCTAACAAGGAGCTTAGGAGGGAGGCATGCTAGTTGTAGGCTGTCTTAATAAACACAAAGGTCGGTTTTACTCCCCACGTCTGCAGATTTGAAGATCTAGTGGATGATCTTTATTTGTCATGGATAAGTGCTAGCGCTAGTTAGCATAGCCACATAGCTACATGTTCATAGCTGTGTACCAAGACACACGTCGACATACTGATAAATAAAACAACAAGAAACACTAAATCTGTGACCAATGGTTCAGAAAGGTCCTGCTACAGGCGCCTCTCCATCAGGATCAGATTCTGGATCAGATTCAGAGGGTTGAAGTAACGTGATCTCTGAGCAGCCGTGTATATTCAGCCAACATGTAAACATTAGATCAACATGCCGGAGAGCCGAGGGCACATCCACTTCCTGAGGGGGCGTGGTCAGAGAGAAAACAGAGTGTTCTGAGGAGGGCTGAAGAAGAGGGTTTTTCAGGCAGACCAAAATCTGATTTCAAAGTGTTTTTTTGAGCATAAACTTTAAAGACATGTTTTGGGGACCTCTTAGACCAATATATGTTGATGAAAAAAGCGTGATATGTCACCTTTAATGCAGTGGCTGGGAGGTGCAATGCAAATTTATAAAGGATGAAATACTTTTACAAGTATGAGACAAATTTACATTTTGGAAAACATTTTACATTTTATAAAAAAAAAATGACATTAAACACTTTTACCAAGGCTGGAACAAATTAACATTTAAGAAAACACAATCACAAAATCAGAAACACCTTTAAAGAGACAGAACATTTTTACCAGACACAAATTTACAAACCCCAGAGTCTGAAGGAAAAGGAATGTACCGATGATTTTCAAACTAAAAGGCGTCTGTAATATTAAAATATACAACAGCCGGGAAGTATCTGCTAAAATATTTAGATTCAGACTGATAAAAGAACACCTAGAAATGTGTTCCTGCCAATCACAGCTAAATCTTGTTTGGAATTTCAAAATAAATGTTTATTCTAAATGGCCAAAACAAACGTAGTAAATCAGAAACACTTTAACAAGAGTCGAAACATTTTTACCAGTCCTGAAAGAATTTTACAACCCCCAGAGTCTGAAGGAGAAGGCACGTACCAACGATTTTCAAAATAAAAGACGTCTGTAATATGAAAATGTGCAACAGCCAGGGAATTGATAAATATTTCACATTAACAAACCTGTTTCCACCAAGCAGCAACCTCCGGTCTCAAAATATGAAGCCTATGTGGAAGTGTTATAAACTGCAGTTCCTCTAGAGTCCACTAGAGGCTGGCTGCAGAAACACCAGGAACCACATACACACCCATTCAAAGAAGACGATCTTTACAGCAGAAATAAACATGTTTTACAGCCTGGTTCAAAAAATGAGTTTAGTCTGAATAGCACATTTCTCTGTCGGCACACACTCTATCGATTTTTTTTCTAACGCCACAATTCAGAAAACATTAAGATTATGAGTTTTGCCCATTTAAGGACATGACTGACTTGATTGACAGACGGGAACACTGAAGCTGTTGGCTAGGAGGCTCAAGCCCCGCCTCTTTACATCACACTAGCTCAACAGAAGTTTGGTTGACTTCAGGATTTCCAATATGGCACCCGTTGACGATCAGCTTCAATAGAGCGCTCAGGAACAGATGGGTGATGTCATGGTTGCTACGTCCATTATTTATACTGTCTATGGTTTCCACTTAAATATTTAGATTCAGACTGTTAAGAGAACACCTCATGATGTGTTCCTGCCAATCACTGATATATCCAATTTGGAACAATGGAAATTTATCATTTCCTTTTATTTATATAGATGTAATTGGAAGGAGCACATTTTGAGGTGTTCTCTTATCAGTCTGAATCTAAATATTTAAGTGGAAACAGGGTTGCTAATATCAAATATATATAACTTCCTTGGCTTTTGCATATTTTCATGTTACAGACGTCTTTTATTTTGAAAATTGTTGGTACATTCCTTTTCTGTCAGAAGCTGCTGTTTGTAAATTTGTTTCAGGACTGATAAAAATGTCTCACCACTTTTAAAAGTCTCTCTGATTTTGTGCATCTGTTTCCTTAAATGCATGTTTTAATGTAATTTGGTTTTATAAAATGTTAAAATGTCTCCAACTTTGTAAAAGTGTTTCATCCTTTGTAAATCTGCATTGCACTCCCCAGCCACCGTACTCTTAATTAACTATTCACTAGCAAGGACCACGCCACTCAAGGATATAAGTTGAACATTTAATGAATTAGTTGTGCGTGGTGTGCCCAGCAGAAGGAGACTCAGGATGGGGGTTCCGTCTCAGCGTTATCCTGCCGGAGCTGATCTTGACCCAGGTTGTACCTGGAAGTAGACAGGGCATAGAAGGAGCGAGCACGAGTTGAGTAGGAGAGGACAAGGAAATAGGTGAAGTGCAGTAGAGTAAGGTGAGGGAGGGTGGGTTGAAGAATCACGGACAAGCAGTTGGAGTAGGCTGGCTACGTTTAAGAAGGCTTGTCAGGTGATTGAGGGTGTGGTTTAGGCATGGTCCTGCTCCCGAATCTAAGTTAACACCTTAACTTCATCAAAAGGAAACACGACTACCAGCGTACCAATGACTGATAATATCTATGTGGTGTTTTTTTAAAGGCCTGTAACCACAGCAGGGGGGTAGGTGCCAAACGAGGCGAACCACAGCATGTTAAAGGAACAGTCTTTAGAATTTTGCACAACAAATATTCACAATAAATGATTCTTTTGACTGTTAAACATCGGCCGATTTGTGTGCACAGATCAATACAAACAAAGAGAGGAGAGTTAACAATTGTCCACAGGGGGCGCCAAAGTCAACACAAACAGAAAGTTGCTTACAGGAGCTTTAATTTAGAATCAAACTGCACTTTTTAAAACCAAGAAATTTGTGCAATGAATATGTTATTTGTAGAGATTGTAGGATGTACATAATTGACTTCTTCTACTTGCAAATAACAGACTACAGTGAGTTTTCCCAGTACCTCTGCAGCCTCTTTATTTACATATTTCTATTGTCCCTTCTTTGTGTGTTAAATAAAACGTATCTGCTGAAATGTCTGTAGTGCAACAACACTCTTTGCATAAGATTTTCTACACATCCTAAAGTCCTTTGTCCCCTCCTCCTCATTTACATGATCTCTCTCTCTCCTCTCTCTCTCTCTCTCCTCTCTCTCCTTCACACCCGCACACGCGCTCAGGAGCTCATAATTTCCCTGTGGGGCTGTGGGTCTCCGTGCTCTGACTGCTGTAAGGCTTTCGTAAGACAAGGGTTAAAAACACAGAGTATGATGAAATGACTTTCCTCAGGGACGAAATCAATTAACAGGTCTCCAACACTCTCCACTCACGCACACACACCCACTGACTGTCACACACACACACAGAGACTGTCACACACACACACACATTTACAGGGATGGTGCAAAGGTGAGCAATCGCTGACACTGTTGCTGTGTCAACCCAGCGGTGGGTCTTTTGCTGATGTTGTCTCACATGCTGCTGATGCAAATTAATCTCCTGTCGCTCCTGCTCATAGAAACATGGAGGCTCTTTGTTGAGGGAAGCGGAGAGAGGAGGAACCAGGAGGAACAAAAAGAATCTATTCAATTTTCTATACAAAGGGAAATCAGTTTAAATACCAAATACGTCTTCATTTGCATGAACAAAATATGCAGAATTTGATCTATTTGTCAATTTTCTATCAGTGGTTCTTTGTCCAGGTTTAAAGCAAAGGATCTGATTTCAAGGAACTGCTTTTGAGCAACCATACTAAGTCTAAATCCTGTTTAATTCATGCGGGTAATGCTGCAACATCCAGTCACAAAGCAGCTTACTTGTGCAGCACATTTCACACACTGACTTCATAACTAAAGACACAGGTTTACAATAAAAAAGGAGCAGGAGTGAATGATTTAAGATGCACCTTAGACTCATGTAGTAGATTTTAAATGTGCATTGTTCAAATCGAGTTTAAAAACAAGGGTGCAGTGATGGAGAACAGAGCAGGCGGTGTAAGGTGGGTGGTCAGAGTCAGAGCTGCTCTAAGAGGTCTGTGCTGCACGAGGACAAAACGCTGCTGCAAAGAGATCTTAAAAAGAGTCTGACCAACCCTAAAGCCCAACGCTCAGCCCAGGAAATCACAGTTCAGTCAGCACAAAGAAGAACAATGTACAATGTGAGCACTCAGAGTTAGCAGAGTTTATTCTTTTATTAATCATCTGGAGACGTCCTTTCCCTGCTGAGCCTTTTTGCATCTTTTATTTATTCACAGTCGTGATGTCTTTTACATGATGCAACCCTTTTAGTCAGGACTGTATTTTAAGTATAGGAACTGAGTCTTGTTGCTGGGGTCTGTAAAGGTTTAATCTTTGTCTTCATGGCAGACGTTAAAGAGGTGGTATCACAAGATCATCTGAGATTTGCTCAATTTGTGACATCACCAGTTGATGAATCTCCTTATTAGAGCAAATTTGTCATTTAAGAAAAGAAGAAAACTCAAGAATGGGTTCCAGAATGCTGGGTTCCAGAATGTTGGGTTCCAGAATGCTGGGTTCCAGAATGCTTGGTTCCAGAATGCTGGGTTCCAGAATGTTGGGTTCCAGAATGCTGGGTTCCAGAATGCTGGGTTCCAGAATGTTGGGTTCCAGGATGTTGGGTTCCAGAATGCTGGGTTCCAGAACATCGGGATCCAGAATGTTGGGTTCCGGAATGTTGGGTTCCGGAAAATTGTGTTCTAGAATGCTGTGTTCCAGAATGCTGTGTTCTAGAATTTTGGGTTCCAGAATGCTGTGTTCTAGAGTGTTGGGTTCCAGAATGCTGTGTTCTAGAGTGTTGGGTTCCGGAAAGCTGTGTTCCAAAATGTTGGGTTCCGGAATTTTGGGTTCCAGAATGTTGGGTTCCAGAATGTTTGTTTCATGAATGTTGGGTTCCAGAATGTTGGGTTTCAGAATGCTGGTTTCCAGAATGCCCGGTTCCAGAATGTTTGTTTCATGAATGCTGGATTCCAGAATGCTGGGTTTCAGAATGTCAGGTTTCAGAATGCTGGTTTCCAGAATGTTGGGTTCCAGAATGTTGGGTTCCAGAATGCCCGGTTCCAGAATGCCCGGTTCCAGAATGCTGGATTCCAGAATGCTGGGTTTCAGAATGTCAGGTTTCAGAATGCTGGTTTCCAGAATACCTGGTTCCAGAATGTTGGGTTCCAGAATGCTGGGTTCTAGAATGTCAGGTTTTAGAATGCTGGGTTCCAGAATGCTGGGTTCCAGAAGGTCAGGTTCCGGAACGTTGGGTTCCAGAATGCTGGGCTCTGGAATGTTGGGGAGCCTTAAAGAGACAGTAGCTCAGATTAAGAGTTTCAGGCCGAAATAAGATAAACCAAGAATTTTTTGAGCTGAAGATCATGTAAACATACTACACAGCTAACAGCTAACATTTGGACGATATAAATGATGTGATAAAAATAAATAAATAAATAAATAAAAATTATTACATAATAATAAATTATATATAAATATATATATCATGTATTATTATTTTCATTTAAATTTTTCTTCTTCTTTGTATAATTGTGATCTGACTAGCCCTAAAGCCCAACACTCAGCCCAGGATATCAACAATCAGTCAGCACAAAGAAGAACCAAATGTACAATGTGAGCACTCAGAGTGAGCAGTTTATTATTTTCCTCTCATTTATTAATCATATTGAGAAGTTCTTTCTCTGCTGAGCCTTTTTGCATCTTTTATTTATTCACAGTCGTGATGTCTTTTACATGATGCAACCCTCTTTGTCAGGACTGTACTTTGGGTGGGAGCTGTGCTTGTTGCTGGGGTCTGCAGCTGGCCTGAGTGCATTAACTGTGAGCTGAGGAGTAAATAAAAAACCCTCATATCAGTTTATATTTGACGTGTGCAGACAAAGACGTGTGTGGTTACGATCATCCATGTGCATCTTCAGAGGCACTCGAACATGACAGCCCTCCGTTTTAAGATGAGGCAACTTTCCTCTCCACTCCTCCTTCCCTCGACCTTTCATTCGAAGCCCACTCCTCTCTTTGTATCTTTGTCTCCATCTCTCTCCTCCTCATCCTCTCCTCAGCATCATTAGCTCCGTGGCCAAGGCGACCCCGTCTCCAGGCAACCGACGGGAGTGGTGAGGGCGTTGAAAGGATTGCAGGTGATTGCAGCAGCAGCGCCGCCAGAATCAGCAGAGGCGGTGGGTTCTCTCACACACACACACACACACACACACATATATACACACACACATGGGGCCACCCCTTTCTTTTGCCTGCAAGAGAAGGGGAGTGCATATTTCTAAACCTTTAATATGACAGTTGTGTTCCCTTTTAAATGCAAAAATCTCTTTAACATTTGTACAATAAAGCAGCAGAAAGAAAATAAAGACACAAGAGAACAAACAACAGACTCATGCAACAGAAACAACATCTCCTGGGTCACAATTAGCCGATGATGCAATCCACCTGCAGCGATGAGTCTGACATCAGCTCACACAGACACACTGAGATGAGAGGCTAAAAGAAACAAAGCTAAGCTTCCTGTTTGTTGTGATGTAGATAACATCAGGAAAATCCTCCTCTTGTTTGTACAATAACTAAGACTTATTTAGACATTTACTGACATGATTATTCCTTAAACACAAGCCAGTTCAAATCAGGTGAAGTGATCGTGACAAGTGCTCTGAATAAAGTCAATCATCATCACATCAGACGGTTTGTCAGGATCACACAAAGGACTTCTGTTTAACCAAGCCTACATGATCAATAAAGGCATAGACATGGATGTACATGACACAAAGAAGCTGGTCAGTGGTAGCCATAGAAACAAACAGTTGTAAAAGTGCTGCAGAGTGTGGGTGTGCGGGTGTAGGCTGCTTTCTCGAACCTGCTGCCGGTGACTGAATCACAGCCGAGCTGCTGTTCAGAACAACAGTGAGAGGGATATCCTTTCATAATGTAAAGGTTTAATCTTTCTCATTATTACAGACATTATAGAAGTGGTATCATGCTTTTGTTCATTTTTCATAAACAAACATTAAGTCAAAATGTTGGTTGAACTGATGAAGTAAACGTGTGTTGGAGTAATCCCAGGCTGCTCTGAACGGCTCATTCAAAAAGTCAAACGAGAGTTCAGTGAGACCCATCTGAGATTTGCTCAAATTGTGACGTGACCAGTTGATGAATCTCCTTATAAGGGCAAATTTGTCCTTTTACAAAAAGAAGCACAACTTTGTTGCATAGCAGCAGTGAAGGAGGGTTCCAGAATGCTGCAGAATGAGCTTACCTGTAATGAATGGCATTGTTGAGACAAGAGCTGTACATGGGGTGCACTCAAGCTATCAGGCCAACCAGCACCAACCAGTTTTGGGCTTATATCATATACACAGTATAGTGTGTCTGATAGCTTTGTAGTAGGTTCACAAGAACTACAGCTCAAAAAAATCTTTGCTTACCTCAAGCTGGTGTCTTTAAAAAACATCATTTCTGCCTGAAACACTTCACCTGCAGCTACTGTCTCTTTAAGGCTCCACGACATTCTGGAACCCAGCATTCTAGAACCCAGGATTCTGGAACCCAGCATTCTTGAACCCAGCATTCTGGAACCCAGCATTCTGGAACCCGGCATTCTGGAACCCGGCATTCTGGAACCCAACATTCTGGAACCCAACATTCTGGAACCCAACATTCTGGAACCCAGCATTCTGGAGCCCAACATTCTGGAGCCCAACATTCTGGAGCCCAACATTCTGGAACCCAACATTCTGGAGCCCAACATTCTGGAACCCAAAATTCTGGAACCCAACATTCTGGAGCCCAGCATTCTGGAGCCCAGCATTCTGGAGCCCAGCATTCTGGAACCCAGCAATCTGGAAACCAGTATTCTGAAACCCAGCATTCTGGAACCCAACATTCTGGAGCCCAACATTCTGGAACCCAACATTCTGGAGCCCAGCATTCTGGAACCCAACATTCTGGAACCGGGCATTCTGGAACCCGCATTCTGGAACCCAGCATTCTGGAACCCGCATTCTGGAACCCAGCATTCTGGAACCCGGCATTCTGGAAACCAGCATTCTGGAACCCAACATTCTCGAAACCAGCATTCTGGAACCCGACATTCTGGAAATATCTATAAATATCATGTATTATTATTTTTATTAAAATTATTCATATTCTTCTTCTTTGTATATATATATTTTTTAAATTATTTTGGAATATTAATTTGTAGCAGGAATAGTAATAGTGATACAATTAGCAAAAATAGTACAATTAGTAATAGTAACTGTGTTCAGTATTATAGTATTATATTATGCCTCAATTTTGTATGTAGTTTTTATTTTTCTTAAACCTATATATTGCATATTTATTTACATTTCTTATGTTATATCTACTCATTTCATTACATTTACATAACACCTTGTCTTCAAACTGTATTCTTTATTTTCAGTTTTTAATATCTTTACAAAAACACATAAAGAAACAGACACACGGGTAAATTGGAATTGAACTGTGAAAACAAGAGCTCTGCTATAAAAAATAATCCCTTTAAAATGTAATATATTCTTACGTGTTTTAATTATAAGAATCCACAGGGATTTATTTATTTTAATTTCAAACAACTGGTCCGGCTCAGTGATTAACTAAGTGGCCTTAAACGTCCCCCGTGGTGCCTTCAGGGGCTCCAGCAGCTCTCAGCAGCAGGAAATTATTCACTTTGACAGAACCAATCCAAACAACAGTTTCAGAGAATAATCATCATCAGCTTCATGAACACTGTTATTTCCTCATATATGCAACTTTAACTCTCAGCCTGCAACAGACTGTGTGATCATGTGACCACTGCAGAGTTAGTAAACACGTATCTACTCCATCATGTGATCAGGAGGATTACAGCGTCTGACCAACCCCCTGTGGTCTAAACGCAGAGGACTGACGGCGCAGGGTTCCTGTCAGAGGAGAGGCTGGATGGGTGTAGTGCTTCATGTGGTGACACACCTTTTCTGATCCACACAACACACAACACGACACACACAACACATTACTCAGTGATGGGAGCAAGGAAAGGACATCAAATGTGCGACGTGCAGTTTGAAACTCCTCAACTCTTTAACATTTCAATGGAAGAGATTTCTGGCGAGTGATACATTTTAATGTTAAAAAAAATAAGAGGTTCTGCTTTGTCCACAGGGGGCGCCAAAATCAACACAAACTGAAATCCTCACAGGAGCTTTAAAGAATATTATCCATGAATTATAGAAAATGAAGAAACAAAAACAACTTCCCTATCATTTTCTTGAAAACACTTTGATTACAATAGGCAGAATTTGTAACGGACACACAGATGACTGTAACACCATGATAATAAACTTTATTTAAACAGCATTTTTCTGACAAAGAGTGTCGCAAATGTGCTTTAAACACATCATGGATCTTTTTAGGTTTGTTTCCTGGCCTCATCACAAACTTTTCTATGATTTCTGTCAATAGTTTGTGATTTAAAACACGGTGCAGTATCTGTAAAAAAGCTTTATGTATTAATAACTTCATGTGGACACACTAAAGCTGGATGTTGTATTACTCCGAAATGCTAGATATATTATTTTACTCATCTCTTGTATTTATCTTGACTTATTCACCTTTGATTGGTGTCTAATTTTTCTTGCTGTAATTTTATAGCCTTGCTAAAAATATAATTTATAACTCTCAATTTTCTGTTACTTTTTTCTCTTTAGTTTTGGAAGATGCTGTTTGATACAAATAAAGTTCAGTTGAATGGTGGGAGAAAAATGACACATTGCACATATTATAAATTCAAATTCACTTAAATAAATTAGAATGATATGAGCAATAAAGAGAAGTAGGAAGGAGTTATGATAATCAGAAGACAAGTAAAAAATAAACAAAAATAAAAGCAGTGATATTAAAAAGCCAAAACTACAAAGATATATTGTATTTTTTTTATCATTTCTCATTTCTCATTTTGTATTATTTTTTGCATTATTTCAATATTTTATCTTTTTTTTTTATTCCTCCAACATTGTTTTATTTCCTTGTATTTCTTTCCTCAAATTTCTTTTTTATTTTAGTATCTTTTTAATTTTTACTTTTTAACTCAGTATTGAAAAGTGCTATAAAAATAAAGATTATTTGATTTGATTATTTATTATTATTATTATTATTATTATTATTATTATTATTATTATTATTATTATTATTATTATTATTATTATTATTAATAATACATATCTGTCTTTGTTTCCACCTCATTAGGGATTTTATAAATAAACATCCAGTTATTTGTTTTTTCCATCTGAGATTCGTCCAGCCCTAAAATAAGATCACCATGACAACAAAATATCTTTGTTTACTGTCAGGGTGTGTGTGTGACATATTTGGTGCTTCCTTTCTCACCCTTCAGACCATATATGGGCATACAGTGTCAGCATTACCTCAAACAGCAACTATTTATGTAGCTCTGCTGCCCTCATGTGGCAGAACTGAGAACTGCAGGACCAGAAGGACACTCCCTGTTGTTTCCTGATGATTCAACCTTAAAGTCTTTATATACATAATTAAGACAGCAGCAGCTCAAGGAGACATTTTTATATTTATGTAATATGTAATTTCCTTACTGCATCTATTAAAGCCTGTAGAATAGAAGTAGACAGCTATCTATCACTCATACCTCTTTGGCTCTTTGTCTATATAAAGATTACTGAACTGAAAACTGGAAAAACATGTTAAAATAAGGTCCCTATGTAACTATGTAAACAGGGGGAATCATCTTAGTACAACCATTACACTCTAATCCAATCCAGTAAGCTGCTTTAGGGGGATTCCCCGCTCTGCTGGATCAGTCGTCTCATTGAGGATGTGAGATTAGGATGACAGGAAGCCTTAACATCAAGTGTCTGATGTTCCTGGGTGATCCTTGAGGAGAGTACTAAGTGTATAACTTGTTGTTTTATGATTTAAAGCCACATTTCCTCTAAAAAAACACTCTCTACTTTTATTTAAGGATGTCTTCAGGGACTTAACGGTTCCTCTGCCAGCCTGATTCTGAAAGATTAGGAACATGTTTGTGTTTATGTTTTCAAAGCTGCTCTCGTACTCCACCAATCAGAAACACTCAGCACAACAAGGCCCGCACAAAAGTCCCTGAACTTTTGGAAAGTACTACCCGCCTGTGAACTTTGACCCCCTGTAGCTCCTCTGAAAGTCTCTTGCCCCTGAGGAAAGTCACAGCTTGTGATGTATTCAGGAGTTAATCGAGTGAAGTGTTTCATCAGGCAAATTAAATTCCTCAGCTCAGAGGGGAATGTAATCATCGACTGGAATTAAAAAGATGTTTCAAAGTGACATCGTTGTTATTTTCTCATCACTGTCACATCAGCGTGAGTAAACAAAGATCCTATTGGATGGTGTGAGTCTGCTACTCCTCCTGGACTGCGTCAGCCGAGGGACATTTCTTATTTGTCAGCAGACACATTGATTACATGAGATTTATGGGCTGTGAATGAAGCTCCACATGCTCACCGTCATTAAATATAAGATTGGATGTCAAGGAGAAAAATTCATGACTGACATTTAACCACAAAGCAACTGCAGTTACATCTAACGACCAGCAGGGGGAGACAGAGAAAAGCAGAAACAGCCTCAGATATTAGGAGGTTATAAAAGAAGCTGTACTTTAGGATTTTTAAAGGCGCTTTTCAACCAGAGGAACTTTACCCTGGAACTATGTGCGTTTTGACCTGAGGAACCAGGGTCTAAATTAGTTCAGGGGTAGATAATCTCCCCCCTAGAAAGCCCCTGTCAAAGGCTTTCGGGGGGCGGGGCCTGCAATGCTGAACGTGTCTGATTGGTAGATTAGCCGCAGTGTTTTTATTCCGCCCGCCGTCCACAATAACATCACACACATCTGTGATTCACTTGATTTCTCTTTCTTTCATTAGTTTTTATTTGTTCTATCTTTTTTGTATGTGTGTGTACTTTTCAAAAGAAGAAGCTGTGATTCTCTTGATTTAGCAGCTTGTAACAGTAGTCTTCTCTCAGCCCCACCATGAATGCGTCTCTCCTCCCGGTGTTACGGTTTTAAAAGTGACCCTGTAAACTGGAGACCTTCAGCTGAACGTGTCAGTGTTTGTGGAGTTTACACAGCTGTTGAAACACAGAGGGAGTTCCTGGGAATGCAAACTAGTTTAGTTTTTATTAAGATTTCAAAATATCCTCATCAGATATTTAATGATCGTCTAAAGACGTTTATGAGGGATGCATCCGGCTGAGAGTCTCCAGTTAACAGGGTCGCAGTTTAAACCAAAACACCGGCCGATCTCTGCCACGGCTTTTAGAGTTCAAAAGGATTTTAAAGCCGTGTTGAAACGTCTTTGCTACTCGTGCTTATCTCCTCTCAGTGAATCCATCTGTGATGTAATGAAAGTGTTTTACTGCCCTCTACTGGTCTGGTGGTGTAGTGCATTTACTTTTTTATCCCTCCATACATCACTGGCCTGATTTGCACAATCTACCTAGTCAAAACGCAGACAACAATGGGGGCACAGGAACCTCTTAGTACCGGGGAAAGTAGTTCTGGGGGCTAAAAGACCCCGTGACTCTTGGTTGAAATGCACCTTTAGATTTGAATCTCTCAAAGATTTATGACGAGCTGTTTTGAGTCTAAAGCATTTCTCACTTTTTCTTTTCCATCGCGTCATCAGAAAAAAACAAACACACTGTCACAAATAAGACACCTCATGAAAGAGACAAACACACACAACACAGTTATTTGTAATTAAAATCAACATTTTATTCAGCTCCAGACTTTCGTTTGGCTGGCAGACAGTCTCTCGTCCCCTCTGAGTCTACTGGATGATGTCAGCCTGTGGATGGATGGATTTCTTGTACAGGTAAATGCTGCCGCTGATGAATTGCTCTTCTTGCAGGTTGTTCTGGTCTCCATTGGTGCTTGAATGCACGTCCCCCATGTACCTGTCTGTGTGTTTGGTTCCCACCTGACTCCACAGTCCCTCCTGCTCCATCAGCTGCAGCTCTCTCTCCAACTCATCTTTGTACTCCATCTCCTCTCCTTTGCTGTGATTGCCTCGCGTCATGCAGACCAAACCTCCTGCAGACAGCAGACAGCAGACAGCTCACTCACTCACAGTTTGTTCTAAAGTCTCTCTGAAAAGGTCTTGGTGATGTTACTACTTCAAGTTATCCTGTCAGGTGGTTTTCTAAATCCTAGCTGACCCAGTGGACCTCTCAATCCTGCAAAGCCCCACCATCAAGCTGACCCTGTATGGACTGATGGAGTTCACAGACAGGGGGTCTCATTTATAAACATTGCTTACACATAAAACCTATGGGGCGCCGTTTGTAAAGTTGTGCACATTGAAAATAAAATCTACAATTCACCACGTTTAACTCCAAAATGTCATAAAAATGTAGAGTGAATTTTTAAAAGTCACTTTAAAAAAATGAAAATCACATTTAGAGGAATATTTGTGATCATCTTCACAACAAATTTTGTTGTGAAAAATATATTAAGTTAAAATAACTGTTCAATCCAAATGATACATTTAAATCTAAATGTTAAATATAAATATTAAAATAAACATATAAATGTTAAATAAATTAACCTAAATATTAAATATAAATAAAAATGCTCAGCTTTAAATCTAAATGTTAAATAAATAAAAAAAATATTAAATAAACATATAAATGATAAACATAAATATTAAAATAAAGATATAAATGTTTAATATATTAACCTAAATACTAAATATAAATAAAAATGCTCAGCTTTAAATCTAAATGTTCAATATAAATATAAATATTAAATATACATATAAATGTTAAATATAAATATAAATATAAATGTTCAGCTTTAAATCTAAATGGTAAATATAATATAAATATTAAATATAAATATTAAATATTAACATAAATGTTAAATATGAATATAAATGTTAAATATAAATCTAACTGTTAAATATGAATCTAAATGTTAATTCTAAATATAAATATTAAATATAAATATAAATGTTAAATATAAACATAAATGATAAATATAAATGTTAAATATAAATCTAACTGTTAAATATAAATATAAATGTTAAATATTAATCTAAATATAAATGTTAAATATTAATCTAAATACTAAATCTAAATCTTAATATGATATATAAATCAAATTTTTTAAATCGAAATCGAAATATTAAATATAAATCAAAATGTTAAATATAAATTGAAATGTTAAATGTCAATTCTAAATATTAAATGTTGCTCCACGATCCTAAATATCTAGCTGAAATGCAAATTCAAACTGCCGCCTAGTGTAAATACTAAATTAAAGGCTTCCTCAGTGTTCCTGAGGTCAGCCCCCTGGCTCTGAAATGCTATAGTTGTGAGGACATTAGGTTCATGCTAAGAGTGATGCTGCTCACCTGGTTTGGCTGCGTGGCAGAGATCCCTGACAATACTGACCGGTATAAATCCCTCACCCAGACCACCGACGAGGATCACAACGTCAAACACACCTGAAACCAGAGCGAGAGGATGAGGGGGGCTGTCAGTTCTCTTCTTTAAACTTTTAGAGAAAGTTCTCAGTTAACTTATTATCTCCTGTTTTTCTATTCATTCTCTCTTTATCTCTATTTGACTTGTTTAAAGCCGGGGTTGGTACTCAGATTTAGATACACACTTTAGATTTACAGGTTAAAATGATCTTTCTGTCCCGATTGCAATCAATACATAATGTGTTCTTAAAAAAGAGTGAGTGTAAACCGGAGCATGAGGTGTGTATGAGGTGTTGGGTGGTGTACCGGTCTCTGCAGGCAGTGGTTGGGTCCCCAGTAAAGCCAGACTGAGGTCCTGATAGAGGTTGGTCTTGGCAGCTAGCTCCAGCATTTTCTTACATCCATCCACTCCCACAAAGTGTTTAAAGCCTTTCTCAACCATCTGTGAAAAAGAAGGAGGGTCAAGAATCAGTGAGCAGGAATGCCGAGTCATCCTGGAAGGGGAAGTGAACCTATAGCTACTTCATTAAACCGGCCTTATCAGTGTGTGTTGGCTGCATGTTGGCTGTGTGTTAGCTGTGTGTTAGCAGTGTGTCAGCTGTGTGTTGGCTGCATTTATAACTGTTAAGATAACTTTCAGAATCCAGATTCTTCACTCACCAGTTTGGCGACCAGGCCTGATCCACAAGCAACATCTAGAACCTGAACGTCCTCACGGCTCCCAGGGAAGTTTGCATCCAGGAAATCCACGGTTAAATTTGGTGCATTGTAATGAATCTTCTCAGAGTCCTGTTTGATTCATCATGATTGTTAAAACTAGCGATTGTGGAGTTAAACTCTTTATATGTTTCATTGTTTTGATGTTCCTGATGAAGAGTTTCTGTCCACTTACCTTTTCATATGTCTCTGCCCAGCTGTCGTAGAAGTGGACTGTCTGCTGTGCATTGTTTCCTATGCTGGACAGAAGGAAAGCCTTTACCTCCTCTGAAGTTCTGCTGTGATCCGACATGATGAGGAGACGACTGCTAACCTGCCAGAGAGATAAATAGCTACTGATGAGCATTGATGAGTAAAGCCTAATAGAGTATTTCCCTGTACGTTTCACTGAGTTTAGGCTTCATGTCATCATTTTGCTCCTCCCCCCGGTGATGAAATGAACCGCCAGTCTTGTGAAACACAACATGAAACTCTTCCTCAAATACCTTTGCAAAGATGTGGGTCTGAACCAGAGACTGGTCAATAAAAACATTAACAACACTTACACTTTAACCAAAAAGAGAACCTTCAAGATGTTCTGAATCAAAGGATTTCCTCAATAAAGATGTGAGAACTCTAAATCCTAAGAGGAGGAGAACTCCGGACACAAGCACAACAAGTTGTATTCACCCATGTCACACAAACAGCAGACGTTTCTGCAGGAAGTAAGGTGAGCAACCACGGGTACAGAGGGTGTGGCCTCCCCTGGGCCCACGCTCAGCAGGGCCCCCTGTTGAGTTACTTTTTTGACAGGACTGGAACAGTATGTACCTGTCCACAGGTGGTGTTGCAAAGGGGTTTTGCATGGGAAATTAAGCTGAGGAATTTTGGAAATATTCCAAATAGGAAACTTGCCACGGGAATTATGGGAATTGAGGGTAATTTAATGGAAAGGTATCATAAATATTAGTTTTGTTATAAGCGGACATCCATCCAAAATAATACAATTAAAACAGATTTATTTGTAGAACTTTATCAAGTGTTAATTATTTTATTGAACAATCAATTATTTCGTTGAAGAACAAAAACATGAATGTTGAGTTAAATATTACTCATCCCCCCGACCCAACCCATTCAAACATGAACAAAAATGCAATCCCAACAAAGTCCCATTCAAAATGTTAAATGAAATGAGCCGCTCTCCCTCCAACAAAGTCCCATTCAACGTGCAAATAAAAAAGCATCTTCCCTCAAGCTTCTCAAGCCGAGCCTCTGCAGGATTCTAGAAATCATGTGTGCATGTGATGGAGGAACGCACAGTGCCTTTAGGGGGCGTGGTCTTAATAGCCCTGCAGTAAGCAGTGTACTATGTGCATGTGATTGAGGAATAGCAGAGATATTCAACTGTACGTGCATGAAATCTGGTTGTTTTAGTCAGGATTATGCTAAAATATATTTAAGTTCCCTATTAAGAGCTAACCTTCAATTTAGTAAATTCCTGGTTTATTCCCAGGGAAAGTTTCCAACTTTGAAAATTCCCGGAATTTTGCAACCCTAGTCCACAGTCGGTGTTGTAATTAGACTACATTCACACTAATATCTAAGATAAGATATGATAAGATAAGATAAGATAAGATAAGATAAGATAAGATAAGATAAGATAAGATAGTCCTTTATTCGTCCCACAATGGGGAAATTTAAGTGTCACAGTAACAAAGACAGTGCAAAAGAGTATAAAGCAAACAAGAGCCTATAAAATATCCACCCATCCATCCATTATCTTGACCGCTTATCCCGTTAGGGGTCACGGGGCTGGAGCCTATCCCAGCTGGCTTCGGGCGGAAGGCAGGGTACACCCTGGACAGGTCGCCAACCTATCACAGGGCTAACACAGAGAGACAGACAACCATTCACGCACACACTCACACCTACGGGCAATTTAGAGTGATCAATCAACCTGAGCATGTTTTTGGATTGTGGGAGGAAGCCGGAGAACCCGGAGAGAACCCACACATGCACGGGGAGAACATGCAAACTCCACACAGAAAGGCACCCGCCCGGCCGGGGATTAGAACCAGGAACCTTCTAGCTGTGAGGCAACAGCGCTACCCACTGCACCACCGTGCAGCCCTATAAAATATCAATTATTAAAAAGTTATTAGCTATTAAATTAAAGAGGTAAAAATAACCAATTATATATATATATATATATATATATATATATATATATATATATATATATATATATATATATATATATATATATATATATATATATATATATATATATATATATATATATATATATATGGCAAGCCGTTCAGGAAATTAATATATATGGAATGAAGTCTGAATATATGGATTGAAAGTCTGAATATATTGAATGAAACTTGATATATATGGAATGAAACTCGATATATATGGAATGAAGTCTGAATATATTGAATGAAACTTGATATATATGGAATGAAACTTGATATATATGGAATGAAGTCTGAATATATGGAATGAAACTTGATATATATGGAATGAAACTTGATATATATGGAATGAAGTCTGAATATATTGAATGAAACTTGATATATATGGAATGAAACTTGATATATATGGAATGAAGTCTGAATATATGGAATGAAACTTGATACATATGGAATGAAGTCTGAATTTATTGAATGAAACTCGATATATATGGAATGAAGTCTGAATATATTGAATGAAACTCGATATATATGGAATGAAGTCTGAATATATTGAATGAAACTTGATATATATGGAATGAAGTCTGAATATATTGAATGAAACTTGATATATATGGAATGAAACTCGATATATATGGAATGAAGTCTGAATATATTGAATGAAACTCGATATATATGGAATGAAGTCTGAATATATTGAATGAAACTCGATATATATGGAATGAAGTCTGAATATATTGAATGAAACTTGATATATATGGAATGAAACTCGATATATATGGAATGAAACTCGGAATATATGGAATGAAAAATCACGTCATGTATGGCTTGCGCCATGTTGTCTTTCTGGGGTGTGATCATAGGGGTGTGATTTTGTTTTCCGGTTAGACGTAGCTTTTAGTAATGCAACCATGAGGGAGGCACGAGATGTTTTCACTGCAATTTTAATTAATGCAGTGTTATCAACCCCTTGGGTAATGCATGTGCTTTTAAGTCAATCCGTATAGGAAAAAGGAACCCACCCCTCCTCTCTATTAAGTTGGTTTCATCCAAAAGTGATGATCGGACCGTCTGCACAGAGAGACGAGAGGAACACGAAGCAGTGGGCTGCAGAAGCATTTAGGAGGGTAGTTAACAAGTGAAAATACGAAAATATTAAATATCACAGGTTATACACACTTCTACAAAGGCTAAAGATATTGCCCCTTCTTTATTCAGGTGGTTCAGTCCTCTAGTTCGCTAGCTAACTTTTGTTATGACTTGTGATAATGTAGCATCCTGTTCAATGTTAACAGGTGGAGCTCATACCTGTGTGCATCATCTGACAGTGAGTGAGTGTAATGAAAAAGTACGACCAAATTACCACAAGTTACAGAGGTAGAGGAAAATGTGTCCCCTCAGAAACACTAAAAAGAAGTGCAAAAGGTTATTTTCAGAGAGACATTAATAAAAGATGAGTCTCTTTGATGACAATAAAACAATACGATTATAAGTGGTGTTCAGAGTACTTATTTAAGCTTTCATTCAATATATTCAGACTTCATTCCATATATATCAAGTTTCATTCCATATATTCAGACTTCATTCCATATATATCAAGTTTCATTCCATATATTCAGACTTTCATTCCATATATATCAAGTTTCATTCCATATATTCAGACTTTCATTCCATATATATCAAGTTTCATTCCATATATTCAGACTTTCATTCCATAAATATCAAGTTTCATTCCATATATTCAGACTTTCATTCCATATATATCAAGTTTCATTCCATATATTCAGACTTTCATTCCATATATATCGAGTTTCATTCCATATATTCAGACTTTCATTCCATATATATCGAGTTTCATTCCATATATTCAGACTTTCATTCCATATATATCGAGTTTCATTCCATATATATCGAGTTTCATTCAATATATTCAGACTTCATTCCATATATATCGAGTTTCATTCAATATATTCAGACTTTCATTCAATATATTATTTCCTGAACGGCTTGCCATATATATATATATATATATATATATATATATATATATATATATATATATATATATAATTGGTTATAGAGTCTGACCACTGCAGGAAGAAAAGACCTGCGATATCTCTCCGTGAGACACCGAGGGTGAAGAAGTCTGTCACTGAACGAGCTACTTAGTGTTGTTATGGTCTCCTGGAGGGGGTGTGACCGGGTGTGACGTGTTGACCATCAGAGAAGAGAGCTTTGCTATCATCCTCCTGTCAGCCACCACCTCCACAGGGTCCAGCGGGCAGCCCAGGACAGAGCTGCCCTTCTTCACCAGTTCAATCAGGAGATTCACAATTTGAATATTAAGGTTTTTTATTACAACTAAATGAATGATGGAACTTGACAGAAATCTTTGGTGTAAGGACTCTATGGGGATAAAGTTATGAGCTTAGGAATGTGTGAATTTGGCAGCTGAAGAAATCCCCCCTAGAGTCCAGACACTGGTGGTGGTGGTTGATGATCCAAGGAATTGAAGACTTGCAGAGACCAGGTGGAGACGGGGAGGTGGAGGGGTGCGCACCATCAATGCAAGAAGGAACTAGCAGGAGAGAGAGACACATTTAAAAAGACAGCAGAGAGTTGATAGGCTGACGATAAGGGCGTGCCACTGAGCTATTGGATGACGCTGCTGCTGATCAGCCAATGACAGCTCCGGAGCATGCAGCTGGAAGCGGGTGAGCTATTGAACGAGGGAGAGAGAGTTAAACAACGGCTGTGATTGCTTTATAGTCTTCCTGTCTGAACTTTTACTAGAGCTACATTCTGTTCAGCTTCTTCCTGTCAGCAGCAGAGATGCTGCTTCCCCCAGCAGACCACTCCAAAGAAGAAGGCTGATGCCACCACAGAGTCAAAGAAGGACTTCAGAAGAGCCCCCTCCACACCAAAAGACCTGAGTCTCCTGAGTGGAAAGAGTCTGCTTTGTCCCTTCTTGTAGAGTGTGTTGCAGTTGTCTGACCAGTCCAGTTTATTGTTCAGATGAACACCCAGGTGCTTGAAAGATTTCACAATCTCAATGTCCGTTCCCTGGATGTTCACTGGTTCAAATTAAATTGTCACATTAAAGCAAACCTCCCATTGTCGTTCAGTTAATAATCCCCAGAAATCCCAATACACACTAACACACCTGTAAACCAATATGGCATGACCATTCTAGATTATTTATCTTCCAGGTGGGCCCATGAAATGCTTTCAGCTTAGTGCTAAACGCTGCAAAGTGCTCTGCTCATGGTGGATTAAGATGAGATCAGACTGAGTCCTGTCTGTAAGGCGGGACTGGATCTTATCCTGTCTTCATATTGGGTCTTTGTTAATAATAGAACACAGAGTACGGCCTAGACCTGCTCTGTTTGGAAAGAGTCTGAGGAGAACAGTTGTTGTGATTTGGCGCTATATAAATAAAGATTGATTAATTACTCATATCTTGTGTTTCCAGAGAAAGTGCATTGTTATATACGAGGCAGGAAGAAGCCTGAGACCCTGCTCATTAATCAGAAACACACCCTGATGTACTCTTAAACTCCTGGAGTCAGAGAAAGGAAAGAGTTCCTGCATCGTCCTCCTCTTTGTGTCTGTGTTTTCCCTCCACACTCAGCTGAAGATGCTGCATCATGTCCCCCTGCTTGTTAACACTGCTCTGCGTTGTAATATGTTTTGTTCTCGGGTTAAATAATGCAGAATGAGACTTCTTACTTCACGTGTTTGTCTCAGCCCTGAGCCGGTGGGAATCAAACCGCTGCCTCTGGCGCTCTGTGGAGTGAGTAGAAGAGGATGGAGTTACGCTGACTGAGAACAGGAAGACACGGACAAACACAGCTGAAAGTTCCCACTGTCGAATCAAACGTCAGCAGAAAGGAGAGTGTGATGAAACGAATCAAAGGATGAAGGAAATTAAACATTACTGAGAAATCTCTAATCCAGGAAATGAAGTCATCCAGTTAGTCAGTGTACTTTTAGTGTGTGTGTGTGTGTTTTGACACATTTGGGACAGTGTGCTGTTCCACAAGGAAGGAGAGGAAGACGGAAGAGAGAGAGAGAGAGAGAGAAGTTATACAGATCCAAGACTTTATCGTTGTGGTTCATCAGACAGGACCGGATATAAAGTGATCATGTTGATTGATGAGTTTGGTGTCTATCAAAGGAACTCTGCAGGAACCACAGTGAAGAGTTTACAACATGAGGACGAACCAACAGAGACATTAGGAGGACTGTGTTTACATTTCTGTCAATGCAACCTGTAAGATAAGATAGGATAAGATAAGATAAGATAAGATAAGTGATATTGATCCCAGGGGGAAATTTGGTTGTTGCAGAAACCCAGACATACTGTAAGTACAATCAAAAATACACTTAAGTAAAAATAAAAATAGATAAATAAAGAGAATACAAATTTAAGATATATACAAAAACGTTGACTGAACGAGTTCCCCATCAGCCACAGCTCCTCATGGAGAGGGTGAGAGGGGTTCTCCAGGGTGAACTTGCAGTTTGTCCATCATCCTCCTCTCAGCCACTGACTCCAGACCAGGGGCGTCAAACTCATTTCAGTTCAGGGGCCACATACAGCCCAAGTTGATCTGATGTGGGCCGGACCAGTAAAGTCATAACATAATAACCTACAAATAACGAGAACTCTAAATGTTTCCCTTTGTTATAGTGCAAAAAAGTACACATACATTCTGTAAATGTTCACATTTAATGAACTGTCTTTCTACAAAAACAGCTGTTGTATTTTTTTGCCATGATTAGTCTCATAGTGGGCAGAATATTTGACTCTTTAAGCTCTGAAACCTGCTGTGAACACATCAAACACACAGGTTACACAATCACCTGACACAGAGTGTAATGTTTACTGCAACAGAACAGATTATCCTAAGATTTAATTTACTAAGGTAAAGTTGATTATTCTGGACCCCTCAGCTCCAGCATGAACAGTTGTCTTGCTGGACAGTGTTGTATGCAGGGGTGTAGTGCTAGTGCTAGTAGTAAGTGGATCATCTTATAATGCTCTAAAAAGTCTTTATGAATCTCAACCAGATTATGCAAACGGCAAGTCATCTATTTTCTCACTTTGAGGAAAAAAGTGCCGTTCAGGTGCGCTCCATCAGCACTATGATTTAATGCGACCCCCAGAGGACAAATCTGAAATAGTAGTTACTTTTATTGAAAAAATTGCACTTAACGTCTTCTCTGTAATTTTTTCACTTTGCAAAGTCGTTCCGCGGGCCGAATTGGCACCTCTGGCGGGCCGGTTTTGGCCCGCGGGTCACATGTTTGACACCACTGCTCCAGACTATCCAGTTCCAGACCAACCTGGCCTCACCTGTCTTGATTTGTGTTACAATATTATTGTATCAAAAGTGCTTTGCAAATATAGTCTGATTGATTGATTGATTCCTCTGTGTGTGTCTGTCCGGGAGCGGCTCTCCATCACACTCCTGCTGCCAATCAACCTGCACACCTGAGATCAATCTATTAATCAAACTCCTGCAGTATATAAACCACGGCTCCACAACCAGTCTTGCCCAGAGTGTTCAGTTCTTCATGTGGTTCTGGTGTACAGCCAAACTGCTCTCCTAAGACTTTGGATTACTTTCATTAAAGTAACTCTCAGTCTCCCTCTTTTTCTCAGGATCATTACTCTTCAAGGCTTTTAAGCTGCCCTGCTTCTACATCATCTGTTCCAGCACAGCTTCAAATTCAACATCCAAACTTCACTTTGAAACTAAATCTATTGAACTGTGTCCTCTGTCTGTTTTTGGGTACTAGAATTTCATAGAAATCAATCTTTATTCACACAGCACAAAATCACAACAACTGTTCTCCTCAGAGTCTTTCCAAACAGAGCAGGTCTAGACCGTACTCTATGTTCTATTATTAACAAAGACCCAACATCAAGACAGGATCAGATCCAGTCCCATCTTCCAGACAGGACTCAGTCTGATCTCAGGCAGAAACCTCCAGCAGGACCAGACTCATGTTAGACACACATCTGCTGAGACCTACTGTGTTGGAGAGAGGGATAGAGGGAGATGAAGAGAGAGAGAGAGATGATAGTGGGGAGACGGATAGTAGTAGTTATAGCAGCTGGAGTCAAGCACGTCCACAGTAAACCTACGGGACAAGGGAGCTCAGGGACTCCAGAAAGGTCTATGGTTAGTAACTTTAATGGGACAGGAAGAGTTAAAGTAAGAGACAGGCAGAGAGAGGAGAGAGAGGGAAAGACAGGATCCCAGTGTGTCAGTTCCCCCGGCAAGGACAAACTTCCTTTAACAGGCAGAAACCTCCAGCAGGACCAGACTCATGTTAGACACACATCTGCAGAGACCGTGTTGGACAGAGAGAGATGATAGTGGTGAGACGGATAGAAGTAGTTGTAGCAGCTGGAGTCTGGCACGTCCACAGCAGCAGAGATCCAGAGGAACCCACGAGACAAGGGAGCTCAGGGACTCCAGAAAGGTCTATGGTTAGTAACTTTAATGGGACAGGAAGAGTTAAAGTAAGAGATAGGCAGAGAGAGGAGAGAGAGAGAGAGAGAGAGAGAGAGAGGGAAAGACAGGAAGTCAAACGTGACATCTCCTCTATAAATGAACCCTATACGTATTAACAATCTGGATTAGCGGACATCTGGTGGGCAGCCATCTTTTTTTTAAGGGTGTGCCTCTAAGTATGGAAACATTGTGCACATTTTGAAGAGTGTGTGCAGGTTTTTTTGGTTTGAGAATCAGCAGCATGTGTGCAGGTTCAGTTTTTGAACATCAGAGACTCATTGCACAACTATCATCTCTGATTAACTTAAGTGTTAGACTGTGATAGTTGGCCATTGTCCTGATCTCTTTATCTTCAGAGATGGAGGAAAAGTCCCGTGAGATTTCAGCGGCGAGGCTTTGTGTGCAGACCTCTCCACCTGGTCTTCGCCTCCCTCTGCTTCATCAGGAGTTTTCTTTGTTGGTGTTGAGGTTCCTCCAAACAGAGCGCTGCCAGCTGAAACCAAATAAAGGAGGAGATCGAATCAAACTCAAGCACACAAAAGTCACCAGATGTGAAAAGTATGCTCAGAGTGTTTTGGATAAACAGTCAGATTTAATCTGATGAAAGGATTGTTGGAGAAGCTGGAGGACTTACAGATGATCACATGACTACAAACCTGGATGCAGGACGCAGCCGCCTCCTCTTCCTGCTCCTCAACCTTTTTCCAAATGACTGTTTTCGTGAGGAAATTCCTGCAGACCGTGAACTTAAAAAACAACTTCCCCCGTGTGGATTTCAAGATAATAGGTGTGTATATGGAGCGTGTGTCAGGATGTTGTCATAAGCACGCCGCCACACGTCCCCTGAAATGTGGAGCCACTTTTGGGAAAGCGAAATTCCAATGAGCTCAGAGTTCCTGCAGAGTGAGTCAGAACAAACAGCCTCTGACAGCTGACCCAGGCTCGTATTTACCTTAATGAGCCTCCGAGGAGAAGCAACAATAACATGTTTGCTGCATGTAAACACCAGAGCCTGACTGACATACCAGAAGGACAATGTTTCCATTCAGTCTGGATCATCACAGACGTATAATTATCAGTGGTGTCTTTATGGATGCATGGGTATAATAACCTCACAGGTCCTTCATTTCCTCTTCACTTCCTGAGAAGCACATATTTGTGACTAGAACTGGGAAAATACTGCAAAGAAAGCTTCATTTGGTACTTTTTCTTTTCATAAAAATTACAGAAATGCTCTCAGTGTGCTGCAGGAAAGGAGTTTCTGATGATAACTCAAGAAGAATAAAACATTTTGAGTGTTTGGGTTGAAATGAAGTCTTTCTGTCCTCTGGAAACAAACACATCTTATAAAGTTGAGCAACTTAATCCTAATAAAAGACCCGTGTCTCTGTTTTCTCTGTAAAGATGTTAGAAACTCTCTCAGTTTGGAGAAAAAAACAGACTCGTAAAAAGTCTCCAGTTCTTCATAATCTTCCTCATAGGCTGTTTCACCTCTTCAGAGTATTTTATAAGAGAACTTCTGAACTCTCTCTGCTTTTAACGGAGGAGTGGGATTACTTTAAATAAGAAGAGAGAGGGGAAGAGACAGCATGCAGACTCACCTCTCAGTAAATATAGAAACAGGCAAAGAATTGGAGGAAGGTCATCAAGCATCCATCAAGCAGCAGCCTCCGGTGCTGGAATATGAAGCCAATGCAGAAGTGCTAAAAACTGTAGTTCTTCGAGTGTCCACAAGAGGCTGGCTCCAGAAACCCCAGAAGCCACACACACCCATTCAAAGAAGACGATCTTTACAGCAGAAATAAACATGTTTACAGCCTGGTACACAAAATACATTGATCTGGATAGCTCATTTCTCCAACCCATAGACTGTATAAACAATGGACGTGGTATTCGTGACATCACCCAATTGTCGGCGGGTGCCATATTGGAAATGTTGAACTCAACCTAACTTCAGTCAGACAACTCACGTTTGAATTGTTTATTGTAGCAGCAAATACATATCACATGTTTGGCGCCCAGCATCTGGCCTCATCACTCCCTGCAGATACGTTTACATGCAGACATTGAGGAGTGATGAGCAAAACATACTGAACACCCCCCGGAGCCTGCAGGTGGATGCTGGGGTGGCGGTAGGGATGAAAGAAAATTCAGCAATAGGCATGCAGGCAGCAGAGGCTTTGACAGGCAGAGGGAGAGATGGGAGATTTTCCCAGTTTAAATAGACCGTCAATTTGAGAGTGGGAGATGGGAGATGGGAGATGGGACATGTGATGTGTATAGCAGTGCAGCTCCAGTTGTCTGCCTGAACTAGCTTGCAGGCGTTGCTCCTTTTCTGTCAAGCTGGTGTGAAGTAAAGAGGCGGGCTTTGAGCCTCCTCGCCAACAGCTACAGTGTTCCCACCTGTCAATCAAGTCAGCTGTGCCTCGTAATTCATAATCTTAATATCTTTGAAATTGCAGTGTTATAAAAAAATTCACCCCCCGTACAGTGTGTGCAAATCGAGGAATTAGCTATCCAGACTACACTCGTTTTTTGTACCAGGCTGTAAACATGTTTATTTCTGCTGTAAAGATCGTCTTCTTTGAATTGGTGTGTGTGTGGTTTCAGGTACTTCTGCAGCCAGCCTCTAGTGGACACTCGTGGAACTGCAGATTTTAGCACTTCTGCATTGGCGAGAGAGCGAGCGAGAGAGAGAGAGAGAGAGAGAGAGGGAGAGGGAGAGAGAGAGAAAGAGAGGGGGGTAGAGGAAAGTGGGGAGAGAGAGAGGAGAGAGAGAGAAGGAGAGAGAAGGAGTAGTAGAAGAGGGTGGAGAGGGAGAAGAGAGGAGGGGGGAAGGAGAAGAGAGGGAGAGAAAGGGGAGAGGAGAGAAAGAGAACGAGGGGGGGGGGAGAAAGGGGGGAGAGAGAAAGAGAGAGAGAGAGAGGGGGGGAGAGAAAGAGAGGGGGGGGGGTGGGGAAGAAGGAGGAGAAGAGGGAGAGAGATGGGGGGAGAGAGGAGGAGAGAAAGAGAGGGGGGAGGAGAGAGGGGTAGAGTAGTAGAGTAGAGAGAGAGGAGAGAGTGCAGCAGGGAGAGGGAGAGAGGAGAAAGAGAGGGGGGGGAGGATAGAAAGGGATGAGAGAGAGAGAAAGAGAGAGGGGGGGGGAGGAAGGGGGGAGAGTGAGGAGATGAGAGAAGAGAGGGGGAGGAGGGGGGGAGAGAGAAGGAGAGGGGAGGAGGGGTGAGGGGGTAGAGAGAGATAGAGAAGAGGACTGAATGGAGGAAGAGGGAAAGAGAGAGGAGGGAGAGAGAGAAAGAGAGGGAGAGAAGGTAAAGAGAGAGAGAGAGAGAGGAGAGAGAGAGAGAGAGAGAGAGTAGAGGAAAGAGGAGAAAGGAGTGGAGAAAGAGGATGGTGACGAGGGAGAGAAGAGAGAGAGAGAGAGAGAGAAAGAGAGAGAAAGATATGAGACGGGGAGAGACAGAGAGAGAGAGAGGAGAGAAGGCGAGAGGAGAAAGGGTGGCGGTTTTGTGAGTGCACCGCATTGGGTGAGGACATTGACAGATATGCTGTATAGGTACACAATCGTTACATGTATTCATATAAAAGTATGTAACTAGTTGGGTTGATATGTATGTGATGAAATATAATATGTATTGAATATGGTGTGTGATTAATGTATATGGTGAGGTGTGTTGTTTGTGAATATATATAATGTACTGTATGAATTTATGTGCTTAGGACAATAATATCTTGGTGTTCATGCCAATAAGCAAATTTGAAATTGAAAATTGAAAAAAATCTTGAGAGAGAGAGAGAGAGAGATGGAGAGCTTGTGAGAGAGAGAGAGAGAGGTACGGAGAGAGGAGAGATGAGGAGAGAGAGAGTTTTGGCCCCTAGCTGGCATTTAAAAACTGAGATGTAACAGGTTGATTGTCTTGAAAAATGAGTCCAACTTGATAAACATTAATTAAATATGTTGACAGTTGAAGTCCTCCATGAAGATCACTCATGCTCGCTTCACATAAGAGAGAGTGTGAGAACATACCAGCTCCACAATCATGTCTGCCGAGGTGCTGCTCCAGAAGTTTGGGGACATTCTCTTAGACTCCATTCAGCCACCATCAGAGACCTGCAACCTGGGTATCACCCTATCCTCCATCCTCTCCTTCCAGGCACACATCACAGCCTTCACTAAGTCTGCCTTTTACCTCCTACAAACATACAAAGACCTGGTGCCCAGCACACTCCTCGACAGGCTCCAATATGTGGAAAAGTCAGCTGCCAGAGTTCTGGTCGCACGTCACTCCCTGTCTCCTCCACCTTCACTGATGATCCTAATCAAGTTCTGCATTGATTAAAAATCCTCACTTACAAATCTCTCCAGGGTCTTGTCCCTCAGTCCTTGACCAATTAACTTCCTCTGCTGACTCTGTATTAATTCAACTTCTTCTTCTTCTTTTTAATCATGTGTTAAAAAAGTCCCTTTTGTTCCCACATTTTTGCTTCCTGTCTTGACATTTAGGACACAGACGATCGTAGGGGAATACACAGTGTGAGGTTTGATTGTGCAAATAATACATTTATAAAAAAAAATACAAATACATTTTTTAAACTTACAAATAAACACATGAAATATTAAAGCTGTAACAAATCAAAGCATCCACATCAGTGCAGACTGAGTTGTTGGAGATCTTCTGTGTGTGCAGCATAATTAAGATAATAAGGATCCTAATTGGTTAAATGAAGTCTTTAATCTCATTATCAGCCGGTCACAGATAAATCACCTCCACACTGAAGGTGGCGCACATCTTAGAGAACCCAGATCAGCACTTTTTATCCTTCCCTCTCAACACTTACTTTAAAACAGAGAGCAGCAGTTCTCCTCCTCCTCCTCTTTACTCTCTGTGGAAACCTGCTGCTGTGATGCGTTCAAGGTCTGAGGAAAGTGTGGTAACTACTGGAACGACTGACTCATAATGTAAGACACAACAGGTGGGAGTCTCAACTTCTTGTAGCTGTAGAGGTGTGATAAGGTGATTTTTAGATAATAGGTCACTATGTTTATTGAAAAGCCCTATTTATACTTATTTTATTAATAAAAACAGAGCTTTATGACGTTTAAATTGAATTCATTACAGTTTTAAATGCAGAAAACTTTCTAAAAATAGAAACAAAAATCACACTTTTACAAAAACCACAAACTTATGCAAATTATTAAACTATTAGAGTCAAAAATCAAGTGCAGCAGGTGTGAAAATGTGCAAAAATAAGCATAATCTCATCCGGTTTGCAACATTTATCACTTGCATCACAAAATAAAGTGATCTATGAGTTATTTCAAACATTAAATTAATCCTGTAGATGTTTTTAGTCCAAAGTTTGCACATATTTCCTCCTGAATAATCGTTTCTGGAGCATGTTGGTGTTTGATTACATGCTAAAGGAAGAGCAGACAGTAAAGAGAGAGGCCGCTTCCTCCTGTCTGCAAACATGCAGCTCCATGTACGCACAGATTCTGAGTCTGATTTCATATCCAGGATAATCCACATAAGAAAACGTTGTGTGCTCATACTCAACTTCAACACTCTCCTCTCCACTCTTCATTAATCTGATCAAACATGTGAAACAGTCCTGACTCAACATTTGCTTTTAGGCACTCCTGTTAATTCTGACATGATCTGACCTTAACCTTTACATGTGCATGCAGGAAATAGATCATATAAAGGTGAATGAAACTTAAAGCTGCTGTAAGCTGATTAGTTTTGTTTGCTTCATGTTGTTATGTTTCTTCACCTTTAAGTTTTTAAGCTGCTTCACCTTATTTGACAGTGAAAGTGAGGCAATGTGGAGAAAAGGGAGAGATGCAATGCAACAAAGATCTTCATCTGGACCTGAAAGTTTGGACCCAGGGGCCTCTGTGCTGCCGTGTGTTTGCCTCTGACTGAGGTTTACTTCACACACAGCTCAGGCTGCAGTCAGGATTTTAGAAATCGAAGGTCATAAGTCCAAATTCCTCCGGCATGAACCTCACCTCGCTAAGAAATGATTTACAAGCTCCCGAACGAACACTGTGGACTTTTCAGAGGAGTTAAAAAACTGTTCAGAATCTTGCCTTATTCTATATACAAAACACAATTAAATCCAGATCTGATGTAGTCTGCATGAACTGCATGTAAATAAGGCACATCAGGTTCAATGAATCCACAGTTTTAAATAACTTTGTGCCAGTTAAAGCCTGTTTCCAAAGTTGTCTACCTCTGGGGGAAGAAGAGCGACTCCTCTAGAGTTTTTAAAAGTTAATTCAGAAGTTTTTATTAATAGTAAGTTAGTTAATTCAGCTACAAGTGCAAAAGTTGAAAAAAGTGTAGTACAAAGAGTCAGATATTCACATTTTCTATGTATGATGTGCAAAGCTACAATATGAACGTGTGAACAGAGCACCTTTTTAAGCTTTCAGAAGGAGTTGTTGTTTATGATATGGTCTTAATGTAATGTTAAACATGTTTTTATTCAACTAAATTACAACAACATATTTATAAAATGTTAATCCTCTTAAAAGTAATCCATGTTAACGCCTATAATCTTAGTGAAATGTAATTTAAAGAAACATAACGTTGAATTTAAGATGTATTTTGTTCACTTTGGCTCCCTAAATTTCCTCTGCATACACAGCCTGTTCAGTTGAACGCTTTAATAAAAAGTTCCTCTTGAATAAGGGCTAAACAAGTATTGTTTAAGGTGCATGTTCAGTTTGATTGAGGCAAGGCAAGTAACTCACCATTCATACAAAGAGCAATTCAAACAGTTTTGGAGAGATAGAAAAAATAAATAAATAGAAAAAATGACATTAAATCGTAAAATATTCCATTTAAAATATGACATTAATTAATAAAATATTAAATTTAAAATATAACATTACATTATAAATTATTGAATTTAAATATGACATTTAATTGTAAAATAGAAATTTTAAATAAATATAATATTACTATTTTAATATATTTGGTTTAAAATATAGCATTAAATTGTAAAATATTCAGTTTAAAAAATGACATTGAATTATAAAATATTCAATTTAAAATATGACATTAAATTGTAAAATAGAAATTTAAAATATAACATTACTATTTTAATATATTTGGTTTAAAATATAGCATTAAATTGTAAAATATTCAATTTAAAATATAACATTACCATTTTAATATATTTGATTCAAAATATAGCATTAAATTGTACAATATTCAATTCAAATTTTTACATTCAATTGTGAAATATTCAATTTAAATTATGACATTCAATTGTAAAATATTCAATTTGAAATATTACATTAAATTGTAAAATATTCCATTTAAAACATTACATTAACTCATAACATATTCAATTGTAAAATTATAGACTTAATTTAAAAATATCCAATTTAAAATATGACTCTAAACAAGCATCATCATTAAAAAATTTAATATTTTAAAATCCTGGATTAGAGAGATGGCAATGTGTGTTACAGTAGAAAAGTTAACCTATGTAATTAGGGTTAAAATGCAAGAATTTGAAGAGGTGTGGGCACCCTTAATGGACTTTCTCAGGCAACAGTAGATTATACTTATCTGTAAGGCTATTGAGTGTGACAATTTTATTTTATTTTTCTTAATTCAATTGTATTATTATAATTTTTGTGTGTGTTTGTGTATATACAGTGAAGGCTGCTTGTATTTTATTTTGCAACTGGTGTGGTATGTGGTGATGTTTTCTGTATGTTCTTATTGAAAACCAACAAAAAATATTGTTAAAAAAAATTAAATATAAGTTCAAGAAAGAAAGAAACTAACATTAGTTAAAATATTTTGTTAAAACTCTTTATTAACTCTGATTAAATTAAAAATATTAGAGTTTCTGAAAAATGTTAAAAGTTTGTTATTAAAGAAATAAAAACTAAGGTTTAAAAATGAGTCTGGACTTAAAGTGGTCAGAGTCAGGGCTTGTCTGATATTATCTGAGTGATTGAGTGTGTTTCTAGTCCTTTTAACTTGAAGTGCTCGAATGTCCGTGCTTCTGAGGAGTCCCTGAAGGCAGCGCCGGCCCTAGCGGTGATCATTGCGCTCCCGGGAGACTCCATGGAGGGACTGAGATGAAATAGGACTTCAGACCGGATCATGGCGGCTCCTCTCGGGCGGGACAGCTTACCTGAGCACTGGTCTTACGGAGTCCGCGTGGACGGCAGAGTCTTCTTCATCAGGTGATCCACGCGCGCCTCACCGCACCGTGCTGTCTGCTAGTGTTTCCTTCCCGGTGGTGTAACAGGTGTTTTTCCTCCTGTGTGTGTGTGTGTGTGTGTGTGTGTATTTGTGTGTATGTGTGTGTGAGAGAGCAGCGATGAGACCCAGACTACCACCTGGCTCCATCCCCGCTCCGGTGAGCCGGTGAACTCCGGACACATGATCCGCTCAGGTAGCTCTGCAGGGCGGGGAGACTCTCTTTAAAAAGCCCTCATGTTTACTTCACTGTGTTTCTCTCCTGGCTGACAACTTCACTGCTGCATTCAAGGCTGAGCCCGGAGAGAAAAGTTTCAGGTGTCACTAACAGGTCTGTGTCTTTCTCCCCAGACCTACCCCGGGGATGGGAGGAGGGCTTCACGGACGAGGGGGCCAGCTTCTTCATAGAGTAAGTACCTGAAGACTTCTCACTCACTCACCTGCGCATTACTCCTCATGCTCCCTGCAGCTTAACATGGCTCCTGCCTCTAATTCCCTGGTACTAGCAGGTCTGGTTTCTGCAGGGACAGTATGTGGATTTAAGACTAGGACTTGCCTGCTGACCCTGTAATGACCTCACTGCTTTCAATGCCGCCGTGCATATTAAACAGAGGAGCCAGCTCCTTCATGTTGTGCCTGTAGGCATCAGGCTGCTGTGTTGAACTGTTGAATTCATGCAAAGTGTTTGTTTCCTTGTTCTGTTTGCACACTCCTGCTCATACTTTGCTTGGACTCCTCTTATTTACCCCTCATTTAAAGGTGCAGTGTGCAATATGTAGCAGCATTTAGCAGACCAGACTTTGTAAACATGGAACTTAATATTTGTACGTATGTTTAAATGAGTGTTTAATCACCTTTTATATATGAATAATGTTGTTTTTGTTAACTTAGAATGAGCTTTTTATCTACATGGGAGCGGGTCCCCTTCCATGGAGGCCGCCATATTGCACCATCATGTTACTACAGTTGCACAGAATGGACAAACTCATGACACACATTTATGTTTAATTTTTTAAAATATTTTTTAAATTATTTATGGACATTTTTGACAGCTGAAGAGAGATAGGAATTTGGGGGAGTAGAGAGTGGGGGAGGACATGCAGTAAATGGTTGAGGTTGGAATTGAACCTGCAACCTCTATGACGTGGACTATAGCCTCTGTATTTGGGGCAGGCGCTTAGACCGCTAGGCCAAAGGCGCCCCAGACATACACATTTATATTTTAAGTATGAAATCAATCAATCAATCAATCAATCTTTATTTGTATAGCGCCAAATCACAACAAACGTTATCTCAAGACGCTTTTACAAACATAGGAGGTCTAGACCACTCTATGTCAAATTATGAACAGAGACCCAACTTCAAGACAGGGTAAGACTCAGTCTGACCCCACCTTAATCCATCATGAGCATTGCACATCGCAGTATTTAGCTAGTTACAGTGGCGAGGAAAAACTTCCTTTTAACAGGCAGAAACCTCAGGCAGAACCAGACTCATGTTAGACAGCCATCATGCCTCGACCGAGTTTGGTCTGGAAAGACAGATAGAGGGGAGTAAGAGAGAGAAGTGATAGTGATGAGACGAGTCCGTATCAGCTGGAGTCCAGATCGTCCGCAGCAGGAGGACGTCTACGGCAGCTCAGAGGAATCTACGAGACAAGGGAGCTCAGGGACTCCAGAAAGGTCTATGGTTAGTAACTTTAATGGGACAGGAAGAGTTAAAGTAAGTGATGAGGGGGTTGGGGGGAAGGGGGTGAGCTAGGATCCCAGTGTGTCAGTGTGCCAGTTCTTTTCTGTTTTGTTATTTCATTTTAATTATGTTTTTTGTGCTTGTCTGAATGTTTCCAATGCTTTTAATGTTTCAATGTAAAGCACATTGAGTTGCCCTCGTGTATGAAATGCGCTATACAAATAAAGCTGCCTCGCCTTGCCTTGCCTAAAGAGGAGGGACTTTCCTGTCACACTTCCAGAGTTTCTCCCTCTTTGTAATCAATGAAACATCTGATCGTCGTCTGTGGATTCTGTCGCCTCAGTGTTGTGTCGCGCTCTGACTCACGTTAAGTTACCGTGTGTGAGAAAACAAAATGACCACAACACAAAGAAAGCCCTCGCTCTTTCACCTTGATGCATTATAACCGGTGAATGACTGCTTACCTCTTTTGTACCTGCAGTTGGAGTAACGTCAGTGAGTGCAGTGTCATTCCTTCCTGCTGTCTGTTCTTTTGTCTGAAACAATTAGAAGAGCAGTTGGCAGAATGTGGATTCCAGTCATAGATGAGCGGGAGGGACCGGTGTGTTTGGCAGTGCAGAACAAATGTTAACCACATGTAGGAGTTTGAATTTGAAGTTTTTGACTTAGGGCTTGACTTTGAACTTTAAAGCCTGAAGTTGTGTCTCACAGAGGAGGTGCAATGGAGCTAAATTATAAGTGGAATGCGTGCTCAAGGTTGACTGTAGCTGCATGAGAAATTGGGATGGTGAAAACAGGCTCTTGACTAAGTTAACAGCTGACTCTTTGGAGTGTATTTTTTGCTTTAAGTGAAAGGAAAGCTGAAGAAGGACAGGGAGAGAGTGAGGGAGCAAGGGGCTGAGGCCGGGAGCTGAGTCAGCAGCCTTGGTGTTCAGGACTATCGCCCCTGTAAACAAGTTGTGGGCTGTTACAGCAGAGACACTGGCGCCTCTCTTTAGAGTAGGGATGAGTCATGAGTTTCAAGTATTCAAATATTTGTTAATTTATGAAAATGGAAAAGTTAATGCGGCTAATATCTCATCTTTGAAATGTATGTTTTCGTAATTTTTACCACGCCCTGGCTGTAAAGCAGTACGACCGGCACACAGTGGCTTTAGCCCATCTGACAGCTGTTTGCTGCCAATTAACAACAAAAGAAGAAGAAAGCATTAATGCCAGGTACCAATAAAATAAAACAGGTGTGGTCTATGAGACAAAGAAGCAGAGAAAACCCCCACAGACTTTGTCAGCTGTCCAAAAGTTCTTGTGAGGAGCTTCTTTAAAAAGAAACAAACCTGAGGTTGTGCAAACTTTGCTGGGTCAAATTAGCAAAACATGAGTGTGCAACTATTTACAATTTTCAATCTTTTATTTATACAGCACCAAATCACAACAAATGTTATCTCAAGACCCTTTACAAACAGAGCAGGTCTAGACCATACTCTTTCTGGAGTCCCTGAGCTCCCTTGTCCCGTAGGTTTGCTCTGACCTCCTGCTGTGGACGTGCCAGACTCCAGCTGCTACAACTACTACTATCCGTCTCTCCACTATCATCTCTCTCTCTCTTCATCTCCCTCTATCCCTCTCTCCAACACGGTCTCAGCAGATGTGTGTCTAACATGAGTCTGGTCCTGCTGGAGGTTTCTGCCTGTTAAAGGAAGTTTGTCCTTGCCACTGTAACTTGCTAAATGCTGCAAAGTGCTCTGCTCATGGTGGATTGAGATGAGATCAGACTGAGTCCTGTCTGTAAGATGGGACTGGATCTGATCCGGTCTTGATGTTGGGTCTTTGTTAATAATATGACATTGGCAGTGGCAAGGACAAACTTCCTTTAACAGGCAGAAACCTCCAGCAAGACCAGACATCTGCTGAGATTGTGTTGGAGAGAGGGATAGAGGGAGATGAAGAGAGAGAGAGATGATAGTGGTGAGATGATAGTATCTCCCTACGGGACAAGGGAGCTCAGGGACTCCAGAAAGGTCCATGTTTAGTAACTTTAATGGGACAGAATTCACTTTTCTGACCTAAACTACACGTGAAATAGAGGATACACGTTTGTTGTTGATAGGACATCATGTGATCAGTATTCAGCAGATCTAAACTAATAAATAGAATTTAAAAAGGTTTGTTAAACGTCTCTGTGTCTGATAAACACAGGGAAAGAAAAAAGCTCCTAGTTTGTTGTTTTTTTGTGCATGTTTGGACTCAGTGGAGCCTCCACAGACCCCGCCGGTGTTCATGATTCTTTCATTGCGTGGGTTTGTTTGTAGAACCCCTTGATAGATAATTGATTTCTCCAGTTGTTGAATATTCATAATCAGGCCGCTCATCTTCTTCTGAAGCCTCTCTAAGACGTAGAACTTTTCAGCCGCCTCGTTCGGTCGTCAGTCGGTCATCAGATTTAGTGTATTACGACTCTCGCTCTGGGATTTAAAATGCCATTGCCGATAACAGAGGTCAAAGGTCATCCCTGTTGCTGTTGACGGTATCTGCGAAGGGGGGGAAAAGCTGTTTTGCATTACTGCTGATGGAATCCAGCCTCAGCGCTAATATCTTGTTGTGTTAGGCGTTAATTAAAATCCATCTGAGCAGGAAGTGAGTCAGATAATGTGTCTCTCTGAAAAAGGAAGACACTCGAAACTGGTGATTATTATGATGCTTTTAAAGGAAACCATCAGTTTGCTGCAAAGTGTCTCCTGTTTCGCCTTAAACTCAAACATGTTTGTTGCTTTAATTGGCTGTCAGGCTGTTCACAAGCTGTCCAAAGCTTTGAGGCATCCAAACATGTCAAACTACTCAGACTGCAAAGCCACAGGTGATTATCTTATGATACAAATCCACATATCAGAGTGGAGTCCATCAGGTTACGTGTTTTAAAAATGTTGTGGCTCTGTTTGTCATTTCATCATTTCTCAGGACTGTGTGGGTGTGGCCGCTAACTCTTTGATGGACAGGTCAAGAGAGAGTTCACAGCCTGCATGTTTGAGCCGTCTGACTCTGAATCTAAAGACATCAAAACTCTAGAATCTGAAAATGATTCATTTCAAATGGTCTCTGAGTGCTGAGTCACAAAATACTTCAGAATCAGGACTTCTATCATTTATTAGTTTTATCACTCCGTAGTCTCCGGGGCATCAGGACCATGGGACGCCTGGAGCAGAGGAGGCTGAAGTGTAGTATGTTCACGCAGAGGAGCTCGGCTCCGGGTGTCAGACGGAGCTGTTTGTCTAAAATCTGAGCTGTTTGAGGAAAGTTAGTGATCCGGTCCTGAGGAAAGTTAGTGAACCGGTCTCTGGGAAAGTTAGTGAACCGGTCTCTGGGAAAGTTAGTGAACCAGTCCTGGGGAAAGTTAGTCAACCGGTCCTGAGGAAAGTTAGGGAACAGGTCCTGGGGAAAGTTAGTGAACCGGTCCTAGGGAAAGTTAGTGAACCGGTCCTGGGGAAAGTTAGTGGACCGGTCCTGGGTAAAGTTAGTGGAGCAGTCCTGGAGAAAGTTAGTGAACCGGTCCTGGGGAAAGTTAGTGAACCGGTCCTGGGGAAAGTTAGTGAACCGGTCCTGGGTAAAGTTAGTGGAGCAGTCCTGGAGAAAGTTAGTGGAGCAGTCCTGGAGAAAGTTAGACTTTCTTAAAAAGAATATTCTACAATTCATAAAAAGTTCTGAAATGACTGGAGGCGGTTGGTTTCATAAGCAGATAAAAACTCCTCACAGGAGCTCTAAAAGACAGTCCTGGTGGTTGCAGGTGCTTTATAACTTCAGGTGTGAACAGATCGCTTTAATGCTCTGCAGGAACCGACCTCTCCTTCCCCTCGCTCGACTGGGATATTCATCTCTCTCTCCAAACTTTTAATTGGCACATGAACGGTGTTTCTTCAACAGAAATAACAAGGCGAAGTAATAACAACCTTGAAGTCTAATATCCTTTCCACATCGGAGGGGGGCTTTTTGTCTGGAGGCCATGTTTATGTAAGCGCCCCCCCTCAGGGCTCCTGCGCTGTCTGTTCCTGAGCCTCTTCTATCCCAAAAATGTTTTTCATGTTTTTATTACAAGCAAAAGAACAACACCGCTCCCCGCTGTGTGTCTCTGTGTTTTTCATTGTCCTCAGACTCTCGCAGAGTTCTTGGCATCGGGAGAGGAGAAAGCTCATTTCTTCCCTCGCTCTTAAACAGGACGGGATCTGCTCACGATGTCCGACTGGAAAGACTCTCAGATGCTTTTTGTCATTTCTAAAGGAGCCGAGAGAACGATCGAGCACCAAAACAAACCCAGCTCATCCAAGTCTGAGGCTCTGAAAAAGAACTGAGCCTCTTATATAAGATGAATATTTTGGTGCTGAAAGTGAAGATGACCACTTGATGGAGCTTCAATCTTCTTGTCAGAGCTGAGACTGATGTCTCCTTTCATTCCCTGTTCATCTGAGGACTCAGTTTCCTCGTGGCTTTACATTATTGATGGATTACTGACACTCTGTTGATCATTTCATCTTTCTCACTCTCTTCTCTGAAATAGAGGAACCCACTGCTCTTTCTCTTGAAGCAATAAACTCTGAATATTGACACAAGGTCAGTCCAGATCGTAGGATTATAAGAAGATATTGATGCACGTCAGTATCAGAATATTATCTCCAGTGTTACTGAACTGATTCTGAAAAACACGGTCAAGATTTATATTTTTGAACATTTTGAATAGACTCAGCCAACACAATACAATACAAAGCAACAATAAAGACATTAGAATGAGGGGCAGATCTTGTGCAAGAATATTTCATAATATGTATAAATATAAAAAAGAAGAAAGTCCATACTTTGAAAGTAATGATAAATAAATACATACAAATAATTAAAAATGAATAAATAAATACATACAAAATTAAAAATAAAAATTAATAGATAAATTCATTAGAAAATATATAATTAAATATACAGGCCTACAAAATTATAAATTAAAAATGAATAAATACATACATACAAAATAGAAAATAAAAAATGAATAGATAGATAAAAACAGAAACTAAGTAAATATATAAAAAATGAAAAAAATGAAAAGAATACATAAATATATACAAAATTAAAAATGAGTAAATAAATACATACAAAATACAAAATTACAAAATAAACTTAGAATTAATAAAAAAAATGATTTTATAAAAAATAATTATAATAATTAAATACATACAATAAACTTTAAAGAAAAATTTGTAAACAAAAAAATTAAATAATGTCTTGTATATCAACTGTCTAGATTTTTAATAAATAGTTAAAATGAAGAAGTTACATTTTTTAATGATTTATTTAAATGCGTGGCACATGAAAAAAAGAACTGATGTTGGATATCAATGAGACTGTGCACACAAATACAGATCCCAATGTTGTAATATTAATGAAAAAATAAAGTTTTTCATTCAGACATTTTCCTTGAATTAAAATTTTAAAATTTTCATAAATTGTCTTGGTTTCTGTGTCGCAATATTTTGCAACACACCACACCACAACTCAACTCAACTTTATTTATAAAGCACCTTCTATACATTCAAGCATTCAGCCCAAAGTGCTTCACTAAATAACAGAGACAGAAAACAACAGAAATGGTAAAATAATGAAATAAATAATCATTAAAAAATACTAAAAATAATATAAAATCAATACAGTGAAATTAATAAAATATGTAAGAGGAGAAAGAAAAAATAAAAATCAGTTAAACTTATAAAGAAAGAAAAATACAAGAAATAAATAGATTATTAAATAATGTTGCTAAAACAATGATTAAAATAATAATAATAAAAATAATAATAATAATGCAACACCATCCTGGCCTGAAAGTCGTCCTCTTCAGTTAATGCTCATGATTCAACAGAGAGCACTGCAGCATGTTCAAGTCCAGAATCATCTCTCTGCTCTGCTGAAAACAAACACCAGACTTTCTTTGAAAGAGCCCACCATGGACAGACTCCCAATTACACATCAGATCACACAGATCAGACAGAATAATTAATGATAAATATATTTTAAGAAACATAATACAGACAGAAATCTTTGCTCCACATCGACCACAACACGACTTTAAGTGGTAACTCTGTCTGCAGGTTACAGCACAACAAAGTCAGACATGGAGATAAACATCAAACACATCATATAGCGTGTATACACAGAGGGTAAAAGCTTAAAAATCAAGATATGTTATCTACATGAACAACAAATCAACTTTTTGGGGGGGTTTGTGAGACTCTCATAGCGAATTGTGAGATAAATTCAAATAAAAACAAATATTAAATCATATAAAGTTTCATATTTTAAGTTATTTTTGGAAAGAAACAATAAATGTGTGTGCACATTGGTCGGCTAACTTTCTGCAGACCACTCACAAACATGAGGAGTTTTGTTCCTTTGCTGCAGTGTGTTGCATTTCTTTCTGCTGAATAATCTGAATCTATCTCAGTTTATATTTAAGTGTCATCATCATGGAGGTCTATAATGTTCTCTGATGACTCCGTGTCTCTCTGTTAAACCTGTATGACTGTGAGTCTCAGGTGTTGATGAGCTCACTGTATCAGCAGCAGCTCCAGCAAACACTGTTTGTTCCCCTCTGGCTGTTTTCTTGTTATGTCTTCCCGTCCCTCCTCGACAGTCACACTCAGTCGTTCCCTGCCTGGGCGTGCTCCGACAGCCCCCTCTCACGTCCCCCCCGTGGACAAGTGGGACGTAAGTATGAGTTTGTCTGACGACTTCCACCTCCGCTCTCTCACATACCTCTCCTCTGAACTGTTTATCAGCGTGTGTTCGACGTCTGTTTGTCTAACTTTCCCTCTGTTTGTCCTCCATCATGTGTTTGCTCACACTCAAACCTACGTACATGCAAACAGACATGATGTGTCACATGATGTGTCACTCTCTCTCTCCTGTGAGGGGCCTTCAGAGGGTCCTCCTCCTCCCTCCTCCTCCTCCTCCTCCTCCTCCTCCTCCTCCTCCTCCTCCTCCTCCTCCTCCTCCCTATCCTGCAGCTTCTCCCAGCAGGGGGCTCCTGCTGCAGGGAGCAGAGCCAAGGAGGGATCAGCCCTCTGCATGACCGGGTTCACTTCAGGGGATTTAATGCGAGCAGAGAGTAGAGAGGGAGAGAGGAACGTGAGAAAGCTGAGAGTGAGAGGTGTCAGGGGTCTGTTGTTGGTAAAGACAGCCGGATCAGTCCTGTCCTGACTCATTACTCTCTAATCTGAGAGGTGTGAGAGACTCAGTCACCATCCTGCTGAACCTCTGACTGAGTACTTCTTTCCACTTCCAGTGCTTTATTCCACTTTGTTGGTGATCTGCAAACATTTGAAGGCAAGTGCACCAAATAAATCTGGCGCCTCTAATCAGGGATGCAGCAATTAATCAACATCCTCACTATCTCTGCAGCTTTGGAACGTCAACACTGGAACAAAAGGGCCGCCTCCAGATTAGCACCATGAACCAAATGTGCAGGCGTTTGAAGAGAGAGAGCATGTTGGACGTCTCTCTTTAAAACATCAACTGTGACGTTCAACACAGCAGTTTGAAGACGGAGCCACGCTGTGTGATTGCTTCTGTTTTACATTTTCAGTCTCTGAAAACCTTTTTTATTGTTTTAACACAAAATTGACCTGACTTGATATCTTAAGATCTTTAATAGGTGAGGTGTTGTTTCCTGTTTTGGCATTTAGCCTGTCACACCTCCTCTGGTACCATGTGGCCCTCACTGTAATCACTCTCTTCCTCTCTTATTCTCCTCTATCCCTCTCTCAAACACGGTCTCAGCAGATGTGTGTCTAACATGAGTCTGGTCCTGCTGGAGGTTTCTGCCTGTTAAAGGAAGTTTGTCCTTGTCACTGTAACTTGCTAAATGCTGCAATACACAAGTTCTTAGTTATGCTGCTATAGGCTTAGACTGACACACTGGGATCCTGTCTGTCCCTCTCTCTCCAATCTCTGCCTGTCTCTTACTTTAACTCTTCCTGTCCCATTAAAGTTACCAACCATAGACCTACTGGAGTCCCTGAGCTCCCTTGTCCCGTAGGTTTCTCTGGATCTCTGCTGAGGACGGCATGCTGCCGTGGATTACCAGACTCCAGCTGCTACAACTACTACTATCCGTCTCACCACTATCATCTCTCTCTCTCTTCATCTCCCTCTATCCCTCTCTCCAACACGGTCTCAGCAGATGTGTGTCTAACATGAGTCTGGTCCTGCTGGAGGTTTCTGCCTGTTAAAGGAAGTTTGTCCTTGCCACTGTAACTTGCTAAATGCTGCAAAGTGCTCTGCTCATGGTGGATTAGGATGAGATCAGACTGAGGGATGTGACAGTCAACACAGCAGCAGGCACAGGAATGTTGCAAAAACTGAGCAGGGGCGATGCTGATGGTGTGTTCTGTCCACCGGTCATCAGTCCCCTGATCTGGCTCAAGAGTGGATCACTCACTGGACCATTGAGACCAGAATTACCATGACAGTAATCTCTGTGACTTCTGCCATGCCTCTTGTTTACATCCTGCAAATCCGGAAGTTGCATACAGCCTCAACTCTCCGGTGTGCCCTCTAGAGGTATCCTCCAGTAAGACACCTAGTGCACAGTCGAGTATATTTACAATCATGCCCGTGAGGCCTTCATGGACGCAAGCTTAAATATCAGCCTTAGGTGTTTGCTGTCATGGGCTGCTCTTCCCAGGGATGGTTAGCTCAATGATGAGGACCTTCTTTCCACAGCAGACCACATGGCGATGTCTTGCGAAAGGGTCATCAATGTGATCTCTCTTGGGAAGGCCAGCTGCTTTCTGAAGTCCGGCAACATCTGCCAGTCTTTATCAGGTCTGAGTATGCTGAGGAGAGGACCTCGAAATACCCTGAGCTGTCCCTGAAAAGTGGACCATCGTTTTGTTGATGAAATGAATCTTAGTGACCAAGTTTTCACAGACGGTTTTTCCATCAAAAATGATCTTTGACAGATAAAAAAGGGGATCAGGTTTCTTCCATTTCTTTATATTTACTCATCATTAAGTAGAATATTTACACAGAGAGCTGAGAGTGGGCTGCAGAGGTGCTGAGTGACTCAGGGCTTTTCAGCATGCAGAGGTGATCACGTCTCTGCAGAAAGCTGACTCTGCAGTGATTTGAACTCTGCATGATTGTCAGAGTAAGGACAATGATAGTATCACCAAGCCGTGACAAAGAGGCTTATCTTAAAGCAGCTTACAATAACGTCAGGAGTACAACCTCAGAGACTCAGACCTTCACAGCTCTGTGTTTACACTGAGACCACCAGGGATCACTGCACCTCGTCCAGTCCTGTTGAGTTTTTCCCAGTAACAACTCTGTTAAAGCTTTCAAGGCTCGCTGAGCAGGCGGGCTTCTTCTCTGCAGAGAGAGGACTCATAATGACACAAATCCAGCCCTTCAAAGTGCTCGGCATGAATGTCGTGTTGCTTCAAAACATTTCCATTTCCCCGGTTTTGAAAAAGAACCGCAGCAGCTGATTCTTTCTGAATGAAGAGCAGAGCAACCTTGAAAACCATGTCATAAACCTCAGCTGCAAACCAAGAGGAAGAAAGAAAGGATGAGTCAGAGCAGAAAATATTCCTGCGTCCCCGGATATGAGCTGGCCAGCTGTTTTCATTTCTCAAATCTTGATTTTGAAAGAGAGGTGTGTGTGGTCCCCAGGTGAACACGGCTCAGAATGGAGCTAAATATAGCCTCTGTGTGCAGAGACGGCCACGCTGCCTCACAGTGAATCCACCTGAATGGATGCTTTCAGGTTGTTTGCTCACACAGAAAAGACATCTTCATGCAGCACTTCTGCTCAGAAAAAGCAAGCTCTGTCCCCTCATGCAGGACGCTCTCTGCGAGGCTGCTGATAAAACTGATGGATCATATTAAAGGCGGGAGGACACAGGGTTGGTTTGTGCTCGCCGTCTATCGCTCTTTGTCCTGCAGGGAAAAAAAGAGGCTTTGTTTTGTCATCGCTAAACCAAAGAACCAACAGTTCCCTGGCAGACAAATAAAGGCTGGAGGAGAAAGCTTGGTCAACAATAGCTTTTCTGTTGTTTTCATTGGTCGAAGGTACTAACCGGTTTCTGTGTTTGCTTTTTAAAACAGCAGGAAAGTTAAAGATTATTTCCTGTTAAAGTCAGCCCAAGGACAGCATTTACACCCAGCGTTTTCTTATCTGCCTGTTTTCCTCACGTAATGATGTTCCCTCAGGATATTTGCTCTCAACACCTGCTGCTGCTCTGCTTCAGCAACATTTACCAGAAATACTTTCAGTGTTTTAAACACACATTTGGCCCTTTGACTGTCTCTCAGTCGACTTTAGATTATGAGGGTAAATCAGTAACTTCTATAGAGGTGAATCATTCCCAGACTTTGCTCTTCTTCCTTTAATTCAAACATCCCAGAGCTTTATATTCTACTGCATGCTTATGAAAGTCATAAAATATTCATCTTTTCACAGATTAGATTTGAGTTGAGATAGAGTTTGAAGGATTTAATATTCACCTGTTGTTCAGCTGAATGTGAGGGATGCATACTGGGTCTCACTTTTCAGGCTTCTCCTGAAAACATGTGCACATTTTTAAAGCTGTGTTGTTGGATGTGAAACAGTGCAAGAGCAACAAAACAGCAGGCTGTAAACTTTTCAGATCAGAACTTTGAGTGACCCTTCAGCGCTCACTCAGCGCTCAGTGTTTACAAGCTTTTAACTGACAGCAGGATCGTCTGCAGAAGTCTCCTCCTCTCTAACAAACAAACTAACCAGGGGCCTCGTGTTTAACTGATCAGTTAGAGCGTGAGGGCAAAGGCTCGGTTCTCGTTATGGACTAAGTGACTAAAATCCTTCATCCTGTCAAATCATGTCATAAAAAACATGATTAAGTCAGGACAACTCTAAAATAAGTTATTATTTGCATGCAGTACGTTGTATTTTGTGGTATGGTTCTGTTCTTGTAGTTCCCTGCCCTTCCATGGGCCTCTGTGGAATGGCAACTCCTGGGGTGGGAAGAGCACACCTCCCCTCTCTTTTATGTGCATTGGTGAAAAGCCAAGGCAGGGAGAGAATCAGCAAAGACCTGCGGGTATGGAACAGAGCGGTCTTCATTGAACATGCTCATGTTGAATGCCAAAGCCTGTGGTTGGGAGAGCACATCTCCCCTCTCTTTCATGTGCTGACATGAAAAGCTACGGCAGAGAGGGCAGCAAAAACCCCCAGGGTGCAGAACACAGCGGGCATCAGTGAATGTTCCTACGTGGAATGTGAAAGCCTGTGGTGAGGAGAGCGCACCTCCACTCTCTGCCATGTGCGTACATGAAATCCAAGGCAGGGAGAGCAGCAGCAAATACCCCTGGGGTACAGAGTAGAGCAGGCATCAGTGAATGTGCCTACGTGGAATGCCAAACCCTGATGTGGGGAGAGCACACGTCCCCCTGTTTTATATGCATACATGAAAAGCCAAGGCAGGGAGAGCAGCATCAAATACCCCAGGATACATAGCAGGCATCAGTGTTTGTACTAATGTGGAATGCCAAAGCCTGAGGTAGGAAGAGCACCACTCCACTGTCTATCAGTGCATACATGAAAAGCCAAGGCGGGTAGAGCAGCAGCAAAGACCCCAGGATACAGAACAGAGCAGGCATAAGAGAACGTGCCTACGTGGAATGCCAAAGCCTGAGGTAGGAAGAGCACACCTCCACTCTCTTTCATGGCCATACATGAAAAGCCAATGCAGGGAGAGCAGCATCAAAGACCCCTGGATACAGAGCAGAACAGGCATCAGTGTTCGTGCCAATGTGGAATGCCACAGCCTGAGGTAGGAAGAGCACGACTCCCCTGTTTTCAGTGCATACATGAAAAGCTAAGGCTTGTAGAGCAGCAGCAAAGACCCCAGGGTACAGAACAGAGCAGCATCAGTGAACATGCCTACGTGGAATGCCAAAGCATGAGGTCAGGAGAGCATTCCCCTTACTCTCTTTCATGGCCATACATGAAAAGCCAAGGCGGGTAGAGCAGCAGCAAAGACCCCAGGGTACAGAACAGAGAAGGCATAAGAGAACGTGCCTATGTGGATTGCCAAAGCCTGAGGTTGGGAGAGCACACCTCCACTCTCTTTCATGTCCATATATGAAAAGCCAAAGCAGGGAGAGCAGCAGCAGAGACCCCCGGGGTACAAAACAGAGCTGGCATCGGTGAATGTGACTACGTGGAATGCCAAAGCCTGAGGTAGGGAGAGCACACCTCCACTCTCTTTTATTGCCGTACATGAAAAGCCAGGTCAGGGAGAGCAGCAGCAAAGACCCCCTGGGTATAGCGACAATACATATGACAATTGTAAAACCAGACACAGCAGAAAGGAGGAGCTCGGGTGGAGGTGGGTTGGAGAGGAAGCAGCAAGAGAAGTGTCTAAAGAAAACTTTGGTCATAGTAAAGATGAAGATGAGATGTGTTCAGGGTCGTATGGTGTAAGGTTTGGAGGCGAAATTTAAAAAAGGAAAGAATAGTTGAAGCTTGGCGCTGAGTCCTCTGGATCCAACAGAGTATGTACTTCCACAGAACCCTCCGTGGTGTATTGATGTTATGAAAGCCCGGTTGTGGTTTGGCTCGCTGTAATAGTTTCACCACTCTTTGTTCTGCGTGAAGCCAGGAGAATAAGCCCACTCTGCAGGAATGCCGGGGTGAATATGAGATGTTTGTTTGCCTCTGAAGGTGAGAAATGTAGAAGCTTTTGAAAAGACAAAGAGCTTTTCTTTTCTGCGGTGAGCGACTTTGGAAATAAGATTAGCACATTTTCATCAAGCCCTCTGAGAGATATCATCTGCTGAGGCAGCCTCTCTCTCCTCTTTTTACTCTCTCACTCTGTTTTTTGGTCCGTCGTGTTCCTTTGTTCTTCCTCTGTTGTACCTTCACCTCCAGACCTCATTTATTCTCCTCTTCCTCTCGGAGAGGTCGAGAGAGGTCAGACCAGCGGAGAGTTCCTCCTCCAATCATGATTGCAGTTTCAACACTTGAGGTGAAATGTTTTGATTTCAGTGCTCAGGAGGTTAGCTGATTATTCATTCATCAGGAAATTAATTTCAACTTTGTTTATCGTTGAAGTCATCCATCAAGCCGAAACATCAGAAATCCTCTGGTGTTTTATTATTTTTCTTCAGTTTATGTAACTTCAACTTTATATTTTTAGATTTTGGGCTTATAGTTCGGCACTTTCCAAAAGAGCAGGTCCTCTTACATCAGAGGTGCAGCATGAGTCCAGCAAGACCATCGGCAAGATGAGAGAGCCCTATTTTGACTGGTAGAAACTTAAAGCTGAATAAAATATGGATTTAGTTTCTGTGATGTCATCGATTGGTTTCTGAATGATGACTCAACCTCACTTTAAGTCCGTCTAGACTCAGATCCACTGCAGGCTCCGTGCTCTCTGGTCCATCAACACCCACTGGTTGCGTTTTCATAAAGCAGCTTGAAGCAGGACCACCGGACAGCTGGAGTCATGTGACCGAGGTTCCCCCACATTAATCACTGAATCAAGGATTCTCCTCCTCCTCCTCTTCTCATCCATGTTGTCTTTCTGGTCCTCTGAAAACCTCTGACCTGTTGACTCCAGGCCTGGCTCCGCTCATCATGACTTTGGTTTGTTGTTGTAGTTAAGTGAAATACGATCTGGTGATAACACAGAGTGTTTTATTCTGAAAATCAACCGGATGTTTTCATTTTGTTTTGGTGAAACCTGACTTCCTGTCCCGCTCCGTCTGCTCTGTTGAGATTGATGCGTCGTGCTCCGGCATCCGGCAGAAATAGAAGTCTTGTGTATCTGATACGCAACCGAGCGGATCCAGTGGAAGTTAACACATTGACTAGAATAGAGACAGACCGGACGCTGTAATGGTAAAATCGGTTCCTTTGTGGTCAACTGCCCGAAACGCCCCATCTCTTGTCCCCTCATCAAGATACCAGGTCCCATTGTGTTTTAAAGGTGACATATCACGCTTTTTTCATCAACATATATTTTGGTCTAAGAGGTCCCCAAAACATGTCTTTAAAGTTTATGCTCAAAAAAACACTTTGAAATCAGATTTTGGTCTGCCTGAAAAACCCTCTTCTTCAGCCCTGCTCAGAACAGTCTGTTTTCTCTCTGACCACGCCCCCTCAGGAAGTGGATGTGGCCTCGGCTGTCCAGCACGTTGATCTAATGTTTACATGTTGGCTGAATATACACGGCTGCTCACAGACCTGCGTTACTTCAACCCTCTGAGTCTGATCCAGGATCTGATCCTGACGGAGAGGCGCCTGCAGCAGGACCTTTCTGAACCATTGGTCACAGATTTAGTGTTTCTTGTTGTTTTATTTGTCAGTATGTCGACGTGTGTCTTGGTACACAGCTACGAAGATGTAGCTATGTGGCTATGCTAACTAGCGCTAGCACTTATCCATGATAAATAAAAATCATCCACTAGATCTTCAAATCTGCAGACGTGGGGAGTAAAACCGACCTTTGTGTTTATTAAGACAGCCTACAACTAGCATGCCTCCCTCCTAAGCTCCTTGTTAGCACACATGTGTGCAGGGAATGAAAAACGGAGGAGGGGTTGAGTTGTATTTTATACAGTCTATGTGCTGAACAAGCTCCGAGCTCTGACTTCCTGTTACAGACCGGATATTGTTGTTACGTAACAAAAACACGGAAGTCTGAAACGGCTCGTTTCACACACATTTACAGAAAGGTGGAGAAATCAGAACAGGGGCAGAATGGAATCTTTTTCATTCTCGGGGGGTTTGTAGACAGGGACACATATTTCAGGTAGAGAACCATTAAAAAGTCCATTTTGCATGATATGTCACCTTTAAATTGTGATGTCTAGACCCTGAAACCTCCTTGATGAATACACAATCCCATCCTGGTGCAGATACCTACAACAGACAAAGGGTGTGAAACACACCTTGGGGGCGGTTCTCAGGTATAAATGTTCAAGCTTTCCCCATGTTCGAGGTCTTTCTTCATTCCAACCGCTCGGGTGTTGACTGACCTTTTCCTTGCAAAGAAAATAAAACCTTGTCGGCCGGCAGAAGTCTCTATTTCATTACTCACAAGTAACGGGAAGTAACGGCAAAAACTGCCACAACAACACGGATCTGGTGGAATTTGGCAGTGGAACATCCATACACGGCCACATCAGCCTGCCACCTCCTCCTCATGCTGGTCACCAGCCTGGTCACATTTTGCTGTGGTATGGCGTCCCATTCTTCATCAAGGAGTTGTTGAAGGTCAACCAGGGTGGAAGTGTTGGTCACTCTAGCATGTACGGCTTGTCCAAGCTGATTCCACCAGTGATCAATCGGGTTGAGGTCTCAACTTATGGCAGGCCTTTCCATCCTCTCCACTCCCAAATCCTGGAGGTAGTCTGTGATGATCCTGGCTCTGTGGGGGGGGGGGGTGGAGTTAGGTCAAAATCAGGACTTGCACAAACCTATCAGATCTGATGCTGTGACCGATCAGACATGGACTTTGCACATCAGACTTTGATTATCTTAACAGTTTTACTCCGTGTACAAATAAATGAATGAGCGACTTACCCAAACCAGCATGGTGCTGCTGTAAAAACTGGCCTTTTAACATGGGACCTAATGGAGATTCTGTCTTTCAGAACTCAGATGTAATTGGATGTTTTCCCTCTGGGTATTTTGGGCCAACTACAAGTATTTCTGTTTTGTCTGAGTTTAGTTTTAAAAAGTTTGAAGACTTCCAACAGTTGATATCCTTCTGAATGATGCTGAACAAGTGCAGACACAAGCCCTCTGCTGTTTCATCTCACCAACTTAAATCGACCCTAAAGTGTCCCAAATTTCAACACAAGGTACTGTTGTGTCCAAAGCAATCACTGATGTGAAATTATTGATAGTGTTTCTTGATGTTGACTTATTTGTAGCGCTGGATAATCTTTTAATTGGACCAACAATGTAAGAAAGAGCCGTGTAGCTCTCTGAAATGAATGTTTCAGAAATATGAGTGATGTTTTGACAGAGATTCAGGTCTAAAGAAGTCATATGTGAAGCTGTGAGCTGCAGGTTTTAAAGGAGTGACATTGATTACAGCAGCGAGTCAGCGTTCATGTCTGACTGCTGGTATTCAAACTGAAACCCCACAGAGACTCTGACGGCATCAGCGCCGGCTAATGATTGATCAGCAGCTCTGTGTGAGTGTGTCTGACTGTCTTTGTGTGTGAGTGTGTGTGTGTGTGTGTGTGTGTTTTGAAACCCATCATTGCTTCATTGTCTCACAGTGACTGTACAATCTCCGATGAGAGAGAAAACACTCAAGAGGCTTCTTTTATTCTCTTTCATACCGCTCAAAGTAAACTCCAGAGCTTACATAAAAACTAAAACCATCTAACAAATCTCTTCATCGTCTGAAGAGATCGGCACAGCTTGAACAATATCTCCTCTCTGTTTTTAACAAGTGATCGTCTTCCCTCCCTCTCCTCTTTTATAATTACAGAAAGTCTTGTAACTCCACTCCGACACGATTCTTCTCTCCTGAATGGATTGTTGTTTGGTGATTACGGAGCCGGTCTTTGTGTCTCTGACATTTACCTCTTAATCAACATTTTCTTTTAACGAGTGAACAGCTGGAGTTTTGCAGCACTCTCAGTGATGCGGTACTTCAGCCCAATCCCAATCAGCCCCCTTCAGCATTACCTGTAGCTGTGGAGTGTTTTGTCGAGAGCATGACCGTTCAGGGTAACGCTAAGAAGTGCATCATAAGAAAACTTTGGAAGGGCCTTAGTTTGCAAGGAATGGTCATGTTGGATCTTTGCAGAAATCCAAGCTAGTCTGGCTCTGGAGTAGGGATGCACCGATCCTACTTTTTAGGTCCCGATACCGATATCGATACCTGGGCTTTGGTATCTGCCGATACCGATACTAGCCGATCCGATCGCGGTATTGATTTAACAATCTCTGTTCCTTAATGTGAGGATAGAATCATGTTTTTGCAACTTCAGGCTTTTCTGACTTTGTAAACCAAAATAAAATGAACATTTTTAAACTGACAGTATCATTATTCAAGAGATTATAAATGTGTACCAGCAGTTTGGTGAGTTTATCTTTATAACCAACAGATATTACAATTACAATTCAACTGGGCAAAAATGCACAGACCGGCCGGCGCTGATGGCAAAGGAGACGCTACATGGCTGTTGTAAACCCAGAAAAGCATAGAACTGAGATGAATAGATCTGTCATATGGATCGGCACTATATATTGGCCCTTTGTCACCGATATCCGATCTAGCTTTTTGAGTCCAACTGGCCGATATACGATACCAGGATCGGATCGGTGCATCCCTACTCTGGAGGTTCAGGATTTCTACCCCTGCAGCTCCAAAGGCAAGAGGCTAAAGGCAAATTTCATTTTTTTTAAAGTAGGGTATCAGTCACTGCCAGCGGAAGGGCACATCTGTGTTGCGTCCACAAATACAAATGGGCATTCTGGTCCCCAGTAGAGTGCACACCAAAACTGAGATGAAGGCTCGGTTTGGAGATTCTCAAAATTTGCTAAATACATTACAATGTCATTTAGCAGACGCTTTTATCCAAAGCGACGTACATACGAGAACAAGAACAACACAAGCAAAGATCTAGACAAGAGGAAACAAGATCAGTAAGAGTAACAAAGTGCTTCAAGTCAATTTGGGTGCAGGTACTGCCAAGCAGTGTAAAGGCAATGCACAAAAGTAAGTAAGGAACATCTACAATGAAGCAACCAAACCATTTAAGACCTTCCATTATCATCATCAACAATTAACATCACCACAATAATGACCAAAGTACCAAGTGCTGGGTCACTCCAGACCTGAACACAGATTCCCAGAGTAGAGCAGGACAGTGTGAGTCAATTGTAGCTGGAAGACATGATCTGCCACTGGGGACAACAGTGGAGAACAGTCTAGCTAAGTGCATAGTGCTTCCTAAAGAGCTGGGTCTTTAGCTGTCTTTTGAAAGTAGAGAGGGAGTCTGCAGATCGAATGGAGTTGACCAATTCATTCCACCATTTAGGGACAACAGAAGAGAAGAGTCCAGCTGGTGATTTTGAGGCCTTGTGTGCTGGAAGCACTAAGCACTTTTCAGAGGCTGAGCGTAGCGGGCGAGAAGGGCAGTAGACCTGGATGAGGGGTTCCAGGTAGACTGGAGCGGTTTTGGTTCCTGCTTTGTAGGTGATGATAAGAGTTTTGTATCTGATGCGAGCTGCAACGTGGCAGAACCGGCCATGTCTGCAGAAAACTTGTAGCTTCATCTGTATGCTGTTCATCCCAGCATGTTTGTAAAGATCTCATCAAATCTTTCATGGAGTTTTTTGTGATCTTGTCTCAAAACGAGGTCCTGACCATATGATGATCCTCTGCACACACTTCCATCCACAAAGAAATGTTGCCCTAAGATGCATCTCTAGTAAAGTCATGCTTCTGTTAAAGCTTATCTTTGAACGGCTGCATTATATTCAGAGACATCTCTTCCTCTCTTATTCCTCACCCTTTTATAGAAGCAGATTTCTCTATTTTCAGTGTTCAGTATTTTCATGACATACATGTGTGTGTGTGTGTGGGTGTGTGTGTGTGTGTTTCCTATCTTTGAAGACAGTCTGAAAATGGATGTCTTAAATATTTAACCCGGCCCTGAGGCAGCCTTATTAATCCACAGGCTCCTCACAGAGACTCTCAGGCTGTTGCGCGGTTTATCATGATGCTCTCTGGGAATATAAAGATCAGACATAAAGGTAACGCAGAGAAACACACTGCATGTTTAAGTGCTGCTGTGACTTCCTGCATGAACACACAGATAAACAGGAGAAGTGATTTGGAGAGCCTTCCTACTTCTTCAGAAAGTTAACCTTCACTGAGACAGTTTGAAACGCCTCCATGTAAGAGAGTAACACAACTTAACAAAGATTTGTTGATCCTTTTTGAACTTTTGCTAAAGCACACAACTAAACTCATTTGGTGCTGGGGAGTGATAACTTTTTGTCTGCTTCCCACTCGTCCCTCTTTTCTTTGGTATTAATTGTTTCATGGTGCAGAGTTCAGAATCAGAGAGGCTTCACTCTCTCTGCTTTGAAGTGAAAATAATAAAGGTAGACCACTTCAAATATTTATCAAAGTCACATTTCTCTCACAAATTGTTCCTCTGATAAATGTCACTCCTTCATGTGTGCATACAGAATGATGCTCCTCACTTAAACATTTCTTTAAATGTCACAACATATCAATCAACCTTTATTTATAAAGCGCCAAATCACAACAAATGTTGTTTGAAGATGCTTCACAAACAGAGCAGGTCTAGACCGTACTCTATGTTCTATTATTACCAAAGACCCAACATCAAGACCGGATCAGATCCAGTCCTGTCTTACAGACAGGACTCAGTCTGATCTCATCTTAATCCACCATGAGCAGAGCACTTTGCAGCATTTAGCAAGTTACAGTGGCAAGGACAAACTTCCTTTAACAGGCAGAAACCTCCAGCAGGACCAGACTCATGTTGGACACACATCAGCTGAGACCGTGTTGGAGAGAGGGATAGAGGGAGATGAAGAGAGAGAGAGATGATAGTGGTGAGACGGATAGTAGTAGTTGTAGCAGCTGGAGTCTGGAATGTCTAGTGACTCAGAGGAACCTACGAGACAAGGGAGCTCAGGGACTCCAGAAATGTCTATGGTTAGTAACTTTAATGGGACAGGGAGAGTTAAAGTAATTGATGGGCAGAGTGAGGAGAGAGACAGGATCCCAGTGTGTCAGTTCCCCCAGAAGTTTAAGCCTATAGCAGCATAACTAAGAGCTTGTGCATTGCAGCATTTAGCAAGTTACAGCGGCAAGGACAAACTTCATTTAACAGGCAGAAACCTCCAGCAGGACCAGACTCATGTTAGACACACATCTGCTGAGACCGAGTAGGGGTTGGAAAGAGGAATAGAGGAGAATAATAGAGAGAGATGATAGTGGTGAGACGAGTAGTAGTAGTAGCTGGTGCTGCTGAAGTCCAGCATGTCTGTATCAGCTGTAGTCTGGAATGTCCACAGCAGCAGGTCGTCTACGGAGGAACCTACGAGACAAGGGAGATCAGGGACTCCAGAAGAACATAGAAGCATGCATCATGCATGTTATTTCATTTCACTTACTGTATCAACATTTATTCATCAGGCAGTTTTTCCTGCATGCACTCTCTGAAGCCCTTTTCACCAATGCACAGGCAGAAACCTCGAGCAGAACCAGACTCGTAGGATATGACAGCACCATATCCTGTCATATCCTGATGTTTTGTATCAAACAACATCACATCATATCAAATGTTACAGTATAAACGGTCTTAGCAGATGTGTGTCTAACATGAGTCTGGTCCTGCTGGAGGTTTCTGCCTGTTAAAGGAAGTTTGTCCTTGCCACTGTAACTTGCTAAATCCTGCAAAGTGCTCTGCTCATGGTGGATTAAGATGAGATCAGACTGAGTCCTGTCTGTAAGATGGGACTGGATCTTATCCTGTCTTGATGTTGGGTCTTTGTTAATAATAGAACATAGAGTATGGTCTAGACCTGCTCTGTTTGGAATGAGTCTGAGGGTAACGTTTATTGTGATTTGGCGCTTTATAAATAAAGATTGATTGATGAACTGGATAACTTAAGATGTATGTTTATGGAGTGTGTTTGGCTGTGAAATGAATGTCACGAGGAGCTTTCCATATTTTATTCAGTGCAGTGTTTTTCACTCTGGACATGTGCCCTCTGTCAGTTCAGCCTTCCCGGTTGTTGCGGCTTGCCAACCATCAAGGACCTCTGAGTCTCTGAGGAATTAAAGTCACCTCTGTGTCACCACACACTGCTCCCCTTACATCCTCCTCCATCCTTTAATTTCCCTGTCTCATCTGGTTCTTCAAATAGCATTAGTAAAGTCCCGTCACTCTGAGTGATGAGCGTGAGACGGGCTAACAGTTCATGAAAGAAGCGCTGCCGTAAACAAATCAACATGATTTCTGTAACCGAAGACACGACCGAGTACAAAAATCACATGAAGAGAAAGCAGGGTGTCAGTCAAAGTGTCAGTTTTATAGACAGGAAATTGGTAATAAACAAACTACAACTGATTTACAGAGCACAGGGTTTAAACCAAAGGCTTTGCATGGAGGCTGTTTTTATTTGAATGTGTCCACTCTCTCTTCAAACCCGTGAAATATGGCAGCTCAAGCATCAGTTCCAAGAAAATAAACTCCTCTAAAAGAGTTTGAAAACGTTATTTCAGTCAATTCTTTCTCCACTTTAATAATACCAATAGGTGTTGTATTATATATCGATGGAAAGCCTGATTAGTCACCTTTACAACGAGGGATGACATGTAAGGATTGTGCATTCCTGGAATAAGCAACACAGCTAAACGTGTTGGTAGTGCCGAAATCCCCTGCAGTATTCTTCTGCTGGTATTCACGCTTGTTTTGAGTTGCTTAGTGGATTCGAAGATTGCACTCACCCACAGTAATTAGGGACTTCCACCAGATCCCTGTCTGGTCCTGCGGTCCAGCTCAGTGCTCTCTCGTCCGTCAACACCCACTGGTTGCGTTTTCAGAACGCAGCACGGAGCAGGACCGCCGAACAGCTGGAGTCATGTGACCGAGGTTTCCCCAAGGTAATCACTGAATCAAGGATTCTCCTCCTCCTCCTCTCCTCATCCATGTTGCCTTCCTGGTCCTCTGAAAACCTCTGACCTGTTGACTCCAGGCCTGGCTCCACTCATCATGTCGGTTTGTTGTTGTAGTTAAGTGAAATACGATCTGGTGATAACACAGAGTGTTTTATTCTGAAAATTAACCGTTTTGGTGAAACCTGACTTCCTGTCCCGCTCCATCTGCTCTGTTGAGATTGATGCATCGTGCTCCGGCATCCGGCAAAAATAGAAGTCTTGTGTATCTGATCCGGGGGGCTCCAACCTGCTGGATCAGAGACGCAGCCGGAATGCAACGGAGTGGATCCAGTGGAAGTTAACACATTGACTAGAATAAGAACTTATCAGATCCTGTGCTGTGACGGATCAGACATGTGTCAGGTGGAATTTGGCCTTCAGACTTTGTATCATCTTAACGGCTTTACTCTGTGTAGGACTAAATGAATGAGCTACTTACCTAAACCAACATTGTGTTGCTGTAAAGTTTGGCTTTTTAGCATGGGACCTAATGGGGCTCCTGGCTTTTAGTCAGCCTCTAGTGGACACTCCAGGAATTGTGGTGTTGTGACGGATCGGAGACGGACTGGAAACGGATCCAGTGGCGATCCAATTTGGCAGTGGAAGAGCCATATGCAGCCACAGCAGCTGGTCACCAGCCTGGTCACATTTTGCTGTGGTATGGCGTCCCATTCTTCATCCAGGAGTTGTTGAAGGTCAACCAGGGTGGCTATGTTGGTCACTCTAGCAGGTACGGCTCGCCCAAGCTGATCCCACCAGTGTTCTATCGGGTTGAGGTCTAGACTTACAGCAGGCCTTTCCATCCTCTCCACTCCCAAATCCTGGAGGTAGTCTGTGATGATCCTGGCTCTGTGGGGGAGAGTGTTGTCATTCCGGAGGATGGAGTTAGGTCCCAATCATGTGTCAGTCATACACCTGTGACTGGCACACACCTGGCAGCACTTGAAGCTCAAACATGAGTGAATACCAACAGGAGAATGGAGCAGGAGGTTTTGGCACATTTTTTTTGGCGCTACCCGCACGTTTATCTGTGTTGCTCATTACACGAAAGCACAATCCTTACAAGTTATACCTTGTTGTAAAGGTGAGTAATCAGGCTTTCCAATGATATAACATACAGCACCTATTGGTATTATTAAAGGGGAGAATTAATTGGCCAAAATAACGTTTCTAAACTTGATTTGAGGTGTTTATATTTAGACTCAGAATCGGGTTCATTGCCCAGTCGGTTTTACACACACGAAGAATTTGTGTTTTGGTGCCAAAACAATGAACACAGCAGAGCAATAGAAGTACAAATAGAAACATAAATAGAACACCTTAAATGGAACAAGCCATGGAGAGCTGGAGTCAAGTCCAAGTCCAGTGTGCGTATTCTAGTAAATCCTCCATTGCAACAAGAAAACTTCAGATATGGAAAAATGCATAAAATCAAAAGCCTACAAATGGAATCATGCGACAACAGCCGTCTGAATTTCTCCACATGACAAGCCCACACGTCTCCACCGTGTGGGACCAGCCGGTCTCGCTCCTCTCTTCATGTCTGTTGTCTGTGGAAAGTGCGGAGGGGGTCCATCTGTGTTCAACACTGACACAACGAGGACGCACACAAAGGAAGGATTGAGGGACACAGATGCAAACAGCGAGCGAGAGAAAGAACAAGATGGTTAATACAATGTTGTGGCTCTTAAAGTCTGGCTGCCTGTGGGAGACAGTGACACTTCTGTCCGTGAGAGGAGGAGGAGGAGGGCCAGACCACCGAGACATTAGCGATGCAAGCTCAGAGGATTGGAGAGGTTGGCGACAGAGATGGGACAAGGGGATGAAGGGTGAGACAAAACAGAGAAAGGGACATAAAGAGAAGAGATGTTCATGAATGTTCTACTTCCTGCTCTGACTCTGAAAGTTAGAAAAGAAAACAGCTGCAGAGAAACAGTTGTTGAATGTTGAAGATTTTAACTGAGCACCTGGGGAAGCTAAATTAAAAGCGTCCAGGAGCTACAAGTGAGATAGAGATCTTCATCTTGAGAGGATGGGAACCTGCTGCAGCCGTGACCCCACACGGGAGGCCGGGCACGAGCTGGTTACGATCAAACGTCACGCCACCTGGCCGTGGATGACCAGAGTCGCCACTAATATTCAGGATCATGAGTTTTCTACTTGGGATCTTTCAGGCGACACAAGGTGAGTCAACAAGAGTGCTTAAACCATTATGTGTTCACATCTGGGCGACCAATCAAACTGCAGCACTGCTTTGAAACAGCTGTGTTTTACAGAGAGTGAGAGACTGAGGATTGTTGTACCATGGTTTAAAGTAAGGAGGGTCCAATAGTTTTGCAGCAACAATTAGAGATTTTGACGGCATGATCATAGTCCGAGTAAAATTCAGGGTTTCACGATGATAAAGATTATTTTACATGTGTTCATTTCACAACATTACTAGTGTACAAAATCACAAACATTCTTTAGAAATTCTAGTGCGTTATTTATTTCTACCATTTGAAACAGAACTAGCACAGAAATAAAATATTATAGTACATAATAATAGTTTTCCATGGATTTCATGCTTCTTTGCTTCTGGGTTGCATTGTTTACTTTGCATTTAAAGCCAAAGTTTTCCCACTACGCCTTTGACGACACTGCTGACGCGTTTGTATTTACTTCCCTACTAACTCAGTGTTCCTTTAAGTAACTTGCCACTGCTTTAATATCACTCAGTTGTGATGTATTACCTTTACTTCGTCATGTAGTGCAGGATGCAGATCCTGCAGATGTTGCATCAAGTTCGATGTGTTTTACCTTTTAGCTGCAACTTTTTTGCGGCAGGTTTTGCAGACGCCTGATCCGTCATCTTGAACAACTCTGTGGTCATTCTTGGTGCTCCTAAACTGCTTCCACATTGCCGACTCCTCTTGTTTCTTTGGTGGAAAAAAAACTTTGCTGCTTGGACCACAGACTGTATGAATAATGGACGTATGGATGTCACCCATCTGTTTCTGATGCGCTGTTTTGAGGCTAATCGTCGGTGGGTACAGTGTTCCCACCTGTTAATAAAGTCAGCTGTGCCTCTTATTGGAAGACTTGTAATCTCAATATCTTTGAAATTACAGCGTTAGAAAAAAAATCACCCCCCGTACAGTGTGTGCCGATCGAGAAATGAGCTATCCAGACTACACTCGTTTTTTGTACCAGGCTGTAAACATGTTTATTTCTGCTGTAAAGATCGTCTTCTTTGAAATGGTGTGTATGTGGTTTCCGGTACTTCCGGAGCCAGCCTCAAGTGGACACTCGATGAACTGCAGTTTTTCACACTTCTGCATTGGACTCGTATATTTAGACCGGAGGTTGCCGCTTGGCTTGGACCCTCTGCCAGAGTTAGGCTAATGTAACCTAGCCTCCATGTCTCTTGATAAACATGGCATGCGAAGCATATCCACAGGTGTCAATAGAAATTCCTTTAAGGAGCCTTTATGTTTAAATAAGCGTGACATTTTTAGGTGCGGTTCAGACTGGTTAATCGCTGCACCCTTGTTACAAGAATTTCTTGTTTCATTCACATATTTGTACTCTTGAAGCTGCTGAACGTCTTCCTGCAGTTTAATCAAGAGTGCAAACTTTTACCAGCTCTTCTGTCTCACTGTGTAAGAGATAATGTGTAGGGAACAGGTGGTTATGTGAATTAGAATCCCAACAGGTTTGAGCAAGACCTGACATCGGACTCCGGCTCCGTGCTCTCTCGTACGTCATCACCGACCAGTTGCATTTAGTTGCATTCTCCTCCTCCTCCTCTCTTCATCCATGTTGTCTTCCTGGTCCTCTGAAAACCTCTGACCTGTTGACTCCAGGCCTGGCTCCACTCATCATGTCGGTTTGTTGTTGTAGTTAAGTGAAATACGATCTGGTGATAACACAGAGTGTTTTATTCTGAAAATTAACCGGATGTTATTATTTTGTTTTGGTGAAACCTGACTTCCTGTCCCGCTCCATCTGCTCTGTTGAGATTGATGCGTCGTGCTCCGGCATCTGGCAGAAATAGAAGTCTTGGGTATCTGATCCGGAGGACTCTGACCTGCCGGATCAGAGACACAGCCGGAACGCAACGGAGCGGATCCAGTGGAAGTTAACACATTTACTAGAATACAGATGGACCGGACTCGGATCTGGTGGAATTTGGCGGTGGAAGATCCATACGCAGCCACAACCAACCTGGTCACATTTTGCTGTGGTATGGCGTCCCATTCTTCATCCAGGAGTTGTTGAAGGTCAACCAGGGTGGCTATGTTGGTCACTCTAGCATGTACAGCTCACCCAAGCTGATCCCACCTGTGATCAATTGGGTTGAGGTCAGGACTCACGACAAGCCTTTCCATCCTCTCCACTCCCAAATCCTGGAGGTAGTCTGTGATGATCCTGGCTCTGTGGGGGAGAGTGTTGTCATTCCGGAGGATGGAGTTAGGTCCCAATCATGTGTCAGTCATACACCTGTGACTGGCACACACCTGGCAGCACTTGAAGCTCAAACATGAGTGGATTAACCGGATGTTATCATTTTGTTTTGGTGAAACCTGACTTCCTGTCCCGCTCCATCTGCTCTGTTGAGATTGATGTGTCGTGCTCCGGCATCCGGCAGAAATAGAAGTCTTGTGTATCTGATCTGGAGGACTCTGACCTGCCGGATCAGAGACGCAGCCGGGACGCAACGGAGTGGATCCAGTGGAAGTTAACACATTGACTAGAATAGAAACCTATCAGATCTGGTGCTGTGACGGATGTGGTGGAAAATCAGCCCTAGACAGAAACTAGAGTTTTTGCCACAGTGTCAACGGGCAGAAGTAAAATGTGCTGAGCTTCTTGACGTGGATTGAAGTAAGAAAGCCGGGTAATGAGTCACTATTCTCCAAATAAAGAATCAGAGTTTTATTTATCCTCTCAGTCTTGTGGGTATTCGGATGACTCTCAGAGATTCCTCGTCTCGAGCAGTCAGGAGTGCTTGTCCAGATGCTGCTTCAGATGAATTGGTTGTGAGCAGCGTGCAGGCTGCACTGTTACGCCGCTAAGTACTGACCTGTGAGAGTCTTTACGTTTATGTGAGCTTCCCCCCCGAGGAGCATGAAGTGGATTTCAGCACATTAGCTTCTTTGTTTCAGGGAGGAAGACCATTCCCTTCAGGACAGTGCACCGCTCTGCAGACACACAATAAAACAGGCAGGGTGTGTCGTACTTTGTCAGCTTTATTGTTTGTGACAAAGATATAAAAGTAGACACACACCTGTTTAGTGTGTGTGAGCCACTCTGAATATACACAGCTACACACACACATGCTGAGCTGTAGTGGTGGCTGTGTCAGTTGGGGCGGGGTTTCACTGTCAACACACACTCACACTGATCCTGAGCTGAATGCAAACACAAGATTACTCCAGCTTGAAGAGAGCGGTGTGACAGCTTTATTGCACGCTCAGCTCTTCCCTCAGCCTCACTCAGCTGGTCAGAACATAAAGATCCTGAAGTGAGACACGAGCGAGGCTGACAGTGCAGGAGAAATGATCCCTGAAATCATACTGTTACTGCAAGAGCTACACTGTAATAGACCTGCAAGTACAGTAGTAGTTTAAGACAGGAGGAGACCAGTTGTTGCAGGTTCATGATAATTAGATCTTGTATATTTTTGGCGAAAGAAAGACCCAGAAGGGAAGAGTAATATTCAGAGATTAAGGTCATACATTTGTTGGAATTAAGTAGCAAATTAGTGAGATTATAGAGTCATAACTTTTGGAGAATAAGGTTAGAATTTGTGAGATTCTAAATTCTAAAATTTGTGGTGAAAAAGTTGCAAATTTGTAAAGAATTTGAAAAAAACAGAACATTTTGTTGTCTCTCTTTTTCATAAATCTGACGACGCTGCTGTGCATCAGACCTGCCACGTTCAACCTTGTTACATTGTTCTTATCAACTGGATATAGGTATTTAATTACATAATTTGAATAGTCATCAGTCTAAAATTAATAATATGCTAACGTCTTCACTAATTCACTTTGAGCAAACTTACCTGATGAAGCCATGTTTGTACTTTTAACTTGTACTTTGCATTTGTTGGATATCTGGTGGATAAGTTGTTGCAATTTTAATTTCATTGTCCTGGTACAATATGATACACGATAAAGAGCTATTCTATTTCTATTCATATATTATACTGTGAAACCTCCTCACTTGACGTGCACGTGGCGTCTTCTGTTTACTGGCTGCATCTGTGGCGTCTCCATGCAGGATGTTCCAAAGTGAAGCAATGTGTCTTCTTTTCTTATGACCAAAGTTTTATTAGTTTTCATTAGGGGTGAGCCCGACTAAGGATTTGCTTAGTCGAATCTGATTCATCAGATTTTGCCCATAGTCGACGAATAGTGGAATGTTTGTTGTTTTTCCTTATTGACCCAAAGTCTGCATGATGGTGACCGCATGACAATATTACACATAACCCTTTACAATGAAGAGACTCATAGCTTAAAGTAAAAGGGACAACAGAATATTATAAGTATAAAACTTAGATTTTTAAAATCTATATTACAAAAACAACGAGGTGATGAAGGAGAGAAAACTCAAATAAGGCCACCATCAGTTAAACATGGAACAATGCTCCACTATAGAATAAGGAATCAGGAGATATTTAAACAGTGTTCACACAGCAGAGAGCAGCACTGCAGAGGGTAGTTTGTCCAACTTAAGACTAAACATTTGTATAATGTTCAAAATCAAACCTGAACCAGCTAAAGGGTTTTTAAATCTCTGAACAGAACCTTTTAAAACAGTCTTTCATCGCGTCTTTGTCCGCTTGAGTCTTTTCAAATTGTACGTGAGGAAAACCATCGTGTGTACGGGCAGAAGTGCGCTCCTTGCTTTGTTGACTGTAAATCCTGTCTTTGAGAATATCCTCTCTGATGATGTGGAGGTGGATGGGATGCTGTGGATTGTTTTTGAGGCTTCAGACAGCTTTGGGTATCCCTCCTGGTTCTTTTGGACCCGTACAGTTTTTGTGTGGTCCGGTAATCCTTGATCTCACAGCCCTCTTCATGAAGCTGCTCCTCATCTTCATCACTAGTTTTTAGGATCAACTGAAGTTTTATTTCCTGACATTTTGAGCTACCATGAACGTAGAAAGATTTAAAGGCCAGCTGAGGTACGTCTGCTCCATGGGAGAGTCCACCTTTAATTACCAGGGGAGATTTAATTACCACTTTAAGGAGATTTAACACTTCAAGAGCTGTTCTCAGAATTACATTAAATAAGTCTATATTTATATAAAAATAGGATATATGAGACACTGTTTTTACAGGAAACAGGAAAATAATGTAAAATTAGACATTGAGCACCCCCATGGTTTGAATGATATGATCCACGTTTCATATGCAAATATTCGACTATGAGTTTGGCAGTCGACTAAGGCTCGTTAGAACGAATTGTCGAATATTCGACTACTTGGGGTCACCCATAGTTTTCATATTTTTAGTTCAGGTGGACAACTTGAGCTGCACTGGTTCTCACTGACACGTCATGCTCTCTATCAGTTGATCTCAACATCCTCTCATTTAAGCTGCAAGATTTCCTGTAAATTCCTCTGTTTTGCCAGTGCTGCTTGCAAACTTTCAACCCCACCTCCTCCCAACTGCATCCACCTGTAGAGTCACAGGGGGTTAGTCCTATCCCATTACTCCAATTTATGCAGATAAATTAATCTGTGAGGAGTCATGAGGTTTGGAGCCAAGATGCCAAACATAAATACAGAACTCATTGTCCAAGGAGGAAAATCAAGCGCACTGGTGGCCTAGCGGTCTAAGCGCCTCACATACAGAGGCTACAGTCCTCGTCTCAGGGGTCGCTGGTTCGATTCCCGGCCGGTCGACCATTTCCTGCATGTCTTCCCCCGCTCTCTACTCCCCACATTTCCTGTCTCTCTTCAGCTGTAAAGGCAAAAAGGCCAAAAAATTTAACTTTAAAAAAGAGGAAAACCATCAATGGAAGACAAAGAATTTAGCAACATGGTTTCCAATGTGTAGTTACTATTTTCTCAGTTAGGTTTCTCATAGATTTGCTACTTTTTTAATGCACATTTGCAGCTTTTTAATCTCACAAATCCATGACTTTTGTCTGGGATGTCTTTTCACAGGGGCCCAAATTCACCATCGTACAAACTTCTGGCTGAAAGAAGTTAGCTATCACTCTGAGGCTGTTGTCACACTCTGAGATTTTGACGATGCTGCAGGCAGAAGGGCTGGTCTCTGTTCTCTGACTCATGTTTGGAAGCAGCCCTAATTAGAGATGTCTCAATTAGCTTTTTTTTTGGCACCCGATCTGATTTTATAATGCGTGATTCACGATGGCTGCATCCGGCTGCGAGGTGGAGAACATACACTACATTACCAAAAGTATTCACTCACCCATCCAAATGATCAGAATCAGGTGTCCTAATCACTTGGCCTGGCCACAGGTGTATAAAATCAAGCACCAAGGCATGCAGACTGTTTTTACAAACATTTGTGAAAGAATGGGTCGCTCTCAGGAGCTCAGTGAATTCCAGCGTGGAACTGTCATAGGATGCCACCTGTGCAACAAATCCAGTCGTGAAATTTCCTCGCTCCTAAATATTCCACAGTCAACTGTCAGCTTTATTATAAGAAAATGGAAGAGTTTGGGAACAACAGCAACTCAGCCACGAAGTGGTAGGCCATGTAAACTGACGGAGAGGGGTCAGCGGATGCTGAGGCGCATAGTGCAAAGAGGTCGCCGACTTTCTGCACAGTCAATTGCTACAGAGCTCCAAACTTCATGTGGCCTTCAGATTAGCCCAAGTACAGTACGCAGAGAGCTTCATGGAATGGGTTTCCATGGCCGAGCAGCTGCATCCAAGCCATACATCACCAAGTGCAATGCAAAGCATCGGATGCCGTGGTGTAAAGCACGCCGCCACTGGACCATAGAGCAGTGGAGACGCGTTCTCTGGAGTGATGAATCACGCTTTTCCATCTGGCAATCTGATGGACGAGCCTGGGTTTGGAGGTTGCCAGGAAGACGGTACATTTCAGACTGCATTGTGCCAAGTGTGAAATTTGGTGGAGGAGGAATTGTGGTGTGGGGTTGTTTTTCAGGAGCTGGGCTTGGCCCCTTAGTTCCAGTGAAAGGAACTTTGAATGCCTCAGGATACCATCCATTTTGGACAATTCCATTCTCCCAACCTTGTGGGAACAGTTTGGAGCGGGCCCCTTCCTCTTCCAACATGACTGTGCACCAGTGCACACAGCAAGGTCCATAAAGACATGGATGACAGAGTCTGGTGTGGATGAACTTGACTGGCCTGCACAGAGTCCTGACCTGAACCCGATAGAACACCTTTGGTATGAATTAGAGCGGAGACTGAGAGCCAGGTCTTCTCGACCAACATCAGTGTGTGACCTCACCAATGAGCTTTTGGAAGAATGGTCAAAAATTCCTATAAACACACTCCTCAACCTTGTGGACAGTCTTCCCAGAAGAGTTGAAGCTGTAATAGCTGCAAAAGGTGGACCGACATCATATTGAACCCTATGGGTTAGGAATGGGATGGCACTTAAGTTCATATGTGAGTCAAGGCAGGTGAGCGAATACTTTTGGTAATATAGTGTAAATATTAGTAGTGACAGTGAGATTGAAACACGCCCAGTTGCATGCCACTAGCTACGAAGTGGCATGTGGGTATGGAGAACGGCAGCTTGCCTAAAAGTCTGACTTTGATCCGACATCCAATCTAAACCTTCAAATTCCCCCTCTCTCTTCTCTGTGCCTCGATTCCAAACAGAAGAGTCTCTTTGCTCTATAATGTAAGAAAAAAAAGACAGGCAGGTGGAAAGTAAAAACCAAAACATCCAAATGTGCCTCCAGAAACAATTTTAATTTCAAAACACCTGTGTGCATCAAACCAGAGCCCCGTTCTCTAACGTTCAGAGATGGTAACTACGCTGAGAGGCTAAATACACCGCCCTTCTTGACGACCCATCATGATGAGCGTTGAGGTTTATTCCTGATCAAACACAGCGGCTGCAGAGAGAGCTATTTCTGTGCAGCACGACAGCAGGAGAGATGTTTTTATTTAGACATGAAGGCCGGATCGATTCAATCTCAATCCCAGAGAAACATAGCATGGGGTGGATGGTGGCTCGCTCTTCAAAAGCAGGTTCTTCAATGACCATGCAGAATAGCCTTGGTGATGTCATCGTGGTTATACGTCTAAAGAGCCTTCAAAGCGAGGGAGGATTTTATAAACCTGAACACGTACGTGAGAGCTGGTGCTTCTGTTTTTGCTACAACACAACTTGTGATGAATGGGAAGCAATGTGATTATGAATCTACTCTTTAGTTTTTAAGCTGAGTCATTGTGAACAGAATGCAGACATAACAAGGTGGCATGCTATAAAGTTTACTATCCAAGATGTAAATAAGCCTTCTGTCTTCATAATTAACAAGGATTTAAACGGGGTGCAGTAAAAACGGTCTGTGCTGCCTCTACTGGAGCTGAGTCCCCACTGTGGGGACCATTGGTTTGACTCTGTTACTGCATGTCAACCCCACTCTGATCCACACATTTCCTGTCTCTTTACAACTTCTACTTTCTACTACAGGAAAAAAAAAGCTGATTAAAAAAAAAGAAACCATTTTCTTTAAGGGAGCAGATCTTCTCGTAAGCTCTTGGGGACTGGGAACCGAGCTGCCGCTAGCTTAAAGGTGACATATCACGCTTTTTTCATCAATACATATTGGTCTAAGAGGTCCCCAAAACATGTCTTTAAAGTTTATGCTCAAAAAAACACTTTGAAATCAGATTTTGGTCTGCCTGAAAAGCCCTCTTCTTCAGTCCTCCTCAGAACAGTCTGTTTTCTCTCAGACCACGCCCCCTCAGGAAGTGGATGTGGCCTCGGCTGTCCAGCATGTTGATCTAATGTTTACATGTTGGCTGAATATACACGGCTGCTGTTACTTCAACCCTCTGAATTTGATCCAGAATCTGATCCTGACGGAGAGGCGCCTGCAGCAGGACCTTTCTGAAGGATTAGTCACAGATTCTGTGTTTCTTGTTGTTTTATTTATCAGTATGTCGACGTGTGTCTTGGTACACAGCTACGAACATGTAGCTATGTGGCTATGCTAAGTAGCGCTAGCACTTATCTATGATAAATAAAAATCCTCCACTAGATCTTCAAATCTGCAGACGTGGGGAGTAAAACCGACCTCTAACAGAAAGGCAGCAGGACCTTTCTGGAGGATTGGTCACAGATTTAGTGTTTCTTGTTGTTTTATTTGTCAGTATGTCGACGTGTGTCTTGGTACACAGCTACAGCTATGACATGTAGCTATGTAGCTATGCTAACTAGCGCTAGCACTTATCCATGACAAATAAAAATCATCCACTAGATCTTCAAATCTGCAGACGTGGGGAGTCAAACCGACCTTTGTGTTTATTAAGACAGCCTACAACTAGCATGCCTCCCTCCTAAGCTCCTTTTTAGCACACATGTGTGCAGGGAATGAAACAGGGAGGAGGGGTTGAGTTGTATTTTATACAGTCTATGGGCTGAACAAGCTCCGAGCTCTGACTCCGTGACAGACTGGATATTGTTGTGACGTAACAAGTCCATGGAAATCTGAAACGGCTCGTTTCACACACATTTACAGAAAGGTGGAGAAATCAGAACAGGGGCAGAAGGGATTTTTTTCATTCTCGGGGGGTTTGTAGACATGCCAGGGAAACATATTTCAGGTAGAGAACCATTAAAAAGTCAATTTTGCATGATATGTCACCTTTAAGGCTGACATGGGAATTAGAAGCTGGGGCCTTGAAACCTTGGATTGGGATTGGGTGGTTGATCACACCTTGACGGCTTACCAGGCACTTAAGTACAGTGTTCCAGCCGATATTCAGCTTTACTCTATATTTAAAAAGAATCAGGAGCCCTGAGCGAATCATACCACACCACAGAAGCAGCTGGATTCATGTCTGACTCTGGAAACACTCTGTTCTCTGCGTCGCTCCCTGCTTTGATGGTGGGAGTCGCTCTCTGGAGGCGTCTCATTCTGTCAGCCTGCACGTCCGTCATGGGCGGCAGGGTTTCTCTTTTGTACCTGGAGATGTAGTTAATTATTCAGGTGGAGGATTTACTACTTTACTGCTCTCTTTAAGTGACACCTCTGACGATTACTGTAACAATCATAATGAGAAAAGCAAACCTTTTATTTCCCTCACATTCCTCACATTCCCCCACCGCTCCGTGCCCTTTCCTGAAGCTCTGCTGCTCCCCGAGGGTTATAATATTGATTTACCCCTGACAGAAAGGGGAAATGGTTGTCACAAAGTCTCCCTGAAGGGTTTAACCTGCTGGATGTCAGATTTGTTTATGCAGTCACTCTGCTGCATGAACAGAAACGCTACTGTAGTCTGTCACACGTGTGGGTGGTACATTCCTGCGCAAGATCAAGACTTTAGGAGTCGTATTTATGCAGGAAAACAAAAAACACAGAGACAATTAAAAGGTTATTCATGCACAAAAGCCTGAGTGAGAAATACTGCACAGGAGACAAGATCATCAGAGAAGTGCAGAGTGCATGTGCAGGGAAACAGTCTGAGAGGTAAAAGAGAGGGGGATATAAATCTTCATGAAGCTGCTTTTTCCTCTAAACGTTTGCTTTAGCTTTCTCCAGAGAAGCAGAGGTTTATGATCAGAGAGGCTCAAGAGTAAAAGACAATCAGAGGAACAGAGTGTTTCTTCCCCTGAATCAAATGTTCCTTTACGACACAATGTATATAAGTGACAGTACTGAATATCTACGGATCGTATTGAGGTGTTCAAAATGTTAAACACGCTGAATATCAACGTGTGGAGCCGGCTCATAATCTCTAAGGGACATAAAAGTGAAGACTCGGACTTCAACAAGGGAACTGAACAGAAACATATTTCAGACTCAGTGTCCAGTTTTCTGTCCACTTGTTCTAATTGAGAAAAATAAACATGTGAACGTGGTCAGGTGTCAGCCAGGAGTGCAACCGGGTCATAATCAGTCCAGCAGCGGTGGAAAAAAGCGCTCGTGGAGACCTGTCACTCAGCCGCAGCCCCTAGCTGAGCGTCTCCGCTGTGAGCAACACCTTCAGTCAGCTGATTCACATCAAAACATGCTTTAAATTTAAAACACCTCCCTGATAGCTGAACCAATAATGTTTGATCCACTTGATAGAAAATCAAAACAAAAAATGTGTTTGAGTAAGTTCTTAACAATCATTTAATCGAGTATCCTTAACGCTGAGTTTGCATCCTTGTGCAAAAAAACTCAATCAAGTGAGACTGACTATAAGACAGTTTTCATTCATTAATAATATTAATAATAATAATTTTATTTGTCGAGCACTTTTCAAAACCAGGTTACAAAGTGCTTTACATGGGCAGCAAAATAAAACAGGCAGATCATAAAAACACAGTCAAGATGAAGAAATGAAACATATTTTAAAAGACATCAAATTCCCCTAAAATAACTCTAAAGCAATACAATTCTTTAAAAGAATAAATAAAAAAATTCTAATTTCTTAAGATGGTTAAAATCAAATAAAGTCAAATAAAATTCAGATAAAATCTGGGAAGGCTCTGTGATAAAAGTACGTTTTAAGAAGGGATTTAAAAGAGCTGTGAGTGAACACCTGACTGCTAACAGGACCACCTCCAGATGTCCCTCTCCCAGGAAAATCTTCCAGCTCCCCCTGAGTGATCCTGAGATGTCCCATGGCTGGCTCTAACCCCCCTCAGTGAGTTCTGGTTCCCCCGGGACTCATTGGATATGCCATGTGAACATTTTAAGAGATGCATCCTCTTCTGAAGTCTGAACCGTCACTTTGCTCATGTTGATGTGAAGACACGGCTGTTGAGGGTTGAAGAGTAGAACAAGCGGCAAATCAAGAGCTCTAATTTCTGGCTTGGCTCCCTCCATGCCTGTCCTACTGCCAGACCAATCCTCCTGTCCTGATCCTGCTCCCTTTTAACCTTACTCCTGAAAAAGAGCGGTGCATCCTCAGGTGAAAGATTGTTGCTTTTAGAGGGCACCCTGTGTGATGAGAGGATTTGTTTTGCATTAATGCAAATGATCCAACTGTTGCACCAAACGTTCTTACAGTGTTGTTTTTTCTGGATATCAATTTTAAGATAATTTTGAATTAATAATTCATGCAGCAAAGCACATAAACTCTTGTCAGCTGCTTCTAGGAACAGTCACTAAAGGGAAAAGTAGTCTGAGTCTTGATATTTCTGCAGTCTCACCAAACGATGGTGTCGTCTGTCTTGTGTCTTTCTGCAGCATCCAGTCCTTTCAATCCATGCGTGTAATGTAAACTGGTCTGCCAAGCCTCCGGGACTCTCTCAGTCACATGTTTGTGTCGGTGTCGGTGTCGGGCTGTCTGCTCTGCGGCCGGACTGTTTGGTATTCAGCTGGTGAAATCTGCTGTTCGCTCGCCGCCAAGCGCTGCGTTTGACTGAATCAGGTTAGCTCTAAAAAGCAGTCCATTAGTGAAAAGACTGCTTTTGTCTAATCCTCAGGTATTGTGATGATAAACTGAACACTCTGGCAGGAGAGAGCATTCCTGGTTATTTCTCCTGGCTCTGAGGTTTTAATCAGAAGGAGACGGAGGAGGGGAAGTTTAAGAAGAGGGGTTATTTAATGTGATTGTTTCACTGAAGGAATCAAACTTATTGAAGGTTTATTGTAGAGTTTATAGAAGATGTGACTTTTATCTTTGTGCATTTGCTGGTTGTTCCAGTTTTATGTAACACAGTGTAGAGAACCATACTTCTTCTTCTTCTTTTTTTTTTTTTAAAGGTGACATATCACGCTTTTTTCATCAACATATATTGGTCTAAGAGGTCCCCAAAACATGTCTTTAAAGTTTATGCTCAAAAAAACACTTTGAAATCAGATTTTGGTCTGCCTGAAAAACCCTCTTCTTCAGTCCTCCTCAGAACAGTCTGTTTTCTCTCAGACCACGCCCCCTCAGGAAGTGGATGTGCCCTCGGCTGTCCAGCACGTTGATCTAATGTTTACATGTTGGCTGAATATACACGGCTGCTCAGAGATCACGTTACTTCAACCCTCTGAATCTGATCCAGAATCTGATCCTGACGGAGAGGCGCCTGCAGCAGGACCTTTCTGAAGGATTGGTCACAGATTTAGTGTTTCTTGTTGTTTTATTTATCAGTATGTCGACGTGTGTCTTGGTACACAGCTACAGCTACAGCTATGAACATGTAGCTATGTGGCTATGCTAAATTAGCGCTAGCACTTATCCATGATAAATAAAAATCATCCACTAGATTTTCAAATCTGCAGACATGTGGAGTAAAACCGACCTCTGCCAGAAAGGCAGCGTGACCTTTTCTGAAGGATTGGTCACAGATTTAGTGTTTCTTGTTGTTTTATTTGTCAGTATGTAGACGTGTGTCTTGGTACACAGCTACAGATACGACATGTAGCTATGTAGCTATGCTAACTAGCGCTAGCACTTATCCATGATAAATAAAAATCATCCACTAGATCTTCAAATCTGCAGACGTGGGGAGTAAAACCGACCTTTGTGTTTATTAAGACAGCCTACAACTAGCATGCCTCCCTCCTAAGCTCCTTGTTAGCACACATTTGTGCAGGGAATGAAAAACGGAGGAGAGTTGAGTTGTATTTTATACAGTCTATGGGCTGAACAAGCTCCGAGCTCTGACTCCGTGACAGACCGGATATTGTTGTTACGTAATAAAAACACTGAAGTCTGAAACGGCTCGTTTCACACACATTTACAGAAAGGTGGAGAAATCAGAACAGGGGCAGAATGGATTGTTTTCATTCTCGGGGGGTTTGTAGACAGGGACACATATTTCAAGTAGAGAACCATTAAAAAGTCCATTTTGCATGATATGTCACCTTTAAAAAAAAAAGAGATCATGTTCACATTGACTTTTTCCATTTTTAATGAGTGAACAAATATGAAATAGTACTTTTTAGGGATGGGCATTTCAAGCTAAAATACTATTCGATAACCATTGACATCTATTAGACGATTAGAAAAGTGAAAGTGAAGTCATGATGAAAGTGAAAGTGAAGTCATTCCAGTCCCATAAAGTCAAATTAAAGCGAGTAGGCTTGGTGGAAAAGGTGAGTTTTGAGGCAGGATTTGAAGATGGTGGGAGAGTTCCAGAGGTGGGGGGCCGAGCGGCTGAAGGCTCTCGACCTCATGGTGGTCAAGCGAGCAGGTGGGAGGGTGAGTTGGGTGGAAGAGGAGGACCTGAGACTGAGGAGCTAGTATTTATTGTCTTTACTGTCTTGTTTGATACCGGTGTTCCAATCACCACGTCAAATTCCTTGTGTGCGAGCTCACTTGGCGCTAAGCTTTCTTGATTCTTGTTTTACCGTCGTCACAAGAGGTGATCCACCACGAGGACGAGGCTTTATAATAACAAGGTGCATCACAACCATCTGAAACTAGGATAGTGCAGAATGACACACATTGAACAACACGAGTTAATCAAACACTCAGGGAATCATGACAAGTTCACTGTGACATTTCCACAAGCTTTGACTCACATTACAAACCTCAGACGGATTCATTTCACTCTGATATCAAACAGAGAAGAGCTGAAATCCTGACGTTGAGGCGAGCTCACAGCACAAATATTTGCCTGCTTCAGCTCCTCCTCCATTCATCCAACCCTTCATTCACAGACGTCTCCGTCACACTCTGACTCTGAATCTAGTTCATCCTCCTCATCGTTCATCCTCCTCATCACTGAGCATTGTTATCAGACTCTTTGAAGCTGTGGCGTATTCAACATTTACAAAGCAGCTCTGTGGTGGTGTGGACCAGCTTTTTGTTTAATTACACGTCTCAGTCCTCTTGTCTTCTTTTGTCCTCTTTCTTTCCTTCTCTTATTTTGAAGGACTGCCATCATGTTTTCTCCACAGAGCTGTGCTCAGCATAATGTGTCCTCCCTAACTGGTTATTATAAATGCAAATTGTAATTACAAATGCAAATTGCTTATGCAGATGTTTGTACTTTGTGAGCAAATGTTAATTATTTGATTGCACATAATGGCTTTAACTGGTGAAGGAATTTATTCACATGTAAACCTAAATAAAGTCTGAATACAGAGAGGATTACGTGGATTTTGGGATGAGCAGGAACAGTTTTGGGATGAGTGGTCACATTGTGTTAGTTCGCTGATGATGCACAGACATACATTACTCCAGAAACACTCTCTGTGTTGATATTTTAATAAAGCTTTCTCACCTGATACAGTCCCTTCTTTACCCGCCAATTGGTCAATTCCATGGGAACTGTACACCTCAAATGTTATCGATTCTTCGGCACGATGTCACGTGGCGGTATGCTGCATTACTTCACATACTCTGCGACGCAGAACTCCTAGGTGCAAATACCTTAAATATGCTGAAGCATTTGTGGACTCGGCCTCGAAGCTTGGGGTTCGTGTCGGGCCGAAGTAGAGAAGGGTTCCATGTGAACATGTTCGCGTCGGGGAGGCCAACCCCCGCCTACCTCTCCCTAGGGATGGGTACCGAATTCGGTACTTTTATAGGTACCGACCGAATTCCGTCGGTACCGTATCGATTCAAATGTGAAAGGTACCCATCCCTACCTCTCCCCTTTCAGAGTTGGGACGCTTTCCCCCAGGCTCAAGGAGCCACGTCCGGATTCACACGACCGAGAATGAGGCACTGAGAGCGGGTAAAATACCTCCGCAATGACCCCCGGAGGAAATGAGTTTTTTCCTCTCCAAATTCAAAGTCTTTTCCTCCAGGCTCATGAAGCCATGTCCGGACACACGTGGCCGAAAATGAGGCACAGAGAGCGGGTGAAATACCTCAGCTATGACCCCCGGAGGAAAAGCGTTTTTCCTCTCTGAATTCAAAGTCTTTTCCTCCAGGCTTGTTGGGCCACGTCTGGACTCACGTGGCTGAGAATGAGGCACTGAGAGCGGGTAAAATACCTCCGCAATGACCCCCGGAGGAAAAGTGTTTTTCCTCTCCAAATTCAAAGTCTTTTCCTCCAGGCTCGAGGGTCCAAGTCCGGACTCACGAGTCTGGGAATGAGGTCAACCTATTGTTCAGTATGTTCAAGTTGAGTATGTTCATGTTCAGTCTTGTGCAGACATAATTCTGGAAAAAATAAAATGGTTCCTTTTGGCGTGGAAGACTGTCAAACTACTTTTTTCCCCTCAAAAAAATACTCAGGAATCGTTAGGAGTATTGATAAGGAATTGGATTAATAAGCAGAATCGACTATGGCATTGACATTGATAAAAACTCATCAATTCCCACCCCTACTAAAGTCGTGTTTTTCTCAGGCAGTCATGTCTTGAAAGGTTTCCAGTTTAACTGTAACATGAAAAGCGTGGGCTGATCATTGCTTGTTGAGAGTGATTGCCGTACTGCATCTCATTATCATTAGAAAAATGAATGATTAAAATGAAGGATAATAACATGTAATGACTGAACTTTCCTGCCTCTGTCGATCAAAATGACAGACAGGGAGAGAGACTGACTCCAGCTCTGATGGGGGACATGTGACCCTCTTTGAAAGCAGGAATGATCCAGTATCGTAGCAGCTCCGCGTTCGTCCCGGTCTCTGGCATTTTAATCGGCGGTAACAGAGAAACCTTTTTAAATGGTCATGGTCTTTAGGCGTCTCTCTGAGACATTTAAAGTAATGAACCCAGACTCAGCTGCTGTGCTCTTGCATTTACCTGAGATTAAAAGTCAACCTGGGCTGCATGACCATGTGACATTTCCAGACAATAGGAAAGCGCTGACAGAGAGATGAGCGTGTAGAGAATCCCCTGTTTTCCCTCAAAGCTAAAGCCTTTAACTGAGCTGAATGCCCTTAAACACACTCTACCCTTTGTTCACTGTAAGCCCGGCCTGCTCGTACTGTAATGCAATTCTGAATGCCTCATTACAGCAGCCAGCGACCACACGAGGCTCGTTACAGCACACAGTAGAAAAGCAGACCACTTAACACATTTTAGCTGCTTTTTAATGGAGAGAAACTAAAGGCTGAGACACCCAAGAGTTGGTCTGACTCTCCTTTGAAATGTGGAAGAATTTACATTCATCTAGAGCAAAAAAAACAAACCAAAAACTGAAACTGAAAAAAATATGCTAATTTTAAGTTTGATGCGAGCAACACGTATCAAAGAACTTGTAACAGGGACAACAAAACACTGAAAAAGTTGTGCAATACAACTAAAGTAATCACTAAAAACAAGATTTTATCATACAGTACATCATGTCATTAAAAGATTCAAAGTGCATGTACAAATCTATCAACACTGCATTAAAAGCAGACATAACTCTATAGTGGAAATCACTGCATAGGCTCAAAATCACTTCTAAAAACCATCGTCCATGGATATACACTACCAGTCAAAAGTTTGTACACTCCTTCTCATTCAATGTTTTTTATTTATTCTAATTATTTCCAACATTGTAGATTAATACTGAAGACATCAAAACTATGAAACAATCTGGTTTTGCCATAATCTGGATTACAACAGTAGTCAAATAGGACTTTCCATCGTGTACTAACCCTACCTCTGAACAACACAACTAATGGTCTCAAACACATTAAGAAGGCAAGTCATTCTACTAATGAACTCTTGACAAGGCTCATGTTAATTAGAAACCATTCCAGGAGACCACTTCATGAAGCAGACTGAGAGAATACCAAGAGTGTGCAAAGCTGTCATGAAGGAAAAAGGGGGCTACTTTACAGAATGTAAAATATAAAACATATTCTGCTTTGTTTAACACTTTTTAAAAAATTAAATAATTCCATATATGTTCTTTCATAGTTTTGGTGTCTTTGGTATTAAAGGTGACATATCACGCTTTTTTCATCAATATATATTGGTCTAAGAGGTCCCCAAAACATGTCTTTAAAGTTTATGCTCAAAAAAACACTTTGAAATCAGATTTTGGTCTGCCTGTAAACCCCTCTTGTTCAGCCCTGCTCAGAGCAGTCTGTTTTCTCTCTGACCACGCCCCCTCAGGAAGTGGATGTGCCCTCGGCTCTCCAGCACGTTGATCTAATGTTTACATGTTGGCTGAATATACACGGCTGCTCACAGACCCGTGTTACTTCAACCCTCTGAATCTGATCCAGAATCTGATCCTGATGGAGAGGCGCCTGCAGCAGGACCTTTCTGAAGGATTGGTCACAGATTTAGTGTTTCTTGTTGTTTTATTTGTCAGTATGTCGACGTGTGTCTTGGTACACAGCGATGAACATGTAGCTATGTGGCTATGCTAACTAGCGCTAGCACTTATCCATGATAAATAAAAATCATCCACTAGATCTTCAAATCTGCAGACGTGGGGAGTAAAACCGACCTTTGTGTTTATTAAGACAGCCTACAACTAGCATGCCTCCCTCCTAAGCTCCTTGTTAGCACACATTTGTGCAGGGAATGAAAAACGGAGGAGGGGTTGAGTTGTATTTTATACAGTCTATGGGCTGAACAAGCTCCGAGCTCTGACTTCCTGTTACAGACCGGATGGCGTTGTGACGTATGAAAAACACTGAAAACTGAAACGGCTCGTTTCAGCACACATTTACAGAAAGGTGGAGAAATCAGAACAGAGGCAGAATGGATTCTTTTCATTCTCAGGGGGTTTGTAGACAGGGACACATATTTCAGGTAGAGAACCATTAAAAAGTCCATTTTGCATAATATGTCACCTTTAAGTGACAGTGTTTACAATAATTAAAATAAATACAAACCAATGCGTTGTGCTCCGGCATCCGGCAAAAATAGAAGTCTTCTGGAGGGCTCAGACCTGCTGGATCAGAGACGCAGATGGAACGCAACGGAGCGGATCCAGTGGAAGTTAACACAGTGACTAGAATAGAAACCTATCAGATCTGGTGCTGTGACGGATCAGGGACAGACCGGACATGGATCTGGTGGAATATGGCCGTTAGGGTATACAGGCTGAACTCATAGCAGCAGCAGCCCCCTGGATATGGTGCAGTCCACAGGGGTACGTCAGAGAGATGCTGATATTTTACTGCTGTAATATTGTTTTTATTGTTTTAAGCTTTAAGAAAGGATACAGCCTTAAAACTGTGAGATAGACGACTTTAATGGAGTCTAAATTCCAAACTAATAAAGCTTCCTCAGGTTTTTGTCATTATCAAGGTGTTACTCAAACTGGAGACATTTTAAATTCAATAACCGCGTACCCTGATATTGCATTTTTATCTTCCTCTGACCTCTTCCTGCAGAAACAGGAAAGTCTAACCTTGGGTTTTTCCTCTCGTGTCAGCGCCGCCTGTGATGGAGTGACAGTGAGCTCTTCTTCTGTTCAGTCAGTGACTGTCGGGCCATTCACTGTCACCGCCCTTTGAAGGCTGACTGAAAGGGGTCGCTTCTGGATGAGCCGCCTCATTCCTCAGTCACAGAGACGCAGCAAGGGGGCCGGACATTTCCATTTCAGTCAGAATCAAAGTGAATCCAGATCAGAAGATAAAAACTTATGATGCTGGAATCCGTAGGAGGGGGAATCAATGGATGATAAAAGCACTGATGTATCTACGTCAGCTTCTTTTTGTTTACCTGCAGGGACAGCCGTCATTATTCACTCACAGGAAGTATTGATGGAATCCGGGATAATGTTTGTGCTCCCTCACACTGAGGATCATTCCTCACATTGAAGTTATTATAAGACATAAGTGCTCCAAAGACAAGTTCAGCAGAATGATATTAAACTCAGTTTGATGTTAGGCATATCGCCCAAATTAAAAGACAGAGATAGCATTAATGGAGCAGAAAGTCCCCGGCAGTATGACTAGAATTAAAATGAAAGCCAGAAGCGACGGTCAAATATCTCTTGAGAGAGACTAAGTGGTGGAGGGGATGTTCTTTCTTTTTTAAAAATGATCCAATTAGAGGTAATAGAGGAGCGAAAAAGAGGCTGATTTGGGAGGCAGAGGGTTCAGATATGAGATTTCAGACAGTGACACAGGGACAGGAGTGACTCAGCTGTGGTTATAGATATGAGTTATTAAATGCTGCCTCATAGGGAAGCTAAACTGATCCCTCCTCTGTTGTCACCCAAGGCATCTGATCTTTGGATATCTGTAGTTGTATCAACATCACTGTCAAACCGGAGGAACAAGGCCTCTGATACATCTGTTTGTTGTCACAGAATAACATCAGCATTAACTGAGGACAAAGTCTAAAGCCATTTCTCTTGGTAGAGTTAAAGATACAAGTTTGTATAAACCATTAAAACCAGGAAAGATTTCCATCAATGAAAGCTTGTTTTCAGGGGAGAGATTGTTTTCCCAAACAAGCCAATTGGATTTGTGAAGCAGAGTGACTAATTGAAATGGAAGATAACTCCCCTCAGCTCGCTCCAATGGTGGTATTAGAAGACACTTGGGAAGACACCCAGCCATCTGCCAAAGTCTGCACATGAGGTTTTCACTGGTAGAATAACAAACAGTACCAAAACTATGGGGACAACAAACACTAGTTAATGCAACCCATAACTGTAATTATTATTTTAAAGATGAATCTAATATCACTTAGTCACTTAGTAAAAATGTTGGTCCTAATATTATTAGTAGACATATAAACATGTGAAATAGACCAACCCCAATTCTATAAAAAGTTGGGACGTGATATAAATGTCAATAAAAACCCCAGATATATATTTAATCCTTATTCACTTGGAAATAAAACAACAGATCAGATAATGAAACCAAAGAACTTTACCAATGTATGATAAATATGGGCTTAGTGTAAATTTGACGCCAGCAACACATTTCAAAATGTTGCTTATCATCGTGTTGCATCACCTCTTCTTTTAACAACCTAGTGAACGTTTGAGAGTCAAGGAGACCGGTTTCTGGCGTTTGGAAAGTTAAATGTTGATCAATATTCTGGGTGTCCTCTGTTCTAGTTTCCCTCTTCAGTGGGTGATAAGTCAGGACTGCAGGCGGGCCAGTTTAGCACCTGGACTCTTCTACTACAGAGCCATACTGTTGTAATACGTGCAGAATTTGGCGTTGTCTTGCTGAAATATGTAAGATCTTGTCTGGATGGCTGCATATGTTCCTAAACCTGTATATATTGTTCATCATTAGTGGAGCCTTCACAGATGTGTAAGCTACCCATGCCATGGACTCTTATGATCCCCATACCATCAGGGATGCTGGCTTTGAACGGTGTACTACTACCAAGTTGGGAAGTCACTCTCTTCTTTAGAATGGAGGATTCAGCGTCCATGGTTTCCAAAATGTCAGATTTTGATTCATTGTAGTTTTCCACTTTACGTCAGTCCATCATAAACAGACTTCCACTACAGAGTCATGTCTGTGTTTAATGCAGTGACTTCCACTACAGTCATGTCTGTTTCCAATGCAGTGACTTCCACTACAGTCATGTCTTTTTTTAATGCAGTGACTTCCACTACAGAGTCATGTCTGTTTTCAATGCAGTGACTTCCACTACAGAGTCATGTCTGTTTTTAATGCAGTGACTTCCACTACAGAGTCATGTCTGTTTTCAATGCAGTGACTTCCACTGCAGTCATGTCTGTTTTCAATGCAGTGACTTCCACTACAGAGTCGTGTCTGTTTTTAATGCAGTGACTTCCACTACAGAGTCATGTCTGTTTTTAATGCGGTGACTTCCACTACAGAGTCCTGTCTGTTTTCAATGCAGTGACTTCCACTGCAGAGTCATGTCTGTGTTTAATGCAGTGATTTCCACTACAGAGTGATGTCTGTTTTCAATGCAGTGACTTCCACTACAGAGTCATGTCTGTGTTTAATGCAGTGACTTCCACTACAGAGTTATGTCTGTTTTCAATGCAGTGACATCCACTACAGAGTCATGTCTGTTTTCAATGCAGTGACTTCCACTACAGAGTCATGTCTGTCTTTAATGCAGTGACTTCCACTACAGAGTCATGTCTGTTTTCAATGCAGTGACTTCCACTACAGTCATGTCTGTTTTCAATGCAGTGACTTCCACTACAGAGTCATGTCTGTTTTTAATGCAGTGACTTCCACTACAGAGTCATGTCTGTTTTCAATGCAGTGACTTCCACTACAGAGTCATGTCTGTTTTTAATGCAGTGACTTCCACTACAGAGTTATGTCTGTTTTCAATGCAGTGACTTCCACTACAGAGTCATGTCTGTTTTTAATGCAGTGACTTCCACTGCAGTCATGTCTGTGTTTAATGCAGTGACTTCCACTACAGAGTCATGTCTGTTTTTAATGCAGTGACTTCCACTGCAGTCATGTCTGTCTTTAATGCAGTGACTTCCACTACAGAGTCATGTCTGTTTTCAATGCAGTGACTTCCACTACAGAGTCATGTCTGTTTTTAATGCAGTGTCTTCCACTGCAGTCATGTCTGTTTTTAATGCAGTGACTTCCACTACAGAGTCATGTCTGTCTTTAATGCAGTGACTTCCACTACAGAGTCATGTCTGTTTTTAATGCAGTGACTTCCACTACAGAGTCATGTCTGTTTTTAATGCAGTGACTTCCACTACAGTCATGTCTGTTTTTAATGCAGTGACTTCCACTACAGAGTCATGTCTGTGTTTAATGCAGTGACTTCCACTGCAGTCATGTCTGTTTTTAATGCAGTGATTTCCACTACAGAGTGATGTCTGTTTTTAATGCAGTGACTTCCACTGCAGAGTCATGTCTGTGTTTAATGCAGTGACTTCCACTGCAGAGTCATGTCTGTGTTTAATACAGTGACTTCCACTGCAGTCATGTCTGTTTTTAATGCAGTGACTTCCACTGCAGAGTCATGTCTGTGTTTAATACAGTGACTTCCACTACAGAGTCATGTTTGTGTTTAATGCAGTGACTTCCACTACAGAGTCATGTCTATGTTTAATGCAGTGACTTCCACTACAGAGTCATGTCTGTTTTAAATGCAGTGACTTCCACTACAGAGTCATGTCTGTGTTTAATGCAGTGACTTCCACTGCAGTCATGTCTGTTTTTAATGCAGTGATTTCCACTACAGAGTCATGTCTGTTTTTAATGCAGTGATTTCCACTGCAGAGTCATGTCTGTGTTTAATGCAGTGACTTCCACTGCAGAGTCATGTCTGTGTTTAATACAGTGACTTCCACTGCAGTCATGTCTGTTTTTAATGCAGTGACTTCCACTGCAGAGTCATGTCTGTGTTTAATACAGTGACTTCCACTACAGAGTCATGTTTGTGTTTAATGCAGTGACTTCCACTACAGAGTCATGTCTATGTTTAATGCAGTGACTTCCACTACAGAGTCATGTCTGTTTTTAATGCAGTGACTTCCACTACAGAGTCTTGTCTGTTTTTAATGCAGTGACTTCCACTACAGGCATGTCTGTTTTTAATGCAGTGACCTCCACTACAGAGTCATGTCTGTTTTTAATGCAGTGACTTCCACTACAGAGTCATGTCTGTTTTTAATGCGGTGACTTCCACTACAGATTTATGTCTGTTTTTAATGCAGTGACTTCCACTACAGAGTCATGTCTGTCTTTAATGCAGTGACTTCCACTACAGAGTCATGTCTGTTTTCAATGCAGTGACTTCCACTACAGAGTCATGTCTGTGTTTAATGCAGTGACTTCCACTACAGAGTCATGTCTATTTTTAATGCAGTGACTTCCACTACAGAGTCATGTCTGTCTTTAATGCAGTGACTTCCACTACAGAGTCATGTCTGTTTTCAATGCAGTGACTTCCACTACAGAGTCATGTCTGTGTTTAATGCAGTGACTTCCACTACAGAGTCATGTCTATTTTTAATGCAGTGACTTCCACTACAGAGTCATGTCTGTTTTTAATGCAGTGACTTCCACTACAGAGTCATGTCTGTTTTTAATGCAGTGACTTCCACTACAGTCATGTCTGTTTTTATTAGCTTTTTTTTAGTTTCAACATGTGATATGTTTCAATTTAATACAAACAAGCATCTGGTTGTTTGTCCAGGTTCCGCCTTGTCCCTTCAGACTCAGACCTCTCAATCAAACTCTCAGTGACAGCCATCTCACAAAGGAAACAAATAGGTTTCATCCAAGAGCTCTTAAAGAACTCCTCCTCGTTCCCTTTGTTCCTCAGACTTCTCCGTGCGATGGAAAGTTCTGAGTGAAAGTCTTACGTTGTCTGTAAAGAGTGAAACCCTCCCGTGTGTGTCTGTGTCTGTGAAAGCTGCTTGACTTTGAACTGGAGCCTCTTCATAAAGACACAATGAGCTTATGTGCTTTGATTTACACAAGAGCAGACTCATGTTCTCCTTTCTCCCTCCTGTGTGAGACTCTGAATGCACAGAGAGGTGTTTCTGACAGGCGGGAGCATTGTGATGTGTTGGATTGAATAAATATTATGCACATTAACCTGCTGTTTGTGTCCGCCGCTGATCTCATTATGATCGCCCGTACCTCTCACTCCATGCCTTTTCAAAGCGTTCACACATACCTGCTGATACTCAGTGTCAGTGATACAATTATCCTTTGTATCCGTTTACATTTCCCACACATCGATGTGCCGCTGCCTCTCATCTCATTACTATTTAGTGCTGCAACAGGCCGCTTTTCTCAACAGGATCATTACAGTTTCATTCTGTCTTTGTGGATTATGATGCATGCCCTGCATACCAATGTGGCTTTTCAGTGTGTGTGTGAGAGAGTTAAGAGCCTTCTGCAAGAGTTCTGCAAGAGAGGAATAATAAAGTAACACAGACGCATTGTAGAGACAATGAAACTTCAAAAAGAAGAAGAGTAAAGCTGTGTTTTTTCAATCTAGGACAAGGAATCTGTTTGAAAGAGCAAGAGAATTTACGCCAAAAGCCAAAGATTTCCTCGGATAGACTCACCCTTTATTATGATATATCAGAAGATTGTCCCTCCGAATGAAGACTGGATCACATTCATGCAGGAAAAACAAAAGTTAGAGGCTCAAAATGTTCTGACAGAGGACTCAGTCTGCAGTCCATCTCACCTGATGGCACCGATGAAAGCTCCTCTGAGTACCTCTTAGTCTGAGTTGAGTTTGGTACCCTCCTGTGGACAAATCAAACATCATATCTGTCTCCATGTGCTGATGGAGTCAGAGACAAAAACCCACCCTGCAGGGAAACATGTCACTCACTGTGAGTCTGTGCAAATGTAAACAAACACTGTTCCTGCAGCGTGCTGTAAGTCGACCGACCCTGCAGCAGTAGAAATAACTCTGGGTCCTCTATCTGATGGTCTAGTTTGCTTTTGTAGGTTGTACCAAGACACCAGTGTTTATTACAGTGTGTTTCATAAGCAGCTACGATGTCCTGACAGGAGCTTTAAATATTCATCAGCATGAACGGACAGGATGTTACTGGAAATCTGTGTTAAGGGAAGTTAAGTGGAGGCACAGTGTTCCTCTGTGTGTGTAGGAGAGATCCTATCATAGACCGTATCAGACTCGCAAACAATGGCGGTTCTAGACCAATTTTACTGGGGGGGGGCAGGCTGGGGCCAAGGGTGTTTTCAGAGGGACACATTCAACCCTGACAAAAGAGACTGAGAAGGGCGAGGACCGGCTGAGAACAAACTGGCAAAACATCAGAGCATCCCTTTATACTAGACATATATACTGCTGTGTACTAGATCAACATGCAGACTGACAGCAGCTGTTTGGCTGTTTACACTCAACATGAGTCCCTTGGCGGTCTAAGGGACTGGAACCAAGTACCACACGCATGTGTTCCGCCTGTAACATCGGCGCGTCACTGAAGCTTTTTTTATTGTATAATATTTGTTTGGTGTGGAGGGGGGGGTTTACTGGCCCCTGTTGGCCCCTCCCCAGAACCGACACTGCTCGCAAAGTCCGACTGTTGTGCAGGAAAAATGACAAAAACATAAAATACACGATTTCAAAAGTTGCAGACTCTTTCTAAGCACTTTGTGTCATTATGACTAGGGCTGGGCGATAAAACAATAACGATAATTATCGTGATATTATTTTTCTAAATGTAAATATAACAAATGCATGATAAAACGTTGATATATTTAACCCTCCTGTTATGTTGCGGGTCAAATTGACCCTTTTTAAAGTCTATTTTATGCAATATATCCCTTCCAAACCAGCTGAATGCAGCATTAAGATCTGGGCAGCATGTGACAGAAGAGGAGTCATGTTAATTTATCAACTTCACTTCATAAAAAAAAAAAAATCAAAATGTGAAATAAAATAAACAAAAATCTGTCAATGTAAAACTATTGTATTTTATTTAAAAAAAAGTTTTAACATGAATTTTCATGACAAATGAGTGAGTTATCCTCATGGAACCATGATCTGTGAGAATTAAAGAACACCAATGGACTAAATCTGGATTTAAATGGTTAATAATGGAGTTAAAAATTAGATTTAAACAAAAGTGTATTGGGATTTTTTGGGGTTCTGACACTTTCGGATAATTGAATATGCCCCGGGTCAAATTGACCCAGGAACATTATTACTGTTCCAGAGAAACAAACATAACAGGACGGGTAAAGGGGCGCTAGTGTGTCCTAGAAGCTAATTCCCACCCAACATTAAATAGAAGATGAAGTCGGCATTGAACAGCCAATCGTGTCGCAGAGTGAGAGGTAGGCGGGGCTTAAAGACGTTTGGAGCAGAATGTAAACAAAGCTGAAACGAGTGACAGCAACACGGAAGAAAACTCAAAACCTACCAGCTCAAAGCAGAGTGGAAACATGCTCGACAAGAAAGGCCACGAAACTTCATTAGTCAAGATATTTGGGCGATTTACTACACTACTAAATCCAGATACAAGCTTATAAACTGTCTGGTTTCTTCAAATTTCGCTCAGGAGAAAAAATGTGCCTTTAAAAATGATGTGAAAGAATGATTTTATATTTATTCACATCAACTGATATGAAAAATGTTATCATGATAACATCTTTTTCAATATCGCCCAGCTCTAGTTCTGACAAAGCAGCATTACTTAGCATCTAGTCTGTTTTCAAACCTGACTGATAGAAAGCCTGTCAGTGCTTTCCACCTGAAGGCTCTGACTCTGTCCTCCGGTCTGTGAGGCCAGCAGCAGCTCAAGCAGGATGGAAGCACAGGTAAGAGGCTCAGGCTACCCTCGGGGCATTGCTGCCCGTCACACCTCCAACGGTGCCACCGGGACAGCTGCAGGGTCACCAGCCGGGGGCAACTCTTCATTGATGTTTCACTCCATTAACCCCGGATCATTTCAGGGTGGTGGAGGAACAGCGGGGACGTCTCCGCCTGCAGCTGTAACTAAAGGACCCTCGCTTTCCCAATGCCTGGTCCTTCCTCCTTAGCTAAAGTCTGCTGCTTCTCCTCTTTCGGAAACTTGATTTTTAATTTAAATCAGACAGAGGAAAAACTGCTCATGTAAACAGAGATCAAGAGATGCATTTCGACCAAGAGTTCCAGGGTCTTTTAGCCCCCAGAACTACTTTCCCCTGAACTAAGAGGTTCCTGTGCCCCCATTGTTGTCTGCGTTTCGACCGCAGGCTGAAGTCCCAGGTAGATTGTGGAAATCAGGCCAGTGACGTATGGAGAAAATAAAAAGTAAATGCACTACACCACCAGACCAGTAGAGGGCAGTAAAACAAAGAGGAATGCCATTCATCACAGATGACACCATAGAAGCAGACGGACAGGCAGGTATCATTATGAGTTAGCATGAAGAGACTCAGCTAGCGCTGTTTTCGATGGTGCTATATTTCATCACAGATGGAATCACTGAATCAACACGTGAGAGGAGATAAGTGCGAGTAGCAAAGACGTTTCATTCACAGTGGGCTGAGGGAAGACTACTGTTACAAGCTGCTAAATCAAGAGAATCACAGCTTCTTCTTTTGAAAAGTACACACACATACAAAAAAGATAGAACAAATAAAACTAATGAAAGAAAGAGAAATCAAGAGAATCACAGATGGAATAAACAATGACTGTGATTTGTTTTCGGAAAAAATTTATAAAAATATTTTGGAAAAGAAATTTGTAAAAAATATTTTTGAAAAAAAAAAAAAAAATTGGAAAAAAAAAATTTGACAAGAAAAGTTTTGAAAAAATAAAAATAAAAAAAATAAAAATTTGACAGGAAAAAATGTGAAAAAAAATAAAATAAATAAAATTGAAAAAAAATAAAAAAAAATTTTTAAATTGAAAAGAAATTAATTGAAAACATTTTTTTGAAAAAATCAATTTGACAAAAAAGTTGACCCGGTTCCTGTCAAAATAAAGAAATTTCCTCAAATTTGAAATTGTGCTCCAAAAGCGGAAAAACATGAAAAAAAGTGAAAATTTTCTCCTGCAGTTAAAAACACGTAAAAGCAATGAATGAATCAACACATGAGAGGAGATAAGCAAGAGTAGCAAAGACATTTCAACACGGCTTTAAAATCCTTTTAAACTCAAAAAGCCGTGGCAGAGATCGGCCGGTGTTTTGGTTTAAACAGTGACCCTGTTAACTGGAGACTCTCAGCCGGATGCATCCCTCATAAATATCTTTAGACCATCATTAAATATCTGATGAGGATATTTTGAAATCTTAATAAAAACTAAACTAGTTTGCATTCCCAAGAACTCCCTCTGTGTTTCAACAGCTGTGTAAACTCCACAAACACTGACACGTTCAGCTGAAGGTCTCCAGTTTACAGGGTCACTTTTAAAACCGTAACACCGGGAGAGACGCATTCATGGTGGGCTGATAGAAGACTACTGTTACAAGCTGCTAAATCAAGAGAATCACAGCTTCTTCTTTTGAAAAGTACACACACATACAAAAAAGATAGAACAAATAAAAACTAATGAAAGAAAGAGAAATCCAGTGAATCACAGATGGAAAAGAAAATGACTGCGATATGTTTTCGGAAAAAAAAAAAAAAAAAAATTGACAAAAAAAAAAAAAAAAAATTAACCAAGAAAAAAAAAAAGTGACAAAGAAAAAAAAAATTATTTTTTTTTTAAAAAAAAAAATGAAAAAAAAAAAAAAATTTGAAAAAAAAAATATTTGAAAAAAGATTCTTGAAAAAAAAATTTTTTTTAAAAAAAATTTGACAAAAAAAATTTGACTAAAAAGTTGACCCGGAGCCTATCAGAAAATAAAATTCCTGAAATTTGAAATTGTGCTCCAAAATTAGAAAAACATGAAAAAAAGTGAAAATGTTTCACCTGCTGTTAAAAAAATGGAAAAGCAATGAATGAATCAACACGTGTAGCAAAGACTTTTCATTCACGGTGGGCTGAGAGAAGACTACTGTTACAAGCTGCTAAATCAAGAGAATCACAGCTTCTTCTTCTGAAAAGTGGATTGTCATGTGGAACGAACTGATAGCCAATTGGGACGCAAGCTGATTGAAGAAGGAAGCACAAGCCCAGCCATGGAGACAACAGCACACACAAAGGATGAAGTCAGATGGACGTCAGAACACAATTGTTTACACAGGTTCAGGACAGGTGAATAGGCTGGCCGAGCACACTAATATCACGGTCAGCTAACTCTAGTAAAAGGTTTGGCGCTGCGGGCCGGTGCTCCTTACATTTATCAGCTCATATGAAGCTTGAAGTGTTCTTAAATCTCCTGGTAGACGTTGTGATGACTTGGGACTAATGCCAGCAGATGACATGGCACCTCAAATCTCAAAACTGGACCTTACACCTTGGATTCTGTGCCTCTCCAGACTCTAGGTGGAGGAGAGGAGAGGCACAGAATCCAGGACCTTGACTTTCAAATGAAATGCTGAACTGACTTTCATTTGTAAAGAGGACTTTTGACCTCTGAGCAACGGTCTGTCTTCTTATCTCATTACATTTGGTCTTAAAGCAGGCTATAGGTGAATATTCTTTAAGTCATTCATGTCTTTTTATCTTGTTTTATCCCTTCAGTCAGTAAAATATCATCAACAGAGGAGTCTCCTCGCTCCCTCTCCTTGCTCCCTCTCCTCGCTCCCTCTCCTCGCTCCCTCTCCTTGCTCCCTCCCCGTCTGATTAGATAAAATATCATCAACAGAGGAGTCTCCTTGCTCCCTCTCCTTGCTCCCTCTCCTGGCTCCCTCTCCTTGCTCCCTCTCCTCGCTCCCTCTCCTCGCTCCCTCTCCTCGCTCCCTCCCCTCGCTCCCTCTCCTTGCTCCCTCCCCGTCTGATTAGATAAAATATCAACAGAGGAGTCTCCTTGCTCTCTCTCCTTGCTCCCTCTCCTTGCTCCCTCTCCTCGCTCCCTCTCCTCGCTCCCTCTCCTCGCTCCCTCCCCGTCTGATTAGATAAAATATCATCAACAGAGGAGTCTCCTTGCTCCCTCTCCTTGCTCCCTCTCCTCGCTCCCTCTCCTCGCTCCCTCTCCCTGCTCCCTCTCCTCGCTCCCTCTCCTCGCTCCCTCCCCGTCTGATTAGATAAAATATCATCAACAGAGGAGTCTCCTTGCTCCCTCTCCTCGCTCCCTCTCCTCGCTCCCTCTCCCTCTCCTCGCTCCCTCCCCGTCTGCTTAGATAACATATCATCAACAGAGGAGTCTCCTTGCTCCCTCTCCTTGCTCCCTCTCCTCGCTGCCTCTCCTCGCTCCCTCTCCCTGCTCCCTCTCCTTGCTCCCTCTCCTCGCTCCCTCTCCTCGCTCCCTCTCCTCGCTCCCTCTCCCTGCTCCCTCTCCTTGCTCCCTCTCCTCGCTCCCTCTCCTCGCTCCCTCTCCTCGCTCCCTCTCCTCGCTCCCTCCCCGTCTGATTAGATAAAATATCATCAACAGAGGAGTCTCCTTGCTCCCTCTCCTTGCTCCCTCTCCTCGCTCCCTCTCCTCGCTCCCTCTCCTCGCTCCCTCCCCGTCTGATTAGATTAACTATCATCAACAGAGGAGTCTCCTTGCTCCCTCTCCTTGCTCCCTCTCCTCGCTCCCTCTCCTCGCTCCCTCCCCTTGCTCCCTCTCCTCGCTCCCTCTCCTCGCTCCCTCTCCTCGCTCCCTCTCCTTGCTCCCTCCCCGTCTGATTAGATAAAATATCATCAACAGAGGAGTCTCCTTGCTCCCTCTCCTTGCTCCCTCTCCTCGCTCCCTCTCCTCGCTCCCTTCCCGTCTGATTAGATAAAATATCATCAACAGAGGAGTCTCCTTGCTCCCTCTCCTCGCTCCCTCCCCGTCTGATTAGATAAAATATCATCAACAGAGGAGTCTCCTTGCTCCCTCTCCTTGCTCCCTCTCCTCGCTCCCTCTCCTCGCTCCCTCCCCGTCTGATTAGATAAAATATCATCAACAGAGGAGTCTCCTTGCTCCCTCTCCTTGCTCCCTCTCCTCGCTCCCTCTCCTCGCTCCCTCTCCTTGCTCCCTCTCCTTTCTCCCTCTCCTCGCTCCCTCTCCTTGCTCCCTCTCCTTGCTCCCTCTCCCCGCTCCCTCTCCTCGCTCCCTCTCCTCGCTCCCTCCCCGTCTGATTAGATAAAATATCATCAACAGAGGAGTCTCCTTGCTCCCTCTCCTTGCTCCCTCTCCTCGCTCTCTCTCCTCGCTCCCTCTCCTCGCTCCCTCTCCTCGCTCCCTCCCCGTCTGATTAGATAATGCACAGAGATGAGCCTCAGGGTGCATGAATCTCTGTTTTACTCCTATTGTTCGGCGTTAAAGCTTCCTCTGCTAATCTGATACAGGCAGGCGATCAAATCCACTAAATCGCCCGTCTTTTGAAGAGAGTGTCATCTCTCTCCTCTTAACTCTGGATCTGATCCAGCGTACAGAAGATTTTTCTCCTAATTGCGGCGTGGTATTGTAGCCGGCGAGATTGAGCGATGCAAGGCCTCGAGGCTCGATGAAAGGGAAAGAGCTCAGAGGGGGGAGTATTAATAGGAGGACTGTGTCTTCTGAGTGTGTGTGGTTTATTTTTTAGTTTTTTATGTGTGTGTGTGAATGAAGATTGAAGAATCTGGATCAAAAAGATCCCCGGGGGATACACTCACACATGCACTAACACACATAAACACACACACTGAGCTTATTGCGTCATCGGAGCGAGCAAAGCTTCTCCAGAGACAGAGTGTGTGTTTGTGAATTATATGAGCCAGATAATAGTCTCCACAGGAGGAGTGTGTCCATTTCTCTCAGTTAAAACATACATACCTCCCCCGTTGTCACACACACACACACACACACACACACACACACACACACACACACACACACACACACACACACAAACATGTATACATGCTCTTATACACCCCCCTTAGGACTCAAACACAGACTCGGGTTGGACTCATTAGCTCTGATCTGCGTTGTATTTCTTCTACATGCAGCATTCCTTCTATTAGCAGATCCTCCTGGAGCTCTGACCGGCTGAATGATTGATCAAGCTCTCCCAAGGAAAGTAACACAGAGTCCCAGCGGGCAGAGACCGAACACGGACCAGATGGAGGAAATGAGGAAGCTAAAAATGGTGCCAGTGTGTCTTATTCCACGATGAGAGCAGGGATGAACGTTAGAGAAGTTAGAATTAAGACTTTTCTATGATTGTTGAAGGATTCAGTGTGTAAAGATTACAGGAGCTACACAAGGTTTATAATCAGAGCTGAGGAGTGAGGACCAGGAGTACCACAAGGAAGTCTTAAAGGACAAGATTGATGCAGACTAGGTTTCTGGATGGAAGTCCGTCCAACAGGTGACTTCTTCTGCCCAATAAAGAAACCCTCTCGTCTGAATCAGCACTTTTTATCCTCCAGCTCTGCAGCATTAAATCAGACTTTTAAATTAATCAATTAGAATGAGAAGACTCTGCAGCCTTAACTGCCTTTAAGGGTTTCTTAGTTTGCTTCCACGTTATCTTTGTGTGATATAATATGTTATATTATAACATAATGTTTGTTAGTGCCTCTAGTGAGGTTAAAGACTGGTTTCTGCAGTTAATGAGGCACTTCATGCATAAACATCTCTGTCTGATGACCTCTGACCTCACAACAAAATATTTCCACCAACATGGATGAGGAGAGGAGGAGGAAGAATCCTTGATTCGGTAGTTACCGCGGGGAAACTTGGGTCACATGACTCCAGCTGTCCGGCGGTCCTGCTCCCTGCTGAGTTTTGAAAATGCAACCAGTGGGTGCACAGAGCCGGACCGAAGTAAATCAGAGACAGATCTGGGGGAAGTATGATGTGCCCGTCTCCACTCCGTCACGTCGCATCTGTCGCATCTGTTAGATTTCAATTGGAGTCAATTTGTTAATCTTTGAGTCAGTAATTACAGTGGGAAAACCTCAATTGTACGGCGGTCCTGCTCTGTGCTGCGCTCTGTCAACACAGCTGCTTAGTGTTGGCAAATGAGAGAGCATGGATAGGAGACGGAACCGGACACAGATCTGGTGGAAGTCTGGTATTAGTTTGGTAATCGTCAAAGCTTCACCAGAACTGTGTGATGTTTTAGATTCAACCCAAAAGTTTGGTAATTGGTCATTCATGCATTAACACGAGCAAACAGACGAGGTAAACAAGAAAAATAAACTGTCCATTTATTAACCCACGCACGCACGCACGCACGCACACACCCAGGCCGCACGCAGGCATGCACGCAGGCTGCACGCACGCATGCACGAATGCACGCATGCACGCATGCACGCAGGCTGCACGCACGCCGCACGCAGGCCGCACGCACGCACACAGGCCGCACGCACGCACGCAGACCGCAAGCACGCACGCAGGCAGGCTGCACACATGCACGCAGGCAGGCCGCACGCACGCTGGCACGCACGCTGGCACGCACGCTGGCACGCACGCTGGCACGCATGCTGGCCCCAAGCACGCACTCACAAATTCACGAAGGCCGCAAGCCGGACGCAGGCCGCACGCACGCAGGCCGCCGAACACACGCTTGCACGCAGGCCCCACGCACGCAGGCACGCAGGCACGCAGGCACGCAGGCACGCAGGCCGCCGAACGCACGCAGGCTGCCGAATGCAGGCTTGTACGCAGGCCCCATGCACGCACGCAGGCCGCAGGCCGCACTCACGCAGGCCGCACGCCCGCATGCACGCATCCACGCAGGCTGCACGCACGCAGGCCGCACGCACGCAGGTCGCACGCAACCAGGTCGCACGCAACCAGGTCGCACGCACGCACTGCTGTGTTATGTTGCAGACAGCAGACCCTCTCTAAAGCACAGTTTGGTAAAGTTTCACAGTTTCCTGTGATTTCTGTTCGGCGATGTCCCTGAGGTGAAGTCTTCAGGTCCTGCAGGTTTCACTTCCACAGCAGAGACCGGGCTGCAGAGTTTGACTTCAAAACCAGAAATATCAGGGGCGGTCTAAAATCAATCTTATCGATCCAAAACCAGCTTTATTATGTTTTGTGTTTGAGCTGCGGGGTGGCACAGAGAGACTGAGGGAGACTTAGAGGGTCCAGGTGAGCCAGTTTCTACAGATTCAGTCATATAGGCTCAGAAGTGACCTTGACAGCAAGCAGAGGGAGGTGGAGGTGTGTTAGGAAGATGTGTGTGTTTTCTGTGAGAGTGTGTGTGTATATGCATTTACAAGTGAGTTGCTATGGAGGGGTTCAGGCTGTAAAAGCCTGATAAGCCAAACCAGAGACCCAATCACAGCGCTGCCATCTCACCCACTGACATAATGATTCAACACAGCTGTCAACTGTCTGCACGATGACAACTGCTGTGTGTGTGTGTGTGTGTGTGTGTGTGTGTGTGTGTATGTGTGTGTTAGTGCGTGTGTGTACATACACTGCATATTTAGTATGTGTGCCATGTCTGTTTGCACATGTGTGTTTGCATGATAGAACATATAAATGTCTTTCTACCTTTACCTTACATCCGTGCCCTTGTGAGCGTGTGCAGATGATTGTCCCTGTGTCGTGTTTGTGGGTGTGTTTGTGCGTGTGTTTGTGCGTGGGTGGAGGAGGTGGAGGAGGTGGAGTTGGTCCACCTGCCTCTTCAAACAGGGAGAGTAAAGACGGAGACAGACGAGGAGGAAGAAAGGGAAGCAGCAAAGGTCTCCAGTGTTTTGGATCGCGGTTAGATTGTCCTGAAATTAAATTTCACAACAAAAAACAAACGGTGAGATTCAGGCGGGTCCACCTTCTTCCCCTCCTTCCTCTGCTGTTCCTCTCCTCCCTCCTCTCCTCCTCTCCTCCTCTCCTCCCTCCTCTCTGTCTTTACCCCTCCCTGCTTTTGATTTGAAGCCATGTCTCCTCCTTTCTAATGCTTCCCCCTTTTCTCTGCTCCAGTTCCTGAAAAGAGACCTGATATAAGAAGAAACTACTTCAGACTGTGAATATATTTGGTTGTGAGGTCAGAGGTCATCAGACAGAGATGTTTATGCATGAAGTGCCTCATTAACTGCAGAAGCCAGTCTTTAACCTCACTAGAGGTACTAACAAACATCTGCTTCATATTATATCACACAAAGATAACGTGGAAGCAAACTAAGAAACCCTAAGAGGAAGTTCGAGCTGCAGATTCTTCTTTTCTGCAAGTAATTGATTAATTTAAAAGTCTGATTTAATGCTGCAGAGCTAGAGGATAAAAAAGTGCTGATTCAGAGAAGAGGGTTTCTTTATTGGGCAGAAGAAGTCACCTGTTGGACGGACTCTGATATCCATGTTGTCTTTCTGGTCCTCTGAAAACCTCTGACCTGTTGACTCCAGGCCTGGCTCCGCTCATCATGACGGTTTGTTGTTGTAGTTCAATCAGGAGAGACACAATTTGAATATTAAAGATTATTTATTACAACTGAAGGAATGATGATACTTGATACAGAAATCTTTGGCCTAAGGACTCTATGGGGATAATGTTGTGAGCTTAGGATGCATGAATTTGGCAGCTGAAGAAATCCCCCCTAGAGTCCAGACACTGGTGGTGGTGGTTGATGATCCTAGGAATTGAAGACTTGCAGAGACCAGGTGGACATGGGGAGGTGGAGGGGTGCGCACCATCAATGCAAGAAGGAACTAGCAGGAGAGAGAGAGACACATTTAAAAAGACAGCAGAGAGTTGATAGGCTGATGATAAGGGCGTGCCACTGAGCTATTGGATGACGCAGCTGCTGATTAACCAATGACAGCTCCGGAGCCTGCAGCTGGAAGCGGGTGAGCTATTGAACGAGGGAGAGAGAGTTAAACAACTGCTGTGATTGCTTTATAGTCTTCCTGTCTGAACTTTCGCTAGAGCTACATTTAAGTGAAGTACGATCTGGTGATAACACAGAGTGTTTTATTCTGAAAATTAACCGGATGTTTTCATTTTGTTTTGGTGAAACCTGACTTCCTGTCCCGCTCCATCTGCTCTGTTGAGATTGATGCGTTGTGCTCTGGCATCCAGAGTCTTGTGTATCTGATCTGGAGGACTCCGACCTGCCAGATCAGGAGAAGCGGATCCAGTGGAAGTTAACACATCGACTAGAATAGAAACCTCTCAGATCCGGTACCCTGACGGATCGGGGATGGACCGGACACTCAAAATCAGTCAGAGACACAAACTAGCGTTCTTGCCACAGTGTCAACAGGCAGAAGTAAAATGTGCTGAACTTCTTGACGTTGATTGATTGGACTTAATTAGCTTAGAGTTAATTACTGTTATCATGAAGTTTTACCAATAACAATCAATTATTCAACACAGTCTGCTTTTAAGTAAGAAGGCTGGGTAAATGAGTCACAATCAGATCCAGTGTCGTGATGGATCAGAGACAGACCGGACACAGATCTGGTGGAATCTGGCAGTAAGATGTTTTCATGGTCAGTTATGGAGGAGAATGTTGGCAGTGTGGGATCGTTACACTGTCTGTTTGCAGTTTGTAAGACATGCAGTAACATTTCAAGAGGACACACGACGAATCAGAGCTCACCAATCATACATCAAGTCTCAGCTCATTTAAAAACAGACGCAGAGAATCACAGAAAACAAGGAAACATCGGCCGTCAGCTTTGATATTTTTCTCGATCTTCATTTTCACATCCAGTTCATCCCTGGTTTTTGGTCCTCAGTCATCACAGAGCAAATAATGACAGTTATCAAAAGTCAAGCCAGCTGTGATGGAAACCTGGAGGAGGGGATTGGAGGGCGGTGTGCAGAGTGCTTCCCTGATGCTCACTGCTCCAATCATGACTGTCGGTTTTAGACCTCTTTTAAAGCACTGTGGTAACATTTCCACCTCCTCCTCTTTGATTGACTCCTCAGCTGACAGCTGTCAGCAGCCTGCCAGTGCTGAGCTGTGCTGGTGTAACCCTATATGAGCAGGATGTACACTCATGTTCTCTCTGGCTGATGGAGATCGGATGTTTTCACATGTAGGGTTGCAAAAGTCTGGGAATTTTCAAAGTTGGAAACTTTCCAGGAATTAATGGGAATAAACCAGGAATTTACTGAAGTGAAGGTTGGCTCTTAATAGGGAACTTAAATATAGTTGGGTAAAATATAATTTAGCATAATCCTGACTTAAACAACCAGATTTCATGCAAGTGCAGTTGAATATCTCTTCTATATCTCAATCACATGCACATAGTACACTGCTTACTGCAGGGCTATTGAGACCACGCCCCCTACAGGCACTGTGCATTCCTCCATCACATGCACACATGATTTCTAGAATCCTGCAGAGGCAGATTAAATATTTGTTAATTTTTGTATGGGTTGGGTCAGGAGGATGAGTAATATTTAACTCAACATTCATGTTTTTGTTCTTCAATGAAAGAATTGATTGTTCAATAAAATATTTAACACTTGATAAATTTCTACTTACAAATAAATCTGTTTGAATTTTATTATTTTGGATAGATGTCTGCTTATAACAAAACTAATATTTATGCTTGGATATGATACCTTTCCAGTTAATTCCCATAAATTCCCATAAATTCCCATAAATTCCCAGTTAATGCCCATAAATTCCCAATTAATTCCCAGTAAATTCCCAGTTAATGCCCATAAATTCCCAGTTAATGCCCATAAATTCCTAGTTAATTCCAAGTTAATTCCCAGTGAATTCCTAGTTAATGCCCATACAAATTCCCAGTTAATTCCAAGTTAATTCCCAGTGAATTCCCAGTTAATGCCCATAAAAATTCCCAGTTAATTCCCATAAATTCCCAGTTAATGCCCATAAATTCCTAGTTAATTCCAAGTTAATTCCCAGTGAATTCCTAGTTAATGCCCATAAATTCCTAGTTAATTCCAAGTTAATTCCCAGTTAATGCCCATAAAAATTCCCAGTTAAGTCCAAGTTAATTCCCAGTGAATTCCCAGTTAATCCCAATAAATTCCTAGTTAATTCCCAGTAAATTCCCAGTTAATGCCCATAAATTCCCAATTAATTCCCAGTAAATTCCTAGTTAATTCCCAGTAAATTCCCAGTTAATGCCCATAAAGTCCTAGTTAATGCCCATAAAAATTCCCAGTTAATGCCCATAAATTCCTAGTTAATTCCCAGTTAATGCCCATAAATTCCCAGTTAATTCCAAGTTAATTCCCAGTTAATTCCCAGTTAATGCCCATAAATTCCTAGTTAATGCCCATAATTTCCCAGTTAATTTCCAGTTAATTTCCAGTAAATTACCAATAAATTCCCATAAATTCCCATAGTTTCCATGGAAAGTTTCCAATTTGGATTATTTTCAAAACTCCCCAGCTTAACTTCCCATGGAAATTTACCGGAAATTTTCCACCCCTTTGCAGCCCTGTTCACATCCCATGATGAGAAAGAACGGCTTTAAAACACAAGGAAACACAAGGAAACACAAGGAAACACAAGGCAACACAAGGAAACACAAGGCAACACAAGGCAACACAAGGCAACAAGGGACATATGAAAGCAGTTTTTGGAGTTTTTCTGTGCTGCTGAGCTGAAAATGAAATCGGACTGAGAAACCAGGTGATGGATGATCATCTTTTATAAGCCGAGCTCTCCGTTTAACTTCTGTCTGGTTGGTTTCAAGTGAAACATCATGAGTGAAATTCAACAAGACACGCCGCTCCGTCTGTTTTTATCGGATTAAATGATATCAACCAGGGCGGACTCTTTCCAGCGCCACATGATGCATTCAGAACGCATTCACCACTAAACATGGACGAGCATCCCCCGGCCGTGTCAGTGTTTTTCCACGGCTGGTTGGAAACAGTTCCTTTTAAAAGTGAGCGCCACAGGCCGCTGAGACGAGCCCCTGCTCTCATTAGGCTGAGGGATTTCACTTCACACGGGACACTGATGCAAGATGATAGTAAGAGTGCCATAACAGGGTGTAAGATGTCAGACATGAATGAGTGTACGCGTCTGCAGGGGGAATCTAAACATGCACACATTCTTTAATGTGTCCATGTCACGTTTCTGCACCAGTTAACAACCTGCAGCGTCCAGTTCTCAGGTCGTACGGTTAAAAATCCCCTCAGTGCATTCAAAAAGGAAACTATTATTTGTGAGCTAATCCAGTCACTGCATTCCTTCAGCTTTCCCCTCCCTATTCAAACTCTCTTTATATCAGATTACATGTCTGGACTTTGACCTGCGGTGAGTGAAGCTGTCACTCTGCCAGTGCTGTGACCAGCCGCTCCCCAGGTGCAGCTGAGCCGTCCTTGTGGCGGGGTCACAGCGGTGCTCTGATTAGTGGGGCACTGGAGTAGACCAGCTCTCCAAAGGGGAGACAGCACAGCTCTGTTATAGCTGCACAGGGGTGACCTCTCACCTGCAGGCTCCATGTGCTGACTGTGAGGTTCAGAGTCAGGAATAACCTGCTGTTGACTCAAACACTGTTTGTGCTCTGCTGTCTGGTTTAAACACAACCTTCCTCACTTGTTTTCTCAAGTTTTCATCAGCTTCCTGACAGGCTTTGTGTGTGTGCTCTCAATAATGTAGCAAAAATCGATTTCAGAAACAGTAAAACTGAGCCAAAAGTTTTATGGCTGAACAATGATATCATGACATACAGGTTTATCCCAACAGATAAGAAGACAGACCGTTGCTCAGAGGTCAAAAGTCCTCTTTTCAAATGAAAGTCAGTTCAGCATTTCATTTGAAAGTCAAGGTCCTAGAGTCTGTGCCTCTCCTCTCCTCCACCTAGAGTCTGGTGGAGGAGAGGAGATGCACAGAATCCAAGACGTGAAGTCCAGTATTGAGATTTGAGGTGCCATGTCATCTGCTGGCATTAGTCCCAAGTCATCACAGCGTCTACCAGGAGATTTAAGAACACTTCAAGCTTCATATGCTGACAAATTTATGGAGCATCGGCCTGCAGCGCCAAACCTTTTACTATAGTTAGCTGACCGTGATATCAGTGTGCTCGGCCAGCCTATTCACCTGTCCTGAACCTGTGTAAACACTTGTGTTCTGACGTCCATCTGACTTCATCCTTTGTTAATGTGCTGTTGTCTCCATGGCTGGGCTTGCGTCCCAATTGGCTATCAGTTTGTTCCACATGACAATCCACAGAGTGGGTGCAGAAATTCATCAGAAATTAGGATTAGATCTTCTGAGCGGATCCTTGATGGTAACATCACTGAGAGCATACCTCACACCTCAGGAAAATCAGGCAAGACTATCTTAAAACCAGGACCTTCTGTCAGAAGGAAATTAGGCCCAAAATCAGCCTGATCATCTCTTCATCTGAGTCTGATCGTTTCAAGAAGGATACAGAGTTTAGCATTATTATGGAAGCAGCTCAAATTGTAAGTGTAGTAGACTCTTTTCAAAGAAGAAATAGAACCATCCATCCAATCATTATCTTGACCGCTTATCCCGTTAGGGGTCACAGGGTCTGGAGCCTATCCCAGCTGGCTTCGGGCGGAAGGCAGGGTACACCCTGGACAGGGCGCCAACCTATCACAGGGCTAACACTGAGAGACAGACAAGAAATAGAACCATTTTAATATAAATAAGACCAATTAACTTAGCAAGTTAATGCGTTTTTCGACTGCAGGAACTTTACCAGAACCAGAACCAGGGTCTAAGTTTAGTTCAACGGTAGTTAAACTAGTTTAAGGGGGGTAGTACTTTTCAGAGGTTCTGGGACTTTTAGGGGGCGGGGCCTGCAATGCTGAACGTGTCTGATTGGTAGATTAACCGCAGGGTTTTTATTCCGCCCGCCGTCCACAATAACATCACACACATCTGTGATTCACTTGATTTCTCTTTCTTTCATTAGTTTTTATTTGTTCTATCTTTTTTGTATGTGTGTGTACTTTTCAAAAGAAGAAGCTGTGATTCTCTTGATTTAGCAGCTTGTAACAGTAGTCTTCTCCCGGTGTTACAGTTTTAAAAGTGACCCTGTAAACTGGAGACCTTCAGCTGAACGTGTCAGTGTTTGTGGAGTTTACACAGCTGTTGAAACACAGAGGGAGTTCCTGGGAATGCAAACTAGTTTAGTTTTATTAAGATTTCAAAATATCCTCATCAGATATTTAATGATGGTCTAAAGACGTTTATGAGGGATGCATCCGGCTGAGAGTCTCCAGTTAACAGGGTCGCTGTTTAAACCAAAACACCGGCCGATCTCTGCCACAGCTTTTTGAGTTCAAAAGGATTTTAAAGCCGTGTTGAAACGTCTTTGCTACTCACACTTATCTCCTCTCACGTGTTGATTCAGTGAATCCATCTGTGATGAAATATAGCACCATCTAAAACAGCGCCAGCTGAGTCTCTTCATGCTAACAGGCTAACTGTTGTGTTGCTCATAATGATACCTGCCTGTCCGTCTGCTTCTATGGTGTCATCTGTGATGAATGACATTCGTTTTTGTGTTACTGCCCTCTACTGGTCTGGTGGTGTAGTGCATTTACTTTTTTATCCCTCCATACATCACTGGCCTGATTTGCACAATCTCCCGGGACTTCAGCCCGCGGTTGGAACACAGACAACAATGGGGGCACAGGAACCTTTTAGTTCAGGGGAAAGTAGTGGTTGAAATGCTCCTTTAGTATCCGTGAAGAAGCCACAAGACCTGCTCACTATATATTATCCCAGACTTTGCCATCTGATATCATCCACACTGCACACATCTGTCATAAAGCACCTGAAGAGATGTACTTTAGGTAAGGTGACATATTCTCAGAGTGCTTCATATTCGTTGCTGTGATGACACAACACCAGCTGACTTCATCGTACCTGCGTCAGTAAAGCACAGGTGAAGGTGTTTACCTGGACCCTGTCTGGTTTTCATTCGTCTTTAATTACAGCTTGATCACATTTTTTGTGTGCATGTAAACACAGCTTCAGTCCCCCACTCTCTCTCTCTCTCTCTCTCTCTCTCTCTCTCTCTCTCTCTCTCTTGCTCTCTTTCTCACTCCTACATGCACACACACACACACACAAACACACACACATTCTCTCTCTCTCTCACTCAGTGTGTTTCCTGCCGGATGAGAGTGTTGCAGGAAAAGGAATGTAGCTCCGCTCTGTTTACCTCTTCCTCGTTTTCTGGCGCTCTCACTTCTTCTTACTCTCTCTCTGCCACCTCCTTCTGTCCCTCTCTCTCTCTCTCTCTCTCTCTCCCTCTCTCTCTCTCTGTGAGTATGCTCAGTCATTCAGCTCCGTGCACCGCTGCTGTTTTGTGAGGCAGGAGAGCCGGTGGGAAGCCTGTGATTGGGGAAAAGAAGCGCTCGTGCTGAAGCCGGCTTCCTCAGAGGGACAAACTCGATCCAGGAAAGGGACGCGGGAGCGGTGTGGATTTTTAATCCACTCATGTCAAGAAGAGATGGATTTCTGGCAGCTATGAACTTTGCAGAGAATGAACTGCACGTGTAGAAGACATTAAGAGCTCCTTTTTGGCATCAGGGACAGCTTGAGGGGGGAGCGGATGTCTCTGAAATCTGCCGCTCATCTCAAACACTGTCTGATGTGGATCTGCGTCTGAGAGGGGTCGGACATCCTTGAAGTGAGAGCCAAATCCTTACGATGGGAGGTGGAGACGCATGATTTAACAGGGCAGAAGATACAGCTCAGCAAGGTGAGCCTCAAAGACATCCGATCTACCTGGTCACACCTGGGAAAATGAGTCGCTCGGGAGAGGATTAAAGGAATAACCTGTGATGTCAGACTTCACCTGGGGCGGTCGTCTGAGACTCTGCTGAGTTGTGGCTTAGTCAAGGGGGGGGGGCGGGTGGCTTTATTTCCAGGTGTGTGAAACCACACCAGACTTGACTCACCTGACATCATCCCTCCTCTGTTTTGGGCTCTTGTCTCATATTCTCACCTCAGTTATCCCTGCTCTCAAACACACCACCACCACCCTTCTTTTCCTCCCCATGGAGCCACTGGAGGGACGAGCGAAGAGACGCTGATTAATGTGACTCCCAGCAGCCCGGGTCTGACTCCCCGCCACTAGAAATAGAAAGCAGAAAAAGAAGCTGCGGCGCCACTTTGTGAATCTTCATCCCGTGGAGGAGCAAGACAAAAAAAAAAAAAAAGGCACCATGTGGAATCAGTCAGGATACTGCAATCACATCCCTCACGCTGGATATCCTTTCTACCATGCACCCTGCAGGTACGCCATCACAGCGCCGACATGCACCCGAACTCTGCCGCTGTGCAGCCGTGCAATCACAGGAACTTATCAGAGGTGTTGCTTTTTTATTTTGAGCTCTTGATGAGTGCATATTCATCCGGTTAGGTAACTTCTAAACACTCCGGTCTTTGTTTCCCCCCTCAGGGCTCAGTTTTGTTATTTCTGCATTTCTGAAAACGGTTATCGGGAGAGCTTTTCATCCAGTGTTTGCGGCGAACACATCCTTGTTCATTGTTAACTAATCCGTTGAGGTTTTAGTCGTTTGGTTGTGACTGGACTGGTTTGTCAGGAATGCTGGTTTGGCGCCTGATTTTAACAGAGCCAGGAAACAGGTTTGGCCTGTGGAGTAAAAATACATGTGAGGGAATAAGAAGGTTTGTCGGTCAGGGTGACAAAAGTGTCAGACTGGAGTTTCTGTTATCACGTTACCTCAAAGCACTCCTCCTGCCAGGATGTGTTTGAGGAAATGATTATAACCTGTTGTAAAAAACACTGGATTAGACCAGATTACATAAGATTTTCTGGTCCACTTCAGTTCTTGTCCCTGCCCCCAGCACCGATGACATCATTACATTTATCACAAGGTTTCAGATGTGACCCGATCCCAAATGAACACCATCAATCCTCATTCCCTGAGGGGAGAGCAGACCCTGCCTGTGCCTCCTTTTTCTGTCGGGTACTGTAATAGTTTCTAACCTCTAAAGACCGCTGGAGCTGAACCACCAGAATACTGATCCACCACCACTTTTTATCAAATCCCCTGAGCGGGTGCATGTAACGAGGACATAGTTTAAAACAGTAGCATGATGAATGGTAAACATATAGATGGTTACTGTGCTCGGGGCTTGTGAGCACACACATTAGAAGAACTGTGTTGGTATGTTTTCCTTTTTGTAGGATCAGTAGGAGGGGGGGTCTGCACCCGAGGGGAGCAAATTTAGCTGATGAGTGAGTCATACCTCAGACCACTGGGCAGGTCAATGACCTGTCAGATCAGCTAGCTCATGACAGAGAGAGAGAGGGAAAGCAAGAGCGGACAGGAATCCAGGAAATTGCCCAGAGCTCTAAAACAAGCTAACCGGCGCTGTTCACTCCCACTCTGGTCTCTTATGGTGAAGTACTCTGAGTCACACCGTGAACGCTCCACCTGTAGCCCAATCATCTCATGGATTCAAGGCAGGTTTGACATTTTGCTGCATATGAAATGCAAAGTTTGACATGCTTAATATACAGCAGAAACAGACGGTGTAGCTGCAGGGGATGAACGGTTTCATGGAGGGATTTATTTCTCTGCTTTTACAGTCACAGTGTTCGTTAGGAAATCAGTATCCTTTTAGTTTCTCTGGGTTCTGTTTCCCCTCCGTTCATCCAGATTTCTTATATTTCTCTTTTCTTTAAATCTCAAAAGTATTTGGTAGACTCTTTCCCATGATCTTTACTTACTTATCTTTATTGGCTCCCAGAACACCTCACGTTCCAGCTGGAAAGACTGCTCCCTCCCAGGGATGATGTGATGGTCACTGATGACATGGAGGAGGTAGAACTCATTGAGGTGGATGAGCAGTCACAGCAGAAAAGCTACAGCAGGGAAGCTTATGAGGAGGATGAAGAAAGTCCCAGAGGCGGAGTGCAATGTCAGACTCAGTAATTTTGTGGAGTATCTTCATCTCTTATACAGTCATATCTCCTCTGCTGATGAAGCAATGTCAGCTAACACATTATATTCTTCACTTGTGCATTCACAGTAGGGTTGTGCAAAAGCATGATATTAGATCATGCTGGATTAGAACAGTTGTAGTATTGGCACATCATAATTGTTGCATTTCTAAGCTCATACACGGATACATGTTGACGTTGTTTAAAATGCACAGACAGAGCGCTCTAATGCAAACTATGGCTTACATAAATCGAGTATTAAGCTGCACACAATGAGTTGGAACATGATGGGGATGCATTTCAAAGTTTCCCTGTGAGTTCTCAGTGTTTTGTGATAAGTGGTGTAAACACTTAGTAGCAGAGCTGCAGACTCTGTTGGTGTCAGATTATGCACATGCTGCGCTCTGCAAAGATGGTAAATGCAAAGACAGAGTCTCACTCTGGAAAAAAAATGTGCTCTCTCACTCTTACTTGTTTATAATTTGAAACAAATTTGAGTTAGCAGAATATGCAGAATGCAGAATAATGCAGTAATCTTAAAGAGAGGAGATTAAACTACAGCAGATTCAGCCTGCATGGGAACCATTCTTCTTCTTCTTTTTTTTTTTTTTAAAGGTGACATATCATGCTTTTTTTCCATCAATATATATTGGTCTAAGAGGTCCCCAAAACATGTCTTTAAAGTTTATGCTCAAAAAAACACTTTGAAATCAGATTTTGGTCTGCCTGAAGAACACTCTTCTTCAGTCCTCCTCAGAACAGTCTGTTTTCCCTCTGACCACGCCCCCTCAGGAAGTGGATGTGCCTCGGCTGTCCAGCACGTTGATCTAATGTTTACATGTTGGCTGAATATACACGGCTGCTCACAGATCACGTTACTTCAACCCTCTGAATCTGATCCAGAATCTGATCCTGACGGAGAGGCGCCTGTAGCAGGACCTTTCTGAAGGATTGGTCACAGATTTAGTGTTTCTTGTTGTTTTATTTATCAGTATGTCGACGTGTGTCTTGGTACACAGCTACGAACATGTAGCTATGTGGCTATGCTAACTAGCGCTAGCACTTATCCATGATAAATAAAAATCATCAACTAGATCTTCAAATCTGCAGACGTGGGGAGTAAAACCGACCTCTACCAGAAAGGCAGCGGGACCTTTCTGAAGGATTGGTCACAGATTCTGTGTTTCTTGTTGTTTTATTTGTCAGTATGTCGACGTGTGTCTTGGTACACAGCTACAGCTACAGCTATGAATATGTAGCTATGTGGCTATGCTAACTAGCGCTAGCACTTATCCATGACAAATAAAAATGCACTAGATCTTCAAATCTGCAGACGTGGGGAGTCAAACCGACCTCTGTGTTTATTAAGACAGCCTACAACTAGCATGCCTCCCTCCTAAGCTCCTTGTTAGCACACATTTGTGCAGGGAATGAAAAACGGAGGAGGGGATTCAGTATTATTTTATACAGTCTATGGGCTGAACAAGCTCCGAGCTCTGACTCCGTGACAGACCGGATATTGTTGTTACGTAACAAAACCCCTGAAATCTGAAACGGCTCGTTTCACACACATTTACAGAAAGGTGGAGAAATCAGAACAGGGGCAGAATGGATTTTTTTCATTCTCGGGGGGTTTGTAGACAGGGACACATATTTCAGGTAGAGAACCATTAAAAAGTCCATTTTGCATGATATGTCACTTTTAAAGTTATATTTTTTGGGCCTTTCTGCCTTTATTTGACAGGACAGCTGAAGAGAGACAGGAAATGTGGGGAGCAGAGAGCGGGGGAAGACATGCAGGAGATGGTCGACCGGCCGGGAATCAAACCGGCGACCCCTGCGATGAGGACTGTAGCCTCTGTACGTGGGGCGCTTAGACCGCTAGGCCACCAGCGCCCTGATACCATACTTCTTCATCCTCTTTGAAATCTCTTTAAAAACACATTTCGGTTCATGTGCGTTTACAGGAGATGTCATCTGAGCGTGTTTTAATCCAGAGGTTTTTATTCTTTTTCAGGCAGGATTTTAGAATTTTTTATTTTGATATTTTATATTTCTGACCTTTTGATTGTTTTAACCTTTTATCTTTAACTTTTTTTAAATTTCCTTTTATTTGGTGGCAACCATAACCGTGTTATCTTCCTTTACATCTCTGTCACTTCTTGTTGCAGTTTTTTCTCACACTTTTCATCAGTGTCTTCCTCGCATTTCTCTTTCATGGTCTTTTAGTTCCTCTATTAACTATTATTATTATTAATATTCTACATGGTTATGTAGAGTTTGATTTCAGACATCTTAAGTTGATGATTTCTCTATCCCCTTTCAGTAAGCGTTAGACTACCTTCTACTTCTGAATAATGTGGCTTTGAATCTTCCTCTGAAGAGAAATTCATGCTTGAAGTTCCAGACATTTATTATTAAAGCAAAGAGTCACATACTGAATGCTGCCTCACAAACAAAGTGAAGTGATTAGACTGATATGCTAGCTTGATAAGCTTACTGTTGTTTAGGAAGAGCGCACTTAGCCTGAGTGTTGTTGTTGTTGTTTACCTTCGAGACAGAGCATACGCCCAGATTAAATCTGTCCAAAGGTGCTTTGGCCTGAGTTATATCTATTAAGTTTGGCTGTACTGGTCAGAAACTTGCAAAGAAGTCTAGTAAATAAACATGAGAAAGAATAGTGATGAAGAAGTGATTGTTATCCGTCCACAAAGAGAAAGAAAACATGATATTTTTGCAGTTTTTTGCTCCTGAACTTATCTCTGAGCTGGAGGATTGACAGCTGAGAAAATATTAAGGTTAACACCCACAACTCAGTGAAAAATGAGGGGAATACTTTGTCAGTTTTCAGCTCAGGGAACATTTAAAATGATCTGTGGAGGAGGGAAAACTAAAATTCAATCTCTGCTCTTCTTGGAGGAATCACTGATAAGGTTTCAATATTGCATTTGTCAGTGTAATAAAATGATAAAGCGTCCTGACTGTTTTATTTATGAACCGCTTGCTCGGCTGTCACACTGCGGCTCATTTATCCCAAACAGCTTTTTAATCCCGACGGCCCAAAAATAAAAAAAGAGAGGCAGGTGTTTCTTTTAAAATGAAGCTTGCTCTGTAAAAGTTCAGTCCTCCTCCGCTCTGCTCACTCCGGTTAATGATTCCCTCACCTGTCAACAGACACACCATTCACACTGCTAGGCTCCGCCCCCTCATTCCCCCCCCTGCTTAATCCACCGCCTTTACATTCAAATGACAAGGTGTTCAGTCACGGTTTGATGATGTCCTTAGACTGTGTTGTTTGGTCCTCTAATCCAGCATAATCCAGCAGCGTCAGTCAACCATGGAGGCTTTGAGGTGAGCGTGAAAGCTTAATGAAGGCCTGAGTGTGTTTGTATCGATTGTTTGGTGTGTGTTCGTGTTCTGCAGGTAATTGAGTGTTGATGCTTCATATTTTCCGGTTGGGCATGTATCGCGTGTAACGACAGGCGTTGATGAGATGATTATGTTTGATTACAGCGTGAAATACTTTGGTTCCTTTGCTGCGCTTTGTTTGGTCGTGTTTCAGATATTAGTCATTGCACACAACTTTAAAGAACACAGGCTGCAGTGACAGAGGTCATGACACAGATTCACACTCTCAGCACTGCGTCTGCACAGTTCAGAGGTGTGTTCACCTGTGGGCATGTAACCTGCTTTGTATATCCTGCACCCTATGCACGTGTGTGTGTGTGTGTGTGTGTGTGCGTGTGAGAGAGTGTGTGTGTGTGCACGAGACTGTCGGCCTCAAGAAGGATCAGGGATGTAAATGGATTTGTGCTGGTGACCCTGCAGGGGGTGAATGGAGCAGCTTGTCTGAAAGCCTTCTTCTCACCCTTACACACTTACACACACACACACACACACTCTCTCTCTCTCTCACACACACACACACACACACACACACACACACACACACACGCACACATATATATATATATTGTGCTTGTTACTTAAAGAAGACCCTCATTAACCCTTTGTCTGTGGATAAAGCTGGACGACGTGTCCCCTGTGTTCTCAGTTAGAGCCGCAGCAGGGGTTGTTTGATGGATTTGTGGTGTTCCACTGACTTGGTCCTCCTTGACCTCAACCATCAAAACAAACAGTGTAACCCAAACTGGTACCCTAAAACTAATCCAAACCTTTAAACTGAGTCTTAACTCTCAATGCTCTTATTTTGCAAGAATGTCCTGATTCTGTAAGGTGACAATGAAGTTGGTCCTCACAAAGATAGAAGAACAAGAACACACATATACACACATATATTTCTATTTTAAAGAGGACTCTTTGTTGAGATTAACTGATCCTAGCTTTGACCTTCACCATCGAAGCTTAAAAGCTAACCCAGCTTTTACCTTCATGCTAACACCAACACCAACACACAATCTTAATCTTAAATGTCCCCACTTTACATAAATGTCCTCATTCTGCAGGTTCAAAAATCGAATTGGTCCCTACAAGGATTGAACGACAAGAACACAAACACACTCATGCACACACATACTTAAACTAACCTGCAGCGGTCCTACTTTGCAAGAATGTCCTAATTCTGCAAGGTGAAAATCAAGTTGGTCCTCACAAAGATGGAAGAACAAGAACACAAAAACACACACACATACTTAGATTACTATCTTAAAGAGGACTTTTTGATGACATGTTCTAGCTCCTTTCCCTGAACCCTGAATATTGAAGGCAAAAGGCTAATTCCAACACTTGTCCCCTCTTTCAAAATGTAACTGGTCCCCACGAGGATAGATGCACATGAACGTGCACACACACACACACTTGAACTTGTATTTTTGTGAGGACTCTTGCTAACATGTTGTGTTCTCTTGCCCTACACCATGATCTCAAACATTATAATTAAACAAAATTAAGACAAAATCAAAATTGTCCCTACAAAGATAGATTTCCATGAACACACACGCGCTCTAACACACACACATACTTGAACCTTTATCATTGTGAGGACTTTTGCTAAAATGTTGTGTTCCGTTGCCCCGAACTTCATATAAATGTCCTCACTCTGCAGGTTAAAAAATCTAATTGGTCCCTACGAAGGTTGAACTACAAGAACATGCACATACATACTCGAACCCCACAAAGATAGACACACACATACTTGAACTTGTATCTTTTTGAGGACTCTTGTTAACATTTTATGTTATCTTGCCCCTTAAGGCTGATTTATACTTCTGCGTCTCCCCTACGCAGCCGGGGCTGACGCAGACATGAACACCACATACTTGTGCGTCAATGTGTCCGTGTCACGCAGCAAGTCTCCATCACAATGCTTCAGGGCGGTGTGGTCTCTCTGATAGCCGGTCGCCTGTTTCTGACCCCGATACGATCTCTGTTTACTTTTCCACAGAGATTCAGAGCGTGATATGTTAATCTACAGCTGATACATGTTGCTGTTTATCATACAGACATGATTACATGAAGAATAGAGAGGAGGAGATGAAATACACGGCTGATGAGCGGGGCTCCTGGAAGTACTGTAAATGCAGGAAATACAATGCCACCAAGCGGACCAATCACAGGGCTTGTGTGTCGATTCAATGGGTGGTTACATTTTGGAGGAGGTGCCCTTCAGCTACGTGCGTATGCCTCTGCGTAGGTACGGGAGCTATGTGGACCTCTGGCGTAGGCTACGTCATTGATTCGATGCAGAAGTATAAATCAGCCTTTACTCTGATTTCAAACATCAAAATTAAATGCAGATTAGAAATCAAATTTGTCCCCACAAAGATAGATGCACAGGAACACACACACACACCACTACACACACATACTTGAACTTGCGTCTTTGTGAGGACTCTAGCTGAAAGGTTGTGATCCGTTGCCCCTTACCCTGATCTCAAACATCAGAATCAGACATGGGTTAGAAACATAGACTGTATAAAATATGGACATAGTATCCGTGACGTCACCCATCTGTTCCTGAGAGCTGTTTTGAAGCAAATCGACGGCGGCAGCCATATTGGAAATGCGGAACTCAACCAGGCAGAGTGTGACGTAGTGTGAGCCTCTTAGCCAATGGCTGTGTGTTCCCGACCGGGAGTCACGTCAGTCATGTCCTTATTTGGGCAAAACTCGTAATCCTAATATCTTCTGAACCGTCACGTTAGAAAAAAATTCACCCCCCGTACAGTGTATGCCATTAGAGAGATTAGCTTCATAGGGCCAAGCCGTTTTTTGAACCAGGCTGTAAACATGTTTATTAATGCTGCAAAGATCGTCTTTTTCCCATTCATATCTATGTGGTTTCCGGTGTTTCTGCAGCCAGCCTCAAGCGGATTCTCGATGTATTGCAGTTTATAGCACTTCCGCATTGGCTTCATCGTTTGAGACCGGAGTTTGCCGCTTGGTTAGAAATGAAATTGGTCCTCACAGAGAAAGAGAAACAGGAACACAGGGACCAGGTGTTCCAGGTGCTCGTTCCTCCACTTACACACAGATGTGCAAATATTTCAAAAACCTTAAACTCATAATTGACTCCAGTTTAAAATAAGCACCACGTCAACCTCCCTCAAATATTTAGATGTTAAATCGTGTGAGATTTCCCGTTAATCTCTGAACGTGGTCTGAATAATGCGTGTGACAAATTAAACTCGGCACGAACAAAAATCTATTACAGCGGTGCTCTCCCTGTCATCTTAAGTTTAGGTCAGGAGGTAAATCTGCTGAGAAGGATTCCTCGCTGGAATGAAGATGAGCATTTAGAGAGTGTGATGGGTAATAACTGTAAAGGGAGGGACGCTGTTAGAGCGAAGAGGTTCAAAGAAGCAGCGCGAGTCCAGAGGCAAAAATCTTAATTGACACTTAGGGGGAAATTTTCTCTGACAGTTTCCTTAAATATCTTGTGAAGTTTAATTCATGCCCCGAAGATGTGAGGAAAGCTACTTCTCATTTTTAGGCACATTACATTTTTCCATCATGCAACCACTGTGTGTTTAAAAGCACTGTACAATAAAGCAGGGTGGTTCATTTCACTAATATATTCTCCCACTGCATATAATTTGACAAGAAAACAACTGAATACACGGCCTGCAGCGGTTTAAATGTTGGCATCATGAAGCCAGGAATGAGGGAGTGTGCCAAGTTCACATCAGCGAACAGCACAAACTGAAAATAAGACAATGAAAGTTGGAGTGAGGATTATTTTGGGATGTAGAAAGAGGAAATGGGCCCACGCTTCCTGAACCTAGAAATAAGAAATACATCTCAGCTGCTGCAATGAACGCAAGTTTGAGCAGATGTGTCCAAAAGTTGATGACCACCCTTTTGAAAACCACACATTTCAATGCATGTTGTATTTTCTTCAAAGAAAAGGAAGGAACACAGCGTCTGACTAAGCAGTTCATCTGCTGGAGAATCTGTCACTCCGTCTCCTCAGCTGTCCTCTCCTCCTCCTGAATGTTGACAAACTGCTGCTGCTGGATGTTTGATGCAACTGACACTTTGACAAAATGAATTCCCCACAAGTCGCTCTCAGGGAGGGCGGCCTTATGTCACAAAGTGCCGGGCTGTCACGGCGGCGGCGCTCTTTAGATGGGACTGCACTGCAGAGAGAGACGGAGAGAGAGAGAGAGAGAGAGAGAGAGAGAGAGAGAGAGAGAGAGAGAGAGAGAGAGAGAGAGAGAGAGAGAGAGAGAGAGAGAGAGAGAGAGAGAGAGAGAGACAGAGAGAGAGAGAGAGAGAGACAGACAGAGGGAGAGAGAGAGAGACAGACAGAGGGAGAGAGAGAGACAGACAGCAACAGAGGGAGAGAGAGAGAGAGAGACAGACAGAGGGAGAGACAGACAGAGGGAGAGACAGACAGAGGGAGAGAGAGAGACAGACAGACGGAGGGAGAGAGAGAGAGAGAGAGAGAGAGAGAGAGACAGACAGAGGGAGAGAGAGAGAGACAGACAGAGGGAGAGAGAGAGACAGACAGCAACAGAGGGAGAGAGACAGACAGACAGGGAGAGAAAGACAGACAGAGAGAGAGAGAGAGACAGACAGACAGACAGACAGAGAGAGAGAGACAGACAGAGAGACAGACAGCAACAGAGGGAGAGAGAGAGACAGACAGAGAGACAGACAGCAACAGAGGGAGAGAGAGAGACAGACAGGGAGAGAGAGAGAGACAGACAGACAGACAGAGGGAGAGAGAGAGACAGACAGCAACAGAGGGAGAGAGACAGACAGACAGGGAGAGAGAGAGACAGACAGACAGAAACAGAGAGAGAGACAGACAGACAGACAGACAGCAACAGAGGGAGAGAGAGAGACAGACAGACAGGGAGAGAGAGAGAGACAGAGGGAGGGAGAGAGACAGACAGACAGACAGACAGACAGACAGCAACAGAGGGAGAGAGAGACAGACAGACAGGGAGAGAGAGAGAGACAGAGGGAGAGAGAGAGACAGACAGACAGACAGACAGACAGACAGACAGCAACAGAGGGAGAGAGAGACAGACAGACAGGGAGAGAGAGAGAGACAGAGAGAGAGAGAGAGAGAGAGAGAGAGAGAGAGACAGACAGACAGAGAGACAGACAGACAGACAGACAGACAGACAGACAGACAGACAGACAGAGCTGACATGGCTGACATGGCTGCAGTTTTCTTGGAGCGAGGATATGTTTACTTTTAATACAGTCAGTTTTCACTACACACCCCGTCGGTAAGAGATACTCCTGATGTCTGATGGGAAATGTAAGACAAGTTGATGGACCCGTTTCAGAGCGAGATTGAACAAAACAGGGAAGACAAAAGCGTACGGATCAGAACGGGTGTTTTGATATGAAGATGCATGGATGCTTCAGTTTAACACCAACAACAGACGATATTTGCTCCTCTGACAGACACATTAGCTCACTGACAAATAACGTGCCATGCATCAATGTCAGAAGCTGTTTCTCTGTTGTTTCTCACGTCAGATAAATGCTTGCAGCAGGAGTTTAAGTATACTTACCAGAGATTTAGAAAACATGACTTTTATTGGTCCAAAGAAGTTACCAGTTGGAGCAACCCTATCTTTTGTTTTCATCGTCAAACTTTGAAAGAAAGAATGTCTTGCTTGAAAGTATAATTGAAATCCAAGACCCATGTGTGAGGGAAGGGAAGGGACTATAAAAACTGAACACTTGTAAGTTTATGTTGTCATTTTGTTTCTTGTTTGCATTGTCCTGATTACAATGGCATGGCTGTATGAATTTATAATGACAGAATTTATTGGATAATGAAAGTCGGTCAAAAAACCAAAACATTTGAAGCCATATTTTAAACCCACGTTTGAGGTTTTTAAACAAAGAATGATTGGTTTTGTTGTAAATCTCTGATCAAACTTTATCACAGCCTACAAAACATCAGCATCTAACCTGAGAAAGCATGTGGAGGTCTCTAGCTAACGCACTGCTTTGATTCCAGATGAACACTTGAAACTTGTCTGTGCTTGGAGTAACTTATTTGCCAGTACATTTCACTATTTTACTGAATAAACAGAACGTAGCAGATTGTTCACCCGTGCATTCTTGACTGCACTCATGCTTTGCCAATATACGTTTTGAGATATTTAAAGCTGCTGTGAGAAACTTTTGATTACTATCAGTTTTGGCGCCCCATTGTGGACAAAGTGATACCTCTTATCTCTTGTTCTCACCCTGCTGTCTTTAAAATAAATGTAGCTCTAATGTATCTCCACTCTGCAAGAAATGTCAGAAGGAGGTGGGAACTTACTTTCACCTAATATGGCAGTGCCCTATAATAGCACGGTTCTGGAAAAACATTAGAAAAGAGGTACATACAATCTTAAACAAAAAAAATAAACTTGAACCTGCATTGTTTCTGTTGGGATTTCCACAAGATGGTCTAGATCTTAATCAATCACAATACACCCTTTTAATGAAATTGCTTCTACTAGCAAGAAGGTGTATTTTGTTTCAGTGGATCAAGGAAAAAACACCAACAGTGACACAGTGGTACAGAGAAGTATACAAGGTTATACCAATGGAGAGCCTCTCCTCAAAGTTAAAAGGGAACAACAGATATTTTTTTGAAATTTGGCAACCAGTCTTAGTTTATCTACCCGAAATGATTGTTTTTGGAGCCAAGGAAGAAAGGTTAAAGGTTACTGCTCAGCTCCAATCTGCAATGATGAAATGTTCAAACCAAGCCAGAAACCTTGGTGTAGTCATAGACTCAGACCTTAATTTCAGCAGCCACATTAAGACAATTACAAAGTCCGCCTACTATCACCTTAAGAATATATCAAGGATTAAAGGACTCATGTCTCAGCAGGATGCAGAAAAACTCATCCATGCATTTATCTTTAGCAGACTAGACTACTGTAACAGGGTCTTTACAGGACTCCCTAAAAAGTCCATCAGACGGCTGCAGCTCATACAGAATGCTGCTGCTCGAGTCCTAACAAGGACCAAAAAAGTAGACCACATCACTCCAGTTCTTAGATCTCTACACTGGCTTCCTGTCTGTCAGAGAATAGACTTTAAAATCCTGCTGATGGTTTATAAAGCACTGAATGGTTTAGGCCCAAAATACATTGCTGATCTGCTACTACTTTATGAACCACCTCGACCTCTGAGGTCATCAGGTACCGGTCTGCTTTCAGTTCCTAGAGTCAGAACGAAACATGGTGAAGCAGCGTTTAGTCATTATGCACCATATATCTGGAACAAGCTCCCTGAAAGCTGTAGGTCTGCTCCAACTCTCACCTCTTTTAAATCAAAGACTAAGACTTTTTTATTTGCCACTGCCTTCCTATCTTAGATTATTTTAACCCACTTTAAATTAAAATTTTAATGTAATTTTTAATATATTTCTAATTTTCCTTTTCTTTTCTGTTTTATCATATTTGTCATTTTAATTGTGTTCTTTTATGCTTGTCTGAATGTCTCCAATGCTTTTAATCTTTTAATGTAAAGCACATTGAGTTGCCCTCGTGTATGAAATGCGCTATACAAATAAAGCTGCCTTGCCTTGCCTTGCCTTGCCTTACCCAATGAAATTACAGATTTGTTACAAAAAGGCGGAGTACCTCTCAATCTGAACCCTATTTTATAAATAAGAATTGCATTTTCCCATCCCCTTTTGCTGTTTTGGCGGGTTGCCGTTAGCCCTCTTTGGGAAGGGCTGGTGGCACGATGCCTTGTATATGTTCACCTCTTTGCCAGTGTGTGTTTTGCTACTTGAGCGGCATGTGCTATAGGGTGTTGCTGTCTGGTTGTGAGTCTTGATCTGGGGGCTGTCGGGTTATTGTCTTCTTGTCTTGTTTTGTTTGTATCTTGTGGATTGTTTTGGTGTTCTGTCTTTTTCGTCTTTTATCTTCTTTGTCTTGTACTGATGTGTGTTGTTGTTGTTGTTGTTTTTTTGTTGTTGTTTTTATGTCTTTCTAGTTTCTGTTTTTTTGTTGTTGTTGTTGTTGTTGATGTCCACTTTGAAAATTAATAAAAATATATATACAAAAAGCCAGATGCATCGCTCAATGTGATTATTTGCCATGAAATGAGCCACAAAAGGGTGTTTCTAAAGCCAAATGTCAATCATGTGGTCTGACACCTACCCCCTCTGAGTGGTTTAAGGCCTTAAAAATGACAACAGAGAAGGTATCAGTGTTGTTGTTTACGGTTTTGTTTGCTTTTGAAGGTCATAAAAAGGCGTCAGTGTTGGTTTCAGTCTGTTGCTCAGCTGGTGAAAAACTCCTCATAGTGCCTTTAAAATAGTACTTTGAATACTTCAGTATTTTTAAAAACAAGTACTCCAGGACTTTAACTCAAGTCATGATTTGATGGGAAAACATTCACTTGTATTGGAGTAATGTTTGACCAGGAGGATCTATACTTTGACTTAAGTAATGAAGCCGTGTACTTTGTCCACCACTGCTTGTCACCCAGAGATTATAAATCCTTTGTTTTCCATATCTTCCATTAACCTCAGGGACCCTGGCCTTCCTATACTTTTGGTTTCCCAAAAACAAATATTTTCTATATTTATATTTTAGTTTTATATCTCGTTTAAATTCTAAATATAAATCACATTATGTCATATTTCTAATTCACCTTCCCACTTCTGCATGAACTGACCATTAAGCTTCTGTTCAACAGTTAGTTTAAGCCAGTTATTGTTGTTACATATATCTTGTATTTGTTTTCATACTCGGTGGGGAGTGAGACTTTGCTTCAAGTGGGGGAGTTTAAGTTTAAGTATCTCGGGGTCTTGTTCGCGAGTGAGGGTAAAATGGAGCGTGAGATCCACAGGCGGATTGGTGCGGCGTCAGCAGTGATGCGGACGTTGTATCGGACCATTGTGGTGAAGAGGGAGCTGAGCCGGAAGGTAAAGCTTTCGATTTACCAGTGGGTCTACGTTCCAACCCTCACCTATGGTCATGAGCTGTGGGTCATGACCGAAAGGATAAGATCGCGGATACAAGCGGCTGAAATGAGTTTCCTGCGAAGGGTGTCTGGGCTCGGCCTTAGAGAGAGGGTCAGGAGCTCGGACATCCGGAGGGAGCTCGGAGTAGAGCCGCTGCTCCTCCGCGTCGAAAGGAGTCAGCTGAGGTGGTTCGGGCATCTGATAAGGATGCCTCCCGGACGCCTCCCTTTAGAGGTGTTCCGGGCACGTCCAACTGGGAGAAGGCCCCGGGGTAGACCCAGAACGCGGTGGAGGGATTATATCTCCCGCCTGGTCTGGGAACGCCTCGGGATCCCCCAGGAGGAGCTGGAAAGTGTCGCCGGGGAGAGGGATGTCTGGGTCAATTTGCTTGGACTGCTACCCCCGCGACCCGACCCCGGATAAGCGGAAGAAAATGGATGGATGGATGGATGTTTTCATATTAATGAATCATCAGTACTGCGCTTAATTGGCTTTGTGCTGTTAACCAGAAGGATCAGAGTCATCCTGAAGAGCAGTGTTGCAATACAAGGTAAAAGAAGACAGTGAATGCAAACATTCATCAAACATGATGAGATAAGACTATTTGAGGACTGATCACAAGAAACATTGCTGGCATCCTGACATATCGTTAGAGAACGGCACCTGGTACTGGTCTAGGAGCGACATGGCAAGGCGGGCCACTAGCTACGTAGTGGCCAGTTTCAGATCTCGTTGTCTCTCTTCTGTAATCGACTGTTTCCCTCCACTCATTAGCTACATTAACACAGATTATCTAAAGTATGCTCTGCTTCTCTGGGATCATAAATTAGTATGATGCCCAACCTTTCAAGCTCATTTTGCATTCTCAGTTCGGACGCTGTCTCCAAATGTCAACCTGCTTATGATTCTACATATGTGCATGTCTCAGGCTGCCTTATTCATGAGGGTCAAATGAAAGGTTTTTCTCTACATCCAGGAACCTGCAGAGTCCAAATCCAGCTATTAGTAATTTGTGTTGTTATGATGTGAGTTAAATCAGATGTTGTGTGAATGCTGAGACAGTGAGTCTGGTGTGACAGAGCAGAAGGCAGCTGTGAGCATGAGGAGTTTTAATAGCATGACCATAAGAAGAGGGTAATTATACCATGCCATAAAACTGCACCTGAAACCTTCCTGGATGAGTCTTCATTAGAGCCTAACTGCTCCGTACAGACAGACGGACAGACGGGCGGATTGCAGCCTGCAGCCGCTCTTGAAGGCTGCTGACTTCAAAGACTTTGCCTCTGTGGATACTTGGCTGGATGTGAGTGGAGCAGAGATACTGAGCACTTGTTGAGGAAGTGTTGATCTCTGTTTGGACCTCAGCCTTTAGAAAGGTCGGAGTGACTCTGAGTCACTTCTTGTGTTTTCAAGAGAAACACCCTCACTGTGTGTGAGTGAATGTTGAGAGTTGTTGCAACTTCTTTAGCTAAGAATATAGTACGTCTCTTTGCCTGAAGGGTTCATAAATGTTAAGCACATAGTAATTGGCTGCAGGGGAAGCACTGTTGCCTCACAGCAAGATCCTTCCTGGTTCGAATCCCTACTCGGGCAGAGGCCTTCCTGTGTGGAGTTTGTGCATGGGTGGGTCTCTTCAGGTACTCCAGCTTCCTCCCACAGTCCAAAAACATGCCCACCAGGTCACTTGGTTGCTCTAAATTGCCCGTAGGTGTGAGTGTGTGTGAATGTTTGTCTGTCTTTCCAAGTTTGCCCTGTGATCGGTTGGCGACCTGTCCAGGGTCGTGTTCCTACCTTCCGCCCGATGTCAGCTGTGTTAGGCTCCAGACCCCCGGGACCCTGAAAAGGATAAGCGGTCATGGTGATAGTTACAAGATGATGATGTATTTATACAGTGAGGTGAAATTAGGCTGCATTTTGATGTTTTTTTCTCATTCTTATTATGATATTTGGGAGTAAGGGCCTGTTCCCACTAACAGCGGACATTTATTCTTTAACTTGCAGTACCCAGGACCTCAGTTTCCGTGCTTCTCCTTGGGGCTCACCACTGCCAGATTGACAAATGTCATCTAACAGACCCTTTGCTTCCCTTGGTAGTGATCATTAAAAGCCTGGTTTATGCTTCTGCACTGACGCTTGAGGGCAGTGCGGTCTCCCTGATAGTCGGGTCACCTGTTTCTGGCCCCACTGGGTTTTCTGTTAACTCTTTAACAGGGATTCAGAACATATTATGTTAATTTAGAGCTGATACATGTTGCTATTTATAAAACAGCAATGATTACAGGGTAGAATAGAGAGGACACCCCAGAGGAGATGAAATGTACGATGGCAAATGAACGTCTGACATGCAGCGATTCTCAAAGTGCTATAATTGCAGGAAATACAAAGCCATTGAGTGGACCAATCACAGGGCTTGCGGCCCTTGCTGATTCAATGTGTAGTTACATTTTGGAGGAAGTGGGCGTCGGCTACATGCGTAGGCCTCTTCGTAGAGCTACGTGTGCAAGCTATAAACACTGAGGTGCATTAGTTTTGTTTAGAAGGGAAGCGCTGCAGTGAGCTGTTAGTGGACACGTGCCCTTAAATTCAAAGTATTCTCTGTGATCGATCGTCTCTGCAGATTTGTACATGCACTCTTAGCGAGCTGTTTCTTGCTGGATGTTTTTGATATCAGCCCAGCTCCTCGTTCTCCGTCTGTTTAACACTGAAACCCTTTGAGCTCAGCACTCTCTCAGGTCTCACATTCCTCCCCAGCTGGCCCGGTCCATGTGGGCAGCACGGCTCTAATCCCTGCCTAATCTGAGACAGCTTTGTGTGCAGTCAAAGAATCCACTGTACATGCATGAAGAGGCTGTGCATGAAGAGGAAGCTCGTACAGGTCGTGATCTGGAGAGCGTTGGCTTTGTTTCAAACCTCAATGAATCAACTGTACAGTGAATGTGCAAGACAAGAGCCAAGATTCAAAGACAAGGGTGACCACAAACCCACCTCAGAATTTAGTGCAACACTGTAATCGGTCTCAGCAGATGTGTGTCTAACATGAGTCTGGTTCTGCTCAAGGTTTCTGCTTGTTAAAGGAGCCAGACACTCTCTACTTTTAAGAGTAGGCTTCAAACTTTCCTTTATGATGAAGCCAGAAGGAGCCATGCAGTCCTGCTCATTGTACCTAAAGTCTGTAAAAGTAGTATGGGAGGTAGAGCCTGAAGTTATCAGGCACCTCTCCTTTGGAATTATCTACCAGTCAGGGTCCGGGAGGCAGACACCCTCTCTACTTTTAGGAGTAGGCTTCAAGAGTTAGAGCTGGCTCAGGCTTGGACCAGCTCTTTAGTTATGCTGCTATAGGCTTATACTGCCGGTGGAACTGACACACTGGGATCACTTGAACTCTTCCTGTCCCATTAAAGTTACTAACCATAGACCTTTCTGGAGTCCCTGAGCTCCCTTGTCCCGTAGGTTCCCCTTAGTTGCTGCCGTAGACGGACACTACGGACATGCTTGACTCAAGCAGCAGCAGCTACTACTATCCTTCTCATCAGTATCATCTCTCTCTCTCTTAATCTCCTCTATCCCTCTCTCCAACACGGTCTCAGCAGATGTGTGTCTAACATGAGTCTGGTCCTGCTGGAGGTTTCTGCCTGTTAAAGGAAGTTTGTCCTTGCCAGAGGAACTGACACACTGGGATCCTGTCTTTCCCTCTCTCTCCTCTCTCTGCCTGTCCTTTACTTTAACTCTTCCTGTCCCATTAAAGTTACTAACCATAGACCTTTCTGGAGTCCCTGAGCTCCCTTGTCTCATAGGTTTATCTCCCTCTATCCCTCTCTCCAACACGGTCTCAGCAGATGTGTGTCTAACACGAGTCTGGTCCTGCTGGAGGTTTCTGCCTGTTAAAGGAAGTTTGTCCTTGCCACTGTAACTTGCTAAATGCTGCAAAGTGCTCTGCTCATGGTGGATTAAGATGAGATCAGACTGAGTCCTGTCTGTAAGATGGGACTGGATCTTATCCTGTCTTGATGTTGGGTCTTTGTTGATAATAGAACATAGAGGACGGTCTAGACCTGCTCTGTTTGGAGTGTTTGTGGTCTTTTGGCACTATGGAGGACTTTGTAGAGAGATTTAAATGAGTATTGAATAACTGGGATAGTCAGGTTTACAGTTTAATTTTTGGAGTCTTGTCTTGATAACACTCTCACGGGTGACTTTGTGAAACTCGCCGTAGTATGTTTGGCGCGGCTGCGAGGCGTGAAGGCCAGAAAACTATCTGCTGTGGAGGAAAACAGTTAAGTGGGACAAACAGGACAACCCAAACACATTTCCATCTCCCGGTTTCACCTCCCACGTTTGCAGCTCCGAACAAGAAGAAACTCTGTCTCGTGTCGCTCTCAGCGGACTCGGAGAGGGACGCGTGGGCCGGAGCAGAACTGGACTGAGTCTCCTCGTTGTTGTTGGGCAGACTGTCAGACTCCTTTCTCACGCTCCTAATGAGACTTAAAGTGCCAATGTATACCTGAGAGTTCCTCATGGTAGACCTCAGGATGCTTTTGATAAGTCATCAGAACATACATCAGAGTTTTTGTATCTGGAGCTTTGAAAAAAAAAAGGCACGTGTGTAACTTCAGAGCCAAAACAAAGAGGACTGAACTTTTAATTGTCTCGGCTGTGATCTGAAATGTTTCTTGGATAATAAAAGTTTCTGCAGATCTGTTCTCGTCTGTAAGGCCAAGATTTGCTGAAGTGATAAATGTTGCCATAGTTGCATTGATGCAAATTTAACCCTGATGAGAATCTGAATATCTGAGTTAGTTTTCCTTTGCTGGTATTTTTGCATTGGGCTTCATATTTCTAATTTATGTTGCTTTATATCGTATTTATGAGACTGCATGTCTGAAATCATCCGAAGGTTTTGAGTTTAGTTGCACCCTCGAAACTCCACCGCTCCATTTTAGACCAACACAAATATCTGCAGCATGACATTCGTTTGCAGACTTCAGGCTATTGACCTAAATATACCACCATATTTAGTGCGTGCAGAACTTCATGTACATTTTTCACAGCAAACAATTACTGATTCCTCCTCCTCCTCCTCTTCCTGCTGTTATCCACGGGGTTGTTTTGGAGTAATGTTGACCTCACTCTGTGTGTCTGCATTACAGCTCTGAGAGCTGCCGGTTCTTTCCCAGTGTGCGCTCGATAAGTTTGTCTCAGAGCTGCTCATAATTTTCATGTTGAGACCAAACGACGACCTCTGTTATTGAAAAGTGAAGCCAGTTTGAAAGTGCAAAAAACTGCAGTTCCTGGAGTGTCCACTTGAGGCCGTCTCTTATTTTATCTTAAACTTACTTCCTTCTTGTTTGGAAGAGAAATTTAAATCTTCATCGGCTGACTAATCTGAAGGTCAGAAAACACTCAGAGAACAGTCATCGTATAGCACAGTTTACTTGGAATGGCTAAACACAGGATCACAGAGTCTGCAGGTAAGAAAGTCAAAGTAAAAAATTCAGAGTGGACCTAAGGTTAGCAGAGCTAGCACCACCAGCCTCCAGTCCGCCGTACAGGTTGATGTCCGCATGCCTGTTTTGGTTCCTCACTGCTCCAGTTGAGTAAACCAGGCACAGCCTTTTTACATCTTTAAATCCATACTAGATTAAAATACTGACAGACTGCATCGCATTACCAGATGCCATCTGTTACCTGTGCTTGTTTACATCCAGGTAGTAGAGCTTTATAGCATTAAGGCAGTGGCAGCCGTTAATCAGAGCTACAGTCCTGGCCAGTGGCAGGTTGCTTTGCTACAGCTTAAGCCTGGTCTGCATAGCTCTTTTTCGACTCAGAAGTCTCTGCACATAGTCTGATGATCACATCAGGGGTTCGGTGCCTTTCACCTCGGCAGTGCCCAGGCAAGTGAACCAGCCTGGGCAGTGCCCAGGCAAGTGAACCAGCACCGCTCCAGCCACCAGTCCACTTGCCAAACTTCGTCCATGCTGGGACTCGAACCGGCGACCCTTCGGTTCCCAAGCCAAGTCCCTATGGACTGAACTACTGCCGCCCCAAAAATTCACATAGAATATCAAAATTAAATGTCTCATCAAGCTTCAACAAAGATCTGAGTGAGAATAAACATCCACAACTCTAAAAAAACTCTGTTAAAAAAAATGTAACTACGAGTTGAAACAAAGCGGACCACAAGCCATATGATTGGTCCACTAGATAGCATTGTATTTCATGCATTTGCAGCACTTGGGGAATTGCCGTCCATCGGCCGTGCATTTCATCTCCTCCCACGTCTCTTCTAAATTCTACCATGTTATCATTGCTGTGCGATAAACGGCAACATGTATCAGCTGTAAATGAACATAATACGCTCTGAATCGCTGTGAGAAAGTGAACAGACAACGTAGCGGGACAGGAAACAGGTGACCAGGCTCTCAAGTGTTTCGGTTGAGTACTGCAGAGTGACACACACACATCGATGCACACGTGGTGCTCACGTCTGAAATATAAACCAGGCTTTAGACACATCACATGACCGGCATTTCCTGTGTAGGAAAAAAATATGGGAAACTTCTGGTGGCGACTAGTGAGGGTGACAATGTTTACTCAAATAGTCGACTTAAGGAGCACATTGTGTTTCATTGCAACCCTAAATATGTTCATCTATTTGGACGCTTTCACCTGAGACAAGGGTTAGCATGGAGGCTCCAAATATCAGATTAAAAATGCTGAGAGTGGCTGCTTTGTGATATTGGACGTGCTCTTGTGTCTTTATAGCATAAGTAGATTGATCCATGAATATTTCAGCAGGTTATGGCTCTAATAAAATCTCTGAACCCCTGCCAGGTTTCTGAAATGACCTCTAAGATGGCCAAAGCTTCAGTCCATCTCCCCCGCCCCTAAACCTGTGTATCGTCATTGTCTTGAGAAGCTCTCTGGTGTAGTGTCACGTAGAAGAAGAAGAAGAATCGCCGACTCTTATTCTCCTTCAGAAACACGATATCTCACTCTCAGAGTTCAGTTTACTCTCTGCTTACTTTATCAGTCCAACTGTTTGCAGTCTTCTTCTCTTCTTTTGTTCTCGCTGGCTTCGACTCCACTCCCATTGATTCTCTCACACACTCTCACACACATTCCTAAACATTCTTAAACAAACACACACACACACGATAAATCGCTACTGCTCTCTGAGACGCGCCTGTCAGGACGTTGTGAGGTGTTTTGAATGTGAATGCAGAGCGGACTTTTCTTCCATTAGCATGCCGAGCTGTCAGTCTCCATGCAGAGTCCCTCCTCGCTGTCCTGTCATCCACACTAACACACACACAAACACACACACACATATAAAAAAAACACACACACACACTCTTTCACAAAAGGTGTTGTTTGCTGTAAACAGTTTAATCTTCCTCCTATGAAAAATCCCTCCTCTGTTTGGGAATATTTATTGCGATGGACCGGAGTGCGAGCTTATTCAAAGCCCAAGATGGCCTCAACATGATGTTGCTATGGCAACAAAATGTCCCGGAGCAGTCTCGAGAGGGCAGGAGGATCGTTTGCTTCTGCCTCGTGGCATCATCACCAGCAGCAGCAGCAGAAGTGGACGCCGCATTGTCTGCGGTTCTCATTGGTTCTAATTGACATCTCTATTACACAGCGGCTGACCCCCACCGCTCCTCTGTCCCTCCCAAAATACTGCCACAATCAAGACAGAACGGCTCATCAGAGCTGAAGCAGCCCCGATCCTGCTGCTTGATGGAGCCGCAATTAACTGTCAGGGACGCTTTACAACCCGTGTGTCTGCCTGGGGAGCGTCGTGACGGGGAGGAGCAGAGGAGCGGGGCTGCAGCTGCTGCGGTGGGAAATAAGCGGGGACGGCTTCATGCAAATGATAAAAAAGATGAAATATCAGCGGCACTAAGTCCTAAATTAACAACTAGATTCTGATCAATCTGTGTCATAACCAAAGAAGGAAGTGATTAGAAAATCTACAGCCTCAGAAGACGAGACTTAAAGCCTCTGGAAACGTGAATGGAATATTTAAAACTCACATAGAATATCAAAATGAAATGTCTCATCAAGCTTCAACAAAAATCTGAGTGAGAATAAACATCCACAACTCTGTTCAAAAACAGCTTATTTTACAGGCATTTCTCAGGACTGTGTGGGCGTGGCCTAACTCTTTGATTGACAGGTCAAGAGAGAGTTCACAGCCTGCATGTTTGAGCCGTCTGACTCTGAATCTAAAGACATCAAAACTCCAGAATCTGAAAATTTTTCATTTCAAATGGTCTCTGAGTGCTGAGTCACAAAATACTTCAGAATCAGGACTTCTATCATTTATTAGTTTTATCACTCCGTAGTCTCCGGGGCATCGGGACCATGGGACACCCGGAGCAGAGGGGGCTGAAGTGTAGCATGTTCACGCAGAGGAGCTCGGCTCCAGGTGTTAGACGGAGCTGTTTGTCTAAACTCTGAGCTGTTCGGGGAAAGTTAGTGAACCGGTCCTGAGGAAAGTTAGTGAACTGGTCTTGGGGAAAGTTAGTGAACCAGTCCTGGGGAAAGTTAGTGAACCAGTCCTGGGGAAAGTTAGTGAACCGGTCCTGGGGAAAGTTAGTGAAATGGTCTTGGGGAAAGTTAGTGAACCAGTCCTGGGGAAAGTTAGTGAACCGGTGCTGGGGAAAGTTAGTGAACTGGTCTTGGGGAAAGTTAGTGGACCGGTCCTGGGGAAAGTTAGTCAACCTGTCCTGGGGAAAGTTAGTGAACCGGTCCTGGGGGAAGTTAGTGAACCGGTCCTGAGGGAAAGTTAGTGAACCGGTCCTGGGGGAAGTTAGTGAACCGGTCCTGAGGGAAAGTTAGAGAACCGGTCCTGGGGGAAGTTAGTGAACCGGTCCTGAGGGAAAGTTAGTGAACTGGTCCTGGGGGAAGTTAGTGAACTGGTCTTGGGGAAAGTTAGTTAACCGGTCCTGGGGAAAGTTAGTGAACTGGTCTTGGGGAAAGTTAGTGGACCGGTCCTGGGGAAAGTTAGTGAACTGGTCCTGGGGGAAGTTAGTGAACCGGTCCTGAGGGAAAGTTAGTGAACCGGTCCTGGGGAAAGTTAGTGAACCGGTCTTGGGGTAAGTTAGTGAACCGGTCCTGGGGAAAGTTAGTGAACCAGTCCTGGGGAAAGTTAGTGAACCGGTCTTGGGGTAAGTTAGTGAACCAGTCCTGGGGAAAGTTAGTGAACCGGTCCTGGAGAAAGTTAGTGAACCAGTCCTGGAGAAAGTTAGTGAACCGGTCCTGGGGAAAGTTAGTGAACCGGTCCTGGAGAAAGTTAGTGAACCAGTCCTGGGGAAAGTTAGTGAACCGGTCCTGGAGAAAGTTAGTGAACCAGTCCTGGGGAAAGTCAGTGAACTGGTCTTGGGGAAAGTTAGTGGACCGGTCCTGGGGAAAGTTAGTGAACCGGTCCTGGGGAAATGAGCGGAGCATATGCAGGACTGCTTTAGTCACTCGGCCACGGCTCAACTCAAACGCGTCCCAAAATTTCCCCTAATCCACCGCAGTTACGAAAATATAAGAATGACAACAAGCTGTGATCTTCAGCGGTGGAGCTGGTTGAGACGTCAGGAGACGGTCTGAGCATGAGCGGAGTATTCTGTTAAATATGTGCACTTGACTCAGTGTTTCATTTCTGATTGGTTGGATATTTATTACGTAATAAATATCAGATTAAACCAGCCCCCTTGAGTTGTAATATTTTTACATAGTTTTCAGTATTTACATATGGTCTTAAACATCATAGGTAGAACGTTTTTGTTGATTTGGGTTCCCAGGGCCTTTAAGGTAAAGAGTTTGAAAGAAAGGAGAGAAAACACTCAAAAATGAGTGGGAGCTGTTTGTGAAGGAGAGGAAACAGGAGGTATGATGGAACAAGAAAGGTCACATCAGGAGTCATGGCTGTTGTTTTCATGGCTCGGTCTGCCAAGCCCGTCCCAGCTGGAGGCTCTATAAATAGCCTCAAACGTGTGTTTTTAAGGGGCACGCAGGTTAAAGTTCCTGGAATCAATGAAAATATGATCACCACAAAACGAAGGGCAACAACGGTGACTCCTCAGATTGAATTATTACAGCTTCTGAGGATAAATGATCCGCTGTCCTGTTCTGGACAAGCGGACTGAACACAAGAATGGCAAAATCTCAGCAAGACTTCTGACCTGTGAGGGTTTCTTTTACCTTCATGTGAGAAAGGAGAGGAAACATGGAGAGTTGGGAGATGCTACACAAGAGACTATTGTAGTAAAAATCTTCACTACCAGGACAAATAGACACCCACTGATGTTACTGCAGAACATTTTGACAAGTAAGAAGACAGAAAAGCAAATATGCAATGCAGCTACTGTCTAGTGAAGAGTCACTGTGCTGAAGCTTCCCTGCAGAGAGAAACAGAAAGCTACAGCAGTCGTGTGTCATCCCAGGTCAACACTATCACTGTGTCTGTATCAACAATAGTCCTATCCATATTTCCTTTGTTTCTATGATACGCCTACATGGATAAGGTGAGGTTATCTTGTGTTGAAGTCTTGTGTACGAAGTAGGGATCCGTCATCCTCACAAGTTTGCACCAGAGTTAGTTGATGAACAAATTACTGTAGCTCTGGTTAATGGCTACTGCTCTAATGCTATAAAGCTCTACTACCAGGATGTAAACAAGCACAGATGACATCTTGTATCACGGTGTGGTTTGTTGTTCTGACATGATCTAGAAAATGGAGATGAAGTTGTATGTCTGGTTGGACTGACTTACGACAGACTTCCACCAGATCTGTGTCCGATCCGGCTCCATGCTCTCTCAGACAGCTTGAGTCATGTGACCAAGGATTCTCCTCCTCCTCCTCTCCTCATCCATGTTGTCTTTCTGGTCCTCTGAAAACCTCTGACCTGTTGACTCCAGGCCTGGCTCCGCTCATCATGACGGATTGTTGTTGTAGTTAAGTGAAATACGATCTGGTGATAACACAGAGTGTTTTATTCTGAAAATTAACCGGATGTTTTCATTTTGTTTTGGTGAAACCTGACTTCCTGTCCCGCTCCATTTGATCGGTTGAGATTGATGCGTCGTGCTCCGGCATCCGGCGAAAATAGAAGTCTTGCGTATCTCATCCGGCAGGTTGGACGCAATGGTGCAGATCCAGTGGGAGGTAACACTTTGACTAGAACAGCTTGGATGCCATGACGAATTGGAGGTTGAATTTGGCCGTTAGACAGTATTCATCAGCAGTGCTCCAGCATCTGGCAAAAATACAAGTCTTGCCGGAACGCAACGGATCCAGTGGAAGTTAACACATTGACTAGAATAGAAACCTATCAGATGTGGAGACGGACCGGACACGGATCTGGTGGATTTTGACCATTAGAACCACTTGACCAGAGCAATGTTTAACAATCACAGGCATGTGGATGCTAACCTGCACAGAGGACCGAAGGCTTGTGGTGCTAGCTCTGCCAGTGTTAGAATTTAGCGATGAAGGTGGCGTCACTCACTTATCTTTGGCACTTTTTTTTCAGCATGATCTCCTGTGACTTGATTTCTATAAATTACTGGAAGTTATAGTTTATTCAGACGATAAACTCCTTCAGTTAAAGCGAAGATAGTGAGAAGATTTTTGATGCAGAAAATGGCACTGCTTCCCCTTTGCTCTTAAAATGCTCTTAAAATAGTAACTCCAGTATTTGTGTTATTGCTTTAGTAAAACACTCAGTTATGCCTCTCATTAGCAACTTAATTTAAAGTGTGTATCTTTATCAGTACCCTAATTGAATTGCACAGTTTAGTTTGTTATGCTGTTCGCCTCGTATCGCTCACAGCTTGTGTAGACGGTGTCGTACAAAGACACACAGCCGTTAGCTAAACAATCTGAACTCACTGTACTCACTCTCTGGTTGAGACTCCCTGAGGTTTCTCTCCATCCTTGTGTAAACACAGAAGTTTGCTGAAGTTTATTATTTTGTTTCCAGTTTAAATAATTCAAACACATAAAGAAGTAAAAACAAAATCAGACTTTCTTTTTTGTTATTCTGAGTAAAAGTTTCCTACGTTGTTCCCTAAAGAGAGGTTTTAAAACTTAACAACAAAAATCTCAACTTTCAATTTTTTCTTCTTCGTTTATTCTATTATAAATATTCTAATATCAATATTAAATAATTCACATGTTTATTTTTTAATGTAAGTGTATCAGAGTTAATGGCGCTGACTCTCCGAACACGCCGGTCTCAGAGGGATGATCATGTGCGGGATCTGAGCCCGTGATGAAGCTCTCTGCTGCTTCAGTTTTATCATCTGCAGTATTTTGTGATGCTGTCGGCATATTTACATTCAGCTCCAGCGGTCCTGCTCTGTTTACTCTGCTCCTGCGTGTTTGTTTGAACAGAGGAGCTCTCCCATGTCCGCACGCTGTCAGGACACACGGAGCGAGAGATGCTGGAAGTAGATACTGTAGACTCACAGCAGAGATGTGGCTACCTGTCGCTCTGCAGCCACGCCGTCAGAGACGTGGAGACTGAATCTGTCACAGCTGAGCTTTACACAGTGATCAAATATCCTTAATATTAGAGATATATTACAGCTGAATTCTCCTCTGTTCTTCTTTCTTTGCACTTAAATCCTTTTGTGTCCCGGTGTTAAGTATTCCTGTCATAAGAATTAAAAGGATTTAAGTGCAGTCATTAGTCATGCTTGTCCCAGATTTACAATAATCAGCTGTAAGAACATTAACCCTTTGCACCCCCCACTGTTTTACCCGTGCATCTTCTGTATACACTCTAATTAATGCTCTGACCTAATCAAATTAATGCATGTACACACACTCACACTGGGATACCATTAAAGATGCAGTCTGAAGAGCTGCTGAACCTCTTCTGTTATCCCTGATTCATTCATTATTACAGTACTGTTCTCAGTTCTGCAGTCTAACTTCAGAACATGATTTGTATATTTTTGGTACGGACCTCAAAGAACTTACAAACAAAGTCTGAAGTGACCGGTGAATTAATATAGAACATAAAAAATGAAGAAAAGTCAAGTAGACAGTCTGATACGCCCAAACATCAGCTCACAAATGCACACAGGAATGCTACGTGCCTCTGTTTACTACACTGGACAACAGCTACCCCGCTGAAACCAGGTTTCAGGATCAAGACCCAATTAAGTGACAGTCGACTGACGGACGTTCAGGACTTGACTGACAGTCCTAAGTCTAGCTGAGTCGTTAGCCTAGTTCCTGACAGTCGGTAGCCTACTTCCTGGAATTAGTCCTGTACGACTGACAGTGGTTCAAGACTTTCCTGACAGTCATTAGTCTAGCCGAGTCGCTAGCCTAGTTCCTGACAGTCGTTCGGGACTTTCCTGATGGTCACTAGCCTACTTCCTGGAACCAGCCTTAAGGCAGAAGTCCTGTACGACTGACAGTGGTTCAAGACTTTCCTGACAGTCATTAGTCTAGCTTAGTTGTTAGCCCAGTTACTGACAGTTGTTCATGACTTTCCTGACAGTCATTAGCCTACTTCTTGGAACTAAGCTTAAGCCGAAAGTCCTGAATGACCGTCAGTCCTGTACGACGAACAGTGGTTCACGACTTTCCTGACAATCGTTAGTCTAGCCTAGTTGTTAGGCCAGTAGCTGACGGTTGATTACCTAGCCTTGTCGTTAGCCCAGTTCCTAATAGTTATTCATGACTCTCCTGACAGTCGTTAGTCTAGCCTAGTCGTTAGGCTAGTTCTAGACAGTTGATAGCCTGGCCTAGTCGTTAGGCTAGTTACTGACAGTTCTTCATGACTTTCACAACAGTCATTAGCCTACTTCTTGGAACTAAGCTTAAGGTGAAAGTCCTGAACAACCGTCAGTCCTGTACGACGAACAGTGGTTCAAGACTTTCCTGACAGTCGTTAGTCTAGCCTAGTCGTTAGGCCAGTTTCTGACGGTTGATTGCCTAGCCTTATCGTTAGCCCAGTTCCTAATAGTTATTCATGACTCTCCTGACAGTCGTTAGTCTAGCCTAGTCGTTAGGCTAGTTCCTGACTGTTCCTCATGACTTTCCTGAAAGTCCTTAGCCTACTCTCTGGAACTAGGCTTAAGGCGAAGTCCTGAACGACTGTCAGTCTTGCCTGGTAGTCGTACAAGACTGACAGTTGTTCAGGACTTTCCTGACAGTTATTAGTCTAGCCTAGTCATTAGCCTGGTTTCTGATAGTTGTAAGCGTCTTTCCTGACAGTCGTTAGCCTACTTCCTGGAACTAGGCTTAGGGCGAAAGTCCTGAACGACCGTCAGTCCTGTAAGACTGACAATGGTTCAGGACTCTCCTGACAGTCATTAGTCTAGCCTAGTCTTTAGCGTAGTTCCTGGCGGTTAATAGCCTGGCCTAGTCGTTAGGCTAGTTCCTGACTGTTCCTCATGACTTTCCTGAAAGTCGTTAGCCTACTTCCTGGAACTACGCCTAAGGTGAAAGTCCTGAACGACAAGACTGACAGTCTTTAGTCTAGCCTAGTCATTAGCCTGGTTTCTGATAGTTGTAAGCGTCTTTCCTGACAGTCGTTAGTCTACTTCCTGGAACTAGGCCTAAGGTGAAAGTCCTGAACGACAGTCAGTCCTGTACGACTGATAGAGGTTCAGGACTTTCCTGACAGTCATTAGTCTAGTTTGAGGAACTTCCTGGAACTCGGCTAACAATTGTCAGGAAATTCCTTAACAACTTTCTGGACCTAGGCTAACGACTCCACTAACAACCCCATATGACAACCTTACCCGTAGCATATCAACGACTGTTAGAGGCTTATATTGTCTAGCTCTTACCCAGTCTGGTCAGGACTGACGGAGCCTTTTGGAGGAAGAATTTCCACCAAGTCCAGTTGCCTTTTTGGATCAAGCTTCAAACAGACGCTCAAGTTTTAGCTTCATTAAGCAAAATTTTTAAGCCAACATCCAATCCTTGAATCCTGTCCAGCTTACTTAGGAGTTAATAATGATGAGGAGAGCATTATATTATAAAGTGAACCCTGCACACTGTGGGCTGAAATCCTGCAGCTCTGAGACTGACACCAGTGACACATTCTTCCTCCCCTCTTCCTCTGGACGTCGACCTGTGCCCACGTAGCTCAGCCTCAGCGTTAGAGCAGCTGCTGGACGGATACCTTGTTACCGTGCTGATTATGTTAATGTCGCTCTCAGGGCCCTTCGTTCTTGCACTCAGTCGCTTTTCAACCCTCACAATCACCGAGGCAGTGAAGAGAATCAAATGTTTGAAAAGTGAAGAAGCAGCTCATTTGTGATTATCAGTCAAACTGCACTTTTGCAACATTATTCTGTGCTCCCTAAATAGCCTCCTAAAACCTCCCCTCCCTCTCAGGCCGCTTCCTAATACACTCACAATGAATCTTATTTGCTGTGAAGGCACAAACTGCATGGTGAGGGCTAATATTTAGGCAGTGCAGGCACTCCGTAATGAGCCTGAGCATTATTCACTCTCCTACACGCTCATCCCCGTCACAGGGCTCCATTCCACTGCCAGTCCCGTTTATGCTAATGCAAAATATTTTCATTATCTCTGCAATAAGATATTTAATAGGCACTCTGCTCCTCGGCGTGTTGAAGAGGGGCTATAATTAGAGGCAGCCAGGCGCTGAGGCGGTGGGCCAGAAACGTCACAGCTGATTCGAATGTGGACAAGTGTCGAACAAGCAGGGATCTGATTTCTGTAGAGCTATCGGGGTTCTGCACGAGGTCTGGATCATTCAGAGACGGAGTTATTCTGAAATCACAATGAGTGTGGAAGAATGAGGCATCGTGACTGTGATGCAGATGGAGTAACATGTTCACAGCCTGTGATGCAATACTACGTCTCTGCCACGGATACATGCTCAGCTTGACTGTTTGGGATGTATTACTTTAAACAGCCTCTGAATTACAGAGGTGGTAGTTAGCAGTGGTGTCAGGGGGCGAGGCAAAGGTCTGCAGTTTTAACCCAGCCCCCAATAACACGTCTTTGAGCAAGATACTGAACCCCAGACTGATCCTAAGAAGAGATGGATGGGAGGGAAGTGAAAGCAGCAAGGCATGAAGAGAGAGGGTGTGAAAGGAATGATGATAATAATAATAATAATAAAAATAATAGTCATAAGAATAGTAATAATACTAGTTATAATAATAATAATAATAATAATAGTTATAATAATAATAATAATAATAATAGTTATAATAATAATAATAATAATAGTCATAAAAATAGTAATAATACTAGTTATAATAAAAATAATAAAAATAATAGTCATAAGAATAGTAATAATACTAGTTATAATAATAACAATAATAATAATAATAATAATAGTTATAATAATAATAATAATAATAATAATAATAATAGTCATACAAATAGTAATAATACTAGTTATAATAATGATAATAATAATAATAATAATAATGATTATAATAATAACAAAAAACAAAAACAATAAATAATAATAATTACCAAAACTATAATAAATAATAAAACAGAACAATAAATAACATAAGAACAATAATAATAAAAGTAATTAAATAATAAAAGAATAAAAAAATTCTAAGAATTATAATTAACAATAATTAATCATAATTATAAAGATGTATCATAATTATAATAATTCTAATAATACTTAAAGTAATAATAATTATTATTATTATAATAATATTACCTAATAACAATAATAATATTAATAATAATAATAATAATAATAATAATAAAACAACAATAATAACAATACATAATAACAACAATAATTATAATCATATCAAATACAAATATAAGCATAACAATAATAATAATAATGATAATAATAATAATTATCACAACTATAAAAAACCTCAACAATAACAATAAAAAAGCATAATAATAATAATAGTAGTAGTAATAATAATAATTATAACTAATAATAAAATAATAATAATAACAACAACAATAACATAAAAACAATGACAATAAAAAGCATAATAATAATTCCAGTTGTGACTAAATTTGATTCATGTCGTCCCCCTACCTCTCTCTCATTTCCTGTCCCTCCCTGTATCTGTCCCTTCAGCAGCTCCTTGCCTTGGTGCTGGTTTACACTGCTGCCACTCAACTAGACCATTCACAGGTGTTTACTTTTGGTGTCCACACCTGCAGCACACACGATGAGGTGTTGCATGAATTACTGATGTCTCTACTTCTTCTCCTATCAGAGCCACAGTCAGAGGGCTCAACCCTAAGAAACAGACCTCAAGATCCAATCATGAAAGGATGATTGTGTGATTTATCTGATGCGAATTTTTATATTGCAATGCATATCTCAGAAAGAAAAAATATTGCAGTTTTATTTCACTTTCTCAGCGTTGATCTGTGTGTTATTTTCATGGAGGTGTTTGAATAATCGTCGCATAGATCCCTCTGACTTTCAAGTAATAGTTTGGCCTGAGATGCCCGTCCTTACTCACAAGTGTCCCAGCCAGCAGGGTGTGAATGCATGTGAGTGTGTGTGTGAACGGGATGGCACTAAATGAAATCACAAATCACAGTTTATTCTGAAGGGAGCATGAATTTCCGGACACATTTTCACGCCGGCCTATCGAATAATTGCTCAGACATTTCATTCAAAACCACAAATGTCAACCTGCAGGCGATTATAGAGAAGTCAAGGGGGGGGATCACCAGCAGAATTCATCCTCTGGAGACCGCACGAGCTAAATGTCACGGCAATGCAACGACATGCAACACTCACCTCCATCCTGCAGCTGCACAGCCCTGAGGTAAAGGGAAGTTGGTTTTCTCCTCCAGCACACCTGTTAAACTCTGAAATGATGGAGCTGGATTCACAAGGGGGATGATAAACCTGATTTAAAGACGTAAACTGACGCCTTGCAGGTACATTTGTTTCACTTTGCAGCCGGAATGAAACACCTGAGCACAAACTCTGGTTAGCTTCCAGCTGCCGGGACATTTTACATTTCAGACGTTCATTTCTGCTCCAGTCGTCTGCAGCCGTGTGGTGAAAATTAAACCGACTCGTTAACAGGTCTCATTGAAAATAATGAGTCCTGCCGGCTCCAGGTTTAGTCACCCACGGCGGGTTGTGAAGAATTTTAATGATAAATGCTGTTAATTTTCAGATCACTGTGGTTCAGGGCGAGAGGAAAACTGTTCTCTCATATTTAATCAAAATTCTTAAACAGACATTAAGTGTTATTAAAATGCAGCTCACCAGTTTTCATCATTCAGCATCACTCAAAAATAATACCCATGCCTTCTCAGTGTTTAAAGGTGACATATCATGCAAAATGGACTTTTTAATGGTTCTCTACCTGAAATATGTGTCCCTGTCTACAAACCCCCCGAGAATGAAAAAGATCCATTCTGCCCCTGTTCTGATTTCTCCACCTTTCTGTAAATGTGTGCTGAAACCAGCCGTTTCAGACTTCAGTGTTTTTGTTACGTAACAACAATATCCGGTCTGTCACGGAGTCAGAGCTCGGAGCTTGTTCAGCCCATAGACTGTATAAAATACAACTCAACCCCTCCTCCGTTTTTCATTCCCTGCACACATGTGTGCTAACAAGGAGCTTAGGAGGGAGGCATGCTAGTTGTAGGCTGTCTTAATAAACACAAAGGTCGGTTTTACTCCCCACGTCTGCAGATTTGAAGATCTAGTGGATGATTTTTATTTACCATGGATAAGTGCTAGCGCTAGTTAGCATAGCTACATAGCTACAAGTCGTAGCTGTAGCTGTGTAGCAAGACACACGTCGACATGCTGACAAATAAAACAACAAGAAACACAGAATCTGTGACCAATCCTTCAGAAAAGGTCCTGCTGCCTTTCTGGCAGAGGTCGGTTTTACTCCCCACGTCTGCAGATTTGAAGATCTAGTGGATGATTTTTATTTGTCATGGATAAGTGCTAGCGCTAGTTAGCATAGCCACATAGCTACATGTTTGTAGCTGTGTACCAAGACACACGTCGACATACTGATAAATAAAACAACAAGAAACACTAAATCTGTGACCAATCGTTCAGAAAGGTCCTGCTACAGGCGCCTCTCCGTCAGGATCAGATTCTGGATCAGATTCAGAGGGTTGAAGTAACGTGATCTCTGAGCAGCCGTGTATATTCAGCCAACATGTAAACATTAGATCAACGTGCTGGACAGCCGAGGCACACCCACTTCCTGAGGGGGCGTGGTCGGAGAGAAAACAGAGTGTTCTGAGGAGGACTGAAGAAGAGGGCTTTTCAGGCAGACCAAAATCTGATTTCAAAGTGTTTTTTTGAGCATAAACTTTAAAGACATGTTTTGGGGACCTCTTAGACCTATATATATTGATGAAAAAAGTGTGATATGTCACCTTTAATGTTTGTGCAGCAGCATCATAAAAACAGGTACAGATCCAGGACTCCCCATGTCAGTGTGTGATGTGCGGGCGCTGCATTAGTGTGGTCGTTTAAAGGCCGTCTGTGCTCCTCATGCAGGTTTGTGGGCTGTGAACAGAGAGTGATGTACGGTGAAGTGTTTATGTTGTGGGACAAGTGCTCTAACCACAGCGGCGCGGCGCGGCGATGAGAGCTGTTCACACTGTTTATCTGACACTTTGACTTTGGCTTTCATGACGATTAACACAACCACAATAACAATTAAAACTACAGCTTGTTTTATTAGAGTCTGCTCCGGTTTAACTTTGTTATTGTGTTGTTATTAGGATGATTTCAGAGGTTAATGAAAGAGGGCCGGACAGCTGGTGTTTGCTGATGCACCACATGTTTCCACATCGTAAGAAAGCAAGAGGTTGTTGGAGAGATATTTGTTCAGCTGATAAAAGATTGAAGATTCAAGGACTTTTTCATAAAGCCTCAAGTTGAGAACTTCAGCTGGAGTCATGTGACCGAGGTTTCCCCGCTGTAATCACTGAATCAAGGATTCTCCTCCTCCTCCTCTCCTCCTCCATGTTGTCTTTCTGGTCCTCTGAAAACCTCTGACCTGTTGACTCCAGGCCTGGCTCCGCTCATCATGACTTTGGTTTGTTGTTGTAGTTAAGTGAAATACGATCTGGTGATAACACAGAGTGTTTTATTCTGAAAATTAACCGGATGTTTTCATTTTGTTTTGGTGAAACCTGACTTCCTGTCCCGCTCCATCTGCTCTGTTGAGATTGATGCGTCGTGCTCCGGCATCCGGCGAAAATAGAAGTCAGAGTGTATCTGATCCGGCAGGTTGGACGCAATGGTGCAGATCCAGTGGGAGGTAACACTTTGACTAGAACAGCTTGGATGCCATGACGAATTGGAGGTGGAATTTGGCCGTTAGACAGTATTCATCAGCAGTGCTCCAGCATCCGGCAAAAATACAAGTCTTGCCGGAACGCAACGGATCCAGTGGAAGTTAACAAATTGACTAGAATAGAAACCTATCAGATCTGGAGACGGACCAGACACGGATCTGGTGTATTTTGGCCATTAGAACCACTTGACCAGAGCAATGTATAACAATCACAGGCATGTGGATGCTAACCTGCACAGAGGACCGAAGGCTTGTGGTGCTAGCTCTGCCAGTGTTAGAATTTAGGGATGAAGGTGGCATCACTCACTTTTCTTTGGCACTTTTATTTCAGCATGATCTCCTGTGACGGGATTTCTCTTATGTTCTCAGAAATTGTAGCTTATTTGGACAACACACTCCTTCTCTAAGAGCGAAGATAGTGAGAAGATTTTTGATTCAGAAAATGGCATCACTAAAGGCTCGCTTCACTCCCAACTCTTTGCTTCTTGCTATAGGTTGAGTCAGCTTTTCCAATATGGCCGCCACCATTGTTATACTTCCAAAAGTCTCTTCAGAACCAGTTGAGTCAGTCAATCAATCTTTATTTATGTAGCGCCAAACCGCATCAAATACTATCCCAAGACTCTTTCCAAACAGAGCAGGTCTAGACCGTACTATCAGTACAATCAGTCTTTAGCTACGAAAAGAGAGGGACTGTATCATCAGCATAAGGATTCATTTAAATGTCTGATGTCTGTACATGAAAAATAATTTAAAAATGCAACACAGTCATAATAGGACAGGTGCTGTGGTCCCAGAGTGCGTTATGGCCGATGTAGACTTCATCCTCATTGTGTCTTTTTTTCTCTGCACAGCTCTAACCCATAGAATGACTACTGCAACTCTTACTGTACTAGTCAGACTACAAACAGTAACCAGAGGGCTTCAAACAGCATATCAATTATCCCTGAACTATGGACTCTACATTTCAATCAGTCAATCTTTATTTATAAAGCGCCAAATCACAACAAACATTATCCTCAGACTCTTTCCAAACAGAGCAGATCTAGACCGTACTCTATGTTCTATTATTAACAAAGACCCAACATCAAGACAGGATCAGATCCAGTCCCATCTTACAGACAGGACTCAGTCTGATCTCATCTTAATCCACCATGAGCAGAGCACTTTGCAGCATTTAGCAAGTTACAGTGGCAAGGACAAACTTCCTTTAACAGGCAGAAACCTCCAGCAGGACCAGACTCATGTTAGACACACATCTGCTGAGACCGTGTTGGAGAGAGGGATAGAGGGAGATGAAGAGAGAGAGAGAGAGAGAGAGAGATGATAGTGGAGAGACAGATAGTAGTAGTTGTAGCAGCTGGAGTCTGGCACGTCCACAGCAGCAGGTCAGAGCAAACCTACGGGACAAGGGAGCTCAGGGACTCCAGAAAGGTCTATGGTTAGTAACTTTAAAGGGACAGGAAGAGTTAAAGTAGGAGACAGGCAGAGAGAGGAGAGAGGGACAGACAGTATCCCAGTGTGTCAGTATAAGCCTATAGCAACATAACTAAGAACTTGTGTATTGCAGCATTTAGCAAGTTACAGTGACGAGGACAAACTTCCTTTAACAGGCAGAAACCTCCAGCAGGACCAGACTCATGTTAGACACACATCTGCTGAGACCGTGTTGGAGAGAGGGATAGAGGGAGAGGGATAGAGGGAGATGGAGAGAGAGGGAGAGAGAGGGAGAGAGAGAGAGAGAGAGAGAGAGAGAGAGAGAGAGAGAGAGAGAGAGAGAGAGAGAGAGAGAGAGAGAGAGAGAGAGAGAGAGAGAGAGAGAGAGAGAGAGAGAGAGAGAGAGAGAGGAGAGGAGAGAGAGAGAGGAGAGAGAGAGAGGGCTCTTATGCTGGTTGATGATTTGCTTGTCAAGCTTTTGGTCTTGTTCATCTATTCTGTTGTTTGATTTTTCACTTTTACATGCAGAAAATATAAAGTGATGACATCATATCTTAAACCCTCTATAGTATGAGCCTGCAGGTGGATCTTGGGGAGGTTGCGGGGCTGAAGTTTTAGCATGGCACTGGTGCAGGGCAGCAGAGGCACTGGCAAAGCAGAGAGTTTATTACTATCATTGTATAGAGATAATTTGTCCAAAAGTTTTAGTCCAATTTTGGTTATTTTTCCTCCAAAACCTCCAAACCAAAGTTATTTTCCTCTACCGGATGTTTCCAAATTGGGTTCATTTATTAATCCATTTAAATTGGATCCCTATTAGTAGCAACTATTCTTCCTGGGTCCACAGAGACTTCATTATTATGACATTACCCTGCTCTGGCTGGCATTTATGGACAGCTGTATCTGTCTAGTGTTTATTACTGGCACAGTGTCAGTCTCAGTCTGCCAGAAGTCAGCGTCTGCCCTGGCTCTGTCTGTCCCACCTCATCCCTCTGTGCTGCTGGAGATCCTCTCTATTCACTGGGTCACTCTGAAACCTGAGAGCTTCCTGGCAGCATGAAAGAGCTGCGATGTAATGAGCAGAATGATGCTTCAGGATTCAGCTCCTGAGACCTGGAGGTCGTTCAGTAGTTGTAGCAGTGAAACGTTACCCGTGCCCGCTCCTGTCTGAATGACAAACAAAGGTGTGTTAAAGAGACTCAGGTGAGACAGGTGGTGTTTATGAGAAGAGCTCAGCAGCAAGGTTTATCATTCAGGATGTAGACACACAGGTCTTTGTTATTTTTTGGCGTACCTTCACCTTCGTCCTTGCTCGTACTCACTCACTTAACTCAAGTGCCGTTCGAGTGCTTTGTGTTTCCTGCTTGCTGCAACCTTCCCTTTTTTTAATCTTTGTTCCCGTCTGGTCCTGAAAGAGTATTTTCAACCTTCTGTGACACTTTTATAAGCTTTGACCTTCTGAAACATGAAGTACATCATTTGCATGTAAAGTGTCACCAGTGGAGGGAAAACCAACCTCACCACCGCGTTATTGTGTTATCCATGAACATGACTTTTTAAAGTCATTCCTGCTCTGGACATCAATCAATCTTTATTCACATAGCACCAAATCACAACATGTGTTCTCCTCAGACCCTTTCCAAACAGAGCAGGTCTAGACCGTACTCTATGTTCTATTATCAACAAAGACCCAACATCAAGACCGGATAAGATCCAGTCCCATCTTACAGACAGGACTCAGTCTGATCTCATCTTAATCCACCATGAGCAGAGCACTTTGCAGCATTTAGCAAGTTACAGTGGCAAGGACAAACTTCCTTTAACAGGCAGAAACCTCCAGCATGATCAGACTCATGTTAGACACACATATGCTGAAACTGTGTTGGAGAGAGAGAGATGATAGAGGTGAGACTGATAGTGGTAGTTGTAGCAGCAGGCCAGAGCAAACCTACGGGACAAGGGAGCTCAGGGACTCCAGAAAGGCCTATGGTTAGTAACTTTAATGGGACAGGAAGAGTTAAAGTAAGAGAGAGGCAGAGAGAGGAGAGAGATAGGATCCCAGTGTTAGTTCCCCTAGCAGTCTAAGCCTATAGCAGCATAACTAAGAGCTAGTACTGAGCCAGCCCTAACTATAAGCTTCATCAAAAAAGAGGATGTCTGCCTCCTGGAACCTGACTGGTGGATAATTCTAGCATTTAGCAAGTTACAGTGGCAAATGACGAACTTCCTTTAACAGGCAGAAACCTCCAGCAGGACCAGACTCATGTTAGACACACATCTGCTGAGACCGTGTTGGAGAGAGGGATAGAGGGAGATGAAGAGAGAGAGAGACATGATAGTGGTGAGATAGATAGTAGTAGTTGTAGCAGCTGGAGTCTGGCACGTCCACAGCAGCAGAGATCCAAAGGAACCTACAGGACAAGGGAGATCAGGGACTCCAGAAAGGTCCATGGTTAGTAACTTTAATGGGACAGGAAGAGTTTAAGTAAGAGACAGGAAGAGAGAGGAGAGAGATAGGATCCCAGTGTTAGTTCCCCCAGCAGTCTAAGCCTATAGCAACATAACTAAGAGCTGGTACTGAGCCAGCCCTAACTATAAGCTTCATCAAAAAGGAGGATGTCTGCCTCCTGGAACCTGACTGGTAGATAATCCCAGCATTTAGCAAGTTACAGTGGCAAGGACAAACTTCCTTTAACAGGCAGAAACCTCCAGCAGGACCAGACTCATGTTAGACACACATCTGCTGAGACCGTGTTGGAGAGAGGGATAGAGGGAGATGAAGAGAGAGAGAGACATGATAGTGGTGAGATAGATAGTAGTAGTTGTAGCAGCAGGACGTCTACGGATGCCAAGATGAGTGCAATCCATCCATATTTGGAGGGCACAGTGAAGTTTGAGAATGTCATGGTGTGAATAACTCCCTGGATATTGAGACTAACCCAGAGTCTGTGGAGGACTTTGCTTTACACCCATGAATCTTTCATATACATCCTGAACAGATGCTACTTTATTTCCATCCCATAAAAAGAGGACTACATGGTAACAGATCCCTCGTCCTGTTTGTTTCAGCACATCAAGGCGACTGCCTCAACACAGTTTTCCACCATCAAATATTTCTGATAGTCTCAGTAACCTTTTCCAATACTTTCCTTGTGTAAGTCATCACATGCAGATTAGTCCGTCCTAATTGTCGATATCTGCCACAAGGCATTGATCCGCCTGACTTGGAGCGGCTGCAAAATCTGTAAGGCATATTCATGAATTCATTGTCACATTTAACCGAACAGACGGGGGAGCAGGACGTCCTGTCCTGAGTTTTATTATCCAGCAGTGTGCATACATTCTACATTTTCATGCTGCTGCTTTGAGAGCGTCTGTTTCCTTACATTAAATGCAGATATTAGAGCACTTTGGTATCAGTCAGTCTTTATTTATATAGCGCCAAATCACAACAACAGTACTTAAAGACTCTTTCCAAACAGAGCAGGTCTAGACCGTACTCTATGTTCTATTATTAACAAAGACCCAACATCAAGACAGGATAAGATCCAGTCCCATAAGCAGAGCAGAGGCAGAAACCTCGAGCAGAACCAGACTCATGTTAGACACACATCTGCTGAGACCGAGTTGTAGAGAGGGATAGAGGGAGATGAAGAGAGAGATAGTGGTGAGATGGATAGTAGTCGTTGTAGCAGCTGGAGTCTGGCACGTCCACAGTAGCAGGCCACCCAAGGCAGGTTTAAGAGTTTGTCTTTGTCTTTTGAGATTATCAGCAGAGAGCGGACTTCTAGATGCACAAAAATACCCTCTTTGGACTCTCAAAGATGAAAATATTTAAAGCTCCTGTGAGGAACTTTCTGTTTGTGTCCATTTTGGCGCCCCCTGTGGACAAAGTGATTCCTTGCATTTTGTCCTGTATGTGTGGTAAAGCTAAAAATCTCATCCTGCCTTCTTTTAACAGTCACTCATTATATTCACCATGCTGTAAATGCCATTTTTTGGGAACTACCCTCTCACAGCAGATACAGGCGTCACGAATTACAATATAGAAATTGTGAATCTTTATGCTGGCAGTCTTGTTTGCTTTTGTACATCATAAATAGACATCTCTGTTAATTTGAGTCTGTTTCATAACCAGCTGAGAACCTCTCACAGGAGCTTGAATCTTTCGGAACACTGCTGAACTCATCAACGTCACTTTTTGATCACCAACCAATCAAAATCTGACCTATGGTCAAGAGCTGTGGGTCATGACCTAAAGGATAAGATCTCGGATACAAGCGGCTGAAATGAGTTTCCTCCAAAGGATGTCTGGGCTCAGCCTTAGAGAGAGGGTCACGAGCTCGGACATCCGGAGGGAGCTCGGAGTAGAGCCGCTGCTCCTCCGCGTCGAAAGGAGTCAGCTGAGGTGGTTCGGGCATCTAATAAGGATGTCTCCCGGACGCCTCCCTTTAGAGGTGTTCCGGGCACGTCCAACTGGGAGAAGGCCCCGGGGTAGACCCAGAACGTGGTGGAGGGTCTCCCGCCTGGTCTGGGATCGCCTCAGGAGCTGGAAAGTGTTGCTGGGGAGAGGGATGTCTGGGTCAGTTTGCTTGGACTGCTACCCCCGCGACCTGACCCCAGATAAGTGGATGAAAATCGATGGTTGGATGGATGGAATCAAAATCAAGAAGGGGCGGGACTTCTGAGATCAACTTTGTCAACAGCAGTCTTTAACAGTTGTTGCAGAGATGAAACTAACCATGCTAATTTCTTTGGGGCACAAATCCCAGGTCCAGAGCTGCTTCTTATGCTTCTTATTCAGTTTCTATAAATTGTTTAAAGTCCCTAAATGTAGCGTTCGGCTTCACATCTCAAACCGTTCAGAGAATTACAACTTAAGACCTTCAAATGTTTCTTTAAATCTGCTGAAGGCATTGAGAGAATATGTAAAGTACTGATTTCTGTTCGGGTAAAAAAATCTTTTGTAGTAACCTACATTCTGCAGAACCCTCCTCGTAACACTAAAAGCTCGCTAAATCAGCGATAAAGCCACTAAAAAGCTGAGCTGTCACTACGGGAGAGAAAATAAGTCTGACACATTTAAGGGAACAAAAGAACGGCATCGTGGGTTTTTATTAAAATAGCTGTTTCAGTATTAGACCGATTGTCTGAGGTGTGAAATAAGAGATGTGTAATAACTCTCATTAATGTGCTTTTAGTGTCAGCTCACACATCCGCTCACAAAAAACCCAGATCCGTCAGATTTTTACTGCTTAACCTGACAAAACCTCCGTGGACTTCTCTACACCTTCATTTAATCAAACACGGGAGCAGGTCTGAACGCTCTCCAGCCTGAGTGGGAGTGAGGACGGAGTGATGGGGAGAGCGTGAGAGAGAGGGACGGACTGTGAGAAAATCAAATGAAAGAGGCTGTTTGTGTATGTGTGTGTGTGTGTGAGAGAGAGAGTGTGTGAGTGGGTGGGTAGGTGGCAGTGGATGGCTGTGAAACCTGAACAAGAGATAGTGGCAGCAGCATGGAGCTGAACCAAATGTGTCACTGCCTCACGCTCACTGGGCCAAGGAAGGAATTTACTGGCAGCGTCGGCCTGCGAGGAATCCAGCAGGGTATACTGTGTGTAAGTGTGTAAGTGTGTGTGTGTGTGTGTGTGTGTGTGTGTAGTGGTCAGATTGTATTCCATCCCTTTACCCCCCGGCCAGTTACAGGACCCAGCCTCTGCTCCCTCCTCCTTGTTACAGACAGGAAGAGCGTGCAGACTGCACTCACACGCTTGGAGGGACCAAAGTAATGAAGGCACCAAAGTAATGAAGGCACGTCAGTGACCGTGTGGACACAGGTAACAACAACAACAACACGGGAGAGAAATAACAACAGGAAGCAGTGTTGGCTTTTCACTTTTCTGCTTTTCATTATGCAGAGGAAGCGTCCATGCCTCCTGCATCTTCTCTTGAGTTTATTTTTGCGGTGCCAGCGGCAGAACAAGGTGGAAGTGGGCTCTAATGTTTCAGCAAGCAGCCGCACCGAGCTGCTGGCCAGAGCTGCTCTCTGTCTCTGCTGCTGCCAGCTCCACACAGAGCGGTGCAGAGTGTCTCGCAGATGTTTGTAGGTTTGAATTCATTCAGCGTGCTTCAGATTCAGCTCTGCAAATGCAAGTTCATACTGTACTGAGTCTCTCTGTGGGGGCGGTTTACCGTGGAAATGTGGTCCTCAAAAGCTATAAAGAAGGAAGAGCTATTTCGTTTCAAAAATCTGCAAACCACACTGAGGGAGTAGATTTTTATATTTTTAATGGGGCGGCTGTGGCTCAGAGGTAGAGTGGGTTGTCCTCCAATTGCATGGTTGGAGGTTTGAACTCCTGCATCTCCTGCCTACATATTGAAGTATCTTTAGACACGCTAGTAAACCCCAAATTCCTCCTGAGGGCAAAGCATGCGGTGTGTGAATGAGTGTGTAAGAAGGGGAATGCGACCTACAGTGTAGCCTTGTTCCTATGCAGAAGCTAACGCATGTAGCCTGACCATAGACTGTGTAATAAATGGACGTAGTATCCGTGACGTCACCAATCTGTTTCTGAAGCGCTATTCTGAAGCGTATCATCGGTGGGTGCCATATTGGAAATTCTGAACCTAACTTCATTTGAGCTAGTGTGACGTAAAGAGGCGGGCCTTTAGCCTTTACACTAACAGCTACAGGGTGCCTGCCTGTCAATCACGTCAGCTATGTCCTTATTTGGGCAAAACTCATAAGTTTAATATCTTCAAAAATAACGAGTTCTAGAAAAATTCACCCCGTACAGAAACAAGCTATTCAGACCTGAACCATTTTTTGTACCAGGCTGTAAACATGTTTATTTCTGCTGTAAAGATCGTCTTCTTTGAATGTGTGTGTATGTGGTTTCCAGTGTTTCTGCAGCCAGCCTCTAGTGGACGCTCGAGGAACTGCAGTTTTTAGCACTTCTGCATTGGCTTCATTTTTTGAGAGTGGAGGTTGCCGCTTGGTTGAGCCTGACATGCACCTCCTCCAAAATGTTACTACGTGTCTAAATGATGCAGGCCGCACACCCTGTGATTGGTCCACTGGGCAGCATCATATTTCCTGTATCTACTCCAAACCGCCATACATCTGTTCTCGATTCATCACTTCTAACTTTAACATAATGCGCTCAAAGTCGCCGTAGTTCATCGTGCACAAACACACAGGAAACGTAGTGAAACAAGAGAGTGTACAAGATATGGACGTATTATCTGTGACATCACCCATCTGTTACTGAAGAGCTATTTTGAGGCCAATCGTCGGCGGGAGCCATATTGCTGCTGTCGAGCAATTGTGAGGTAAAGAGGCGGGCTTTGAGCCTCCTCGCCAACAGCTACAGTGTTCCCGCCTGTCAATCAAGTCAGCTGTGCCTCTCATTGGAAGACTCGTAATCTTAATATCTTCAAAAGTGCCACGTTAGAAATTTTTTTACCACCCGTACAGTGTGTGCCAATCGAGAAATTAGCTATCCAGACTACACTCGTCTTTTGAACCAGGCTGTAAACATGTTTATTTCTGCTGTGAAGATCGTCTTCTTTGAATTGGTGTGTATGTGGTTTCCTGTGTTTCTGCAGCCAGCCCCTAGTGGACACTTGATGAACTGCAGTTTTTAGCACTTCCGCATTGGCTTCATGTTTTAAGACCTGGAAGTTGACGCTTGTGCCTGACATGCACCTCCTTGAAATGTAACTACGTGTCTAAATGATGCAGGCCGCACACCGTGTGATTGGTCCACTGGGCAGCATCATATTTCCTGTATCTACTCCAAACCGCCATACATCTGTTCTCGATTCATCACTTCTAACTTTAACATAATGCGCTCAAAGTCGCCGTAGTTCACCGTGCACAAACACACAGGAAACGTAGTGAAATCATAGACTGTATAAATAATGGACGTATTATCTGTGACATCACCCATCTGTTTCTGAAGAGCTGTTTTCAGGCCAAAATGTTGAACTCAACCTAACTGCTGTTGAGTGAGTGTGACATAAAGAGGCAGGCTTTGAGCCTCCTAGGTAACAGCTACAGTGTTCCCGCCTGTCAATCAAGTCAGCTGTGCCTCTCATTGGAAGACTCGTAATCTAAATATCTTTGAAATTACCAAGTTAGGAAAAAATTCGACCCCTGTACAGTTTGTGCCGATCGAGAAATGAGCTATCCAGACTACACTCGTCTTTTGAACCAGGCTGTAAACATGTTTATTTCTGCTGTAAAGATCGGCTTTTTTGAATTGGTGTGTATGGGGTTTCCTGTGTTTCTGCAGCCAGCCTCAAGTGGACACTCGATGAACTGCAGTTTTTAGCACTTCTGCATTGGACTCATTTTTATACCACAGGTTGCCGCTTGAGTGAAACCAGAAACAGGCGATCTTGCTAGCACAGAAATCACACAGCCTACAGTATGTGCTCGGGTTGGCCAATATGAGAGTCAGAGTCAAAGCAGAAACCAGGCTCAACACTTAGTTTAAAGAGTCCTGAGTTATGAAAAGGATAGAAATATGCATTATTTGTGGAGTGAATTAACCTAAGGGCAGAGTTTACTCTTCTTCTTACTATCAGGGTTACTTTAAAGGCTCTGGTTTTGGCGCTGGCCTCACACAGGCTGTCGTTAACACCACATCCAGATTTTGGGGAGTATCACTGAGCTCTGAGAAACTACTGAACTGTTAACTCTCTCACTCTGAAAAGTTTCTTCTTATCATCAGAGTTTGGTGCTGTGGGCTCTGCTTGAAATGCCAGACTCTCTTCTTCTGGAAGATGCCAGCTGGTAGCACATGAGACCGCTTTGGAGGGGCAGAGTTTTGGCGCTTTGGTTGAGTCTGGTTGCTGTGATATCGAGTATCCAGGGAAGTAAGAATGTCAGCGCAGGGTCTGTGTTGGTTCGGACAATGGTGGTGGTGACAAAACGTCTTAGCTGGTGGAGGAGACATGAACACTCAACAAACAGAAACAGACAGGAGTTGTTTAGTTGTCTATTTAGAATGGATCCCCGTTAGTTATTACCACAGTGACGACTATTCCTCCAGGGGTCCACACAAAACAAGACAAAAGACGTCATCGCACAACAGAGACATGTCATGAAACACAAGCACAAAGATTAAGAGGTAATGTGACGTTACATCTGGAAGTGTAAATATTCCTTCATACTGGACCAGACTGCATGCACGTCTCTCATCCACCCTGATCCCTCACAGCCTTGCCTGCATCTCCTCCGTCCTCATCCAGCCTCGCAGAGCAGACGTGCAGCTCTCTGTTAAGTGAGCTGGATCTCATTCAGCTCTTGTTTTGAAGCACTAGACCAGATCCCCGGACAGTGATTGATGTGTGATTAGACTAAAGATTGTACGACTTGTTCTATTGTTGTTTTTGTTTCTGATGATGGAAATACATCTGCTCATTTTTGCAGCCAGACTATTAGTATGAGACAAACAGGAAGAAGTCCTCCTTTGTGTACCTGAACAATGTGATGGTTCGTGTAAAAATCACCCCGTACAGAAATGAGCTATTCAGACCTAAACAGTTTTTTTGAACCAGGCTGTAAACATGTTTATTTCTGCTGTAAAGATCGGCTTCTTTGAATGGGTGTGTATGTGGTTTCTGGTACTTCCAGAGCCAGCCTCTAGTGGACACTTGATGAACTGCAGCTTTTAACACTTCTGCATTGGCTTCAATTCTCGTGGCCGGAGTTGCCGCCTGATTAGAACTAAAGTGACAAAGCACTAAGTGACTTCCTGTGCACCTGTCACCAGCATGTTCGGGCTTTCATTCAGTCCCGTTAATAAACTAATGAAGCGGTCGTTTAGCGTTGGTACATTGAGTTTGTACTCACACACTCTTCAGTGTGTTGTCATAGAAATATTTCAGCTCAAACTTTATATGTTCGGGCTGAGAGAAGCATCAGAGAGCTCTTAGGACCTTCAGAAGCTGTTAAATAATCAGAGCTGCGGTGCCAGCGGACCACTCTGCGAGCTGTCAAAAATCAACACTGATGATGTTTTAACCTACTTCTGTGCTGCAGCCAAACCAGGACCCTTCCTGCAGCTGTGACATTGTGCAACTCAATTATTATTATTGTGTATTATATAAACAGAACCAGAACCAAAACAGAACAGAACCAGAACCGAACCGGAACAGAACCGAAACAGAACTGGAACAGAACTGGAACAGAACCGAACCAGAAAAGAACCAAAACCGAAACAGAACAGAATCAGAACAGAACCAAAACCGAACCAAAACCAAAACTGAAACGAAACAGAAACGAACAGAACCAAACTCAAGCAAACCCAACCAGAACCAGAACCAAACTCAAGGAAACAGAACCAGAACCAAGTCAAGCAAACAGAACCAGAAGCAAGTCAAGGAAACAGAACCAGAACCAAACTCAAGGAAACAGAACCAGAACCAAACTCAAGGAACCAGAACCAGAACCAACTCAAGCAAACAGAACCAGAACCAGAACCAAACTCAAGGAAACAGAACCAGAACCAAACTCAAGCAAACAGAACTTGAACCAAGTCAAGCAAACAGAACCAGAAACAAACTCAAGGAAACAGAACCAGAACCAAACTCAAGGAACCAGAACCAGAACCAACTCAAGCAAACAGAAACAGAACCAAACTCAAGGAAACAGAACCACAACCAAACTCAAGGAAACAGAACCAGAACCAGAACCAAACTCAAGGAAACAGAACCAGAACCAAACTCAAGGAACCAGAACCAGAACCAAACTCAAGCAAACAGAAACAGAACCAGAACCAAACTCAAGGAAACAGAACCAGAACCAAACTCAAGCAAACAGAACCGGAACCAAGTCAAGCAAACAGAACCAGAACCAAACTCAAGGAACCAGAACCAGAACCAAACTCAAGCAAACAGAAACAGAACCAGAACCAACTCAAGCAAACAGAAACAGGGTTAGGGTTGTGATTAGGATTAGGGTTAAGGTTAGGGTTGTGATTAGGGTTGTGATTAGGATTAGGATTAGGGTTAGGGTTAGGGTTGTGATTAGGGATATCAGACTTTATATGTTCGGGCTGAGAGAAGCATCAGAGAGCTCTTAGGACCTTCAGAAGCTGTTAAATAATCAGAGCTGCGGTGCCAGCGGACCACTCTGTGAGCTGTCAAAAATCAACACTGATGATGTTTTAACCTACTTCTGTGCTGCAGCCAAACCAGGACCCTTCCTGCAGCTGTGACATTGTGCAACTCAATTATCTGATTTTTATTCCGGCATTAGGCCGAGCACCAAAGTGTCATTTAGTTCTTGGCAGAGGTGCGAATGTGTGTTTGTGCATGCAAATGCTTGAGTCTGTTATCAATTAAGTGATGGGAAGTGACAGTGAGGGCATCAGAGATCAGCCAGACTAACACAGGAGACATGTCGAGGGTGTTTTTTCTGTCCTCTTTGCGGTGCGGTGCCATTTGGCCGAGCAGAAACGAGTCATTTGGCTTTTCATTGTAATTTTTTCCAATTAAATTTGTTCTCACTGTTCTGCTTTTTCGAGTCGTAAAGGTCACATGTAGCCAGTGTTCCAAACTTTGAGTGCTTTTTTAATTAACAGCTTTCAGCAGATATGTGAACACTGCTGATGCATGCCTATCCGCTGAGGAATACTCTGAATCTCTGAACCACACATGCTCTACAGCAGGGGTTCCCAAAGTGTGGGTCGGGACCCCCTGAGGGGTTGCGAGACACAAATGGGGGGGGCGTGAGATGTCTTCCTTGAAAAACCCTTTTACGTACAGTGTTTTTATAAGAAGCCTTATAATTGCCCAATTTTGCTACAAAACCATTCTTACTCTAACCCTAGGGTTAGGGTTGTGATTAGGGTTAGGGTTAGGGTTAGGGTTGTGATTAGGGTTAGGGTTAGGGTTAGGATTAGGGTTAGGGTTAGGGTTAGGGTTGTGATTAGGGTTAGGGTTAGGATTAGGGTTAGGGTTAGGGTTGTGATTAGGGTTAGGGTTAGGATTAGGGTTAGGGTTAGGGTTGTGATTAGGGTTAGGGTTAGGATTAGGGTTAGGGTTAGGATTAGGGTTAGGGTTAGGGTTAGGGTTGTGATTAGGGTTATGGTTAGGATTAGGGTTAGGGTTGTGATTAGGATTAGGGTTAGGGTTGTGATTAGGGTTAGGGTTAGGATTAGGGTTAGGATTAGGGTTAGGGTTAGGGTTAGGATTAGGGTTAGGATTAGGGTTAGGGTTAGGGTTGTGATTAGGGTTAGGGTTAGGGTTAGGGTTAGGGTTAGGGTTAGGGTTGTGATTAGGGTTAGGGTTCGGGTTACGATTAGGATAAGGGTTAGGGTTAGGGTTGTGATTAGGGTTAGGGTTAGGATTAGGGTTAGGGTTAGGGTTAGGGTTAGGATTAGGGTTAGGATTAGGGTTAGGGTTAGGGTTAGGGTTGTGATTAGGGTTAGGGTTGTGATTAGGGTTAGGGTTAGGGTTAGGGTTAGGGTTAGGGTTGTGATTAGGGTTAGGGTTAGGGTTAGGATTAGGGTTAGGGTTAGGGTTGTGATTAGGGTTAGGGTTGTGATTAGGGTTAGGGTTAGGGTTAGGATTAGGGTTAGGGTTGTGATTAGGATTAGGGTTAGGGTTAGGGTTGTGATTAGGGTTAGGGTTAGGGTTAGGATTAGGGTTGTGATTAGGATTAGGGTTAGGGTTGTGATTAGGGTTAGGGTTAGGGTTAGGATTAGGGTTAGGGTTAGGATTAGGGTTAGGGTTAGGATTAGGGTTAGGGTTAGGATTAGGGTTAGGGTTAGGGTTAGGATTAGGGTTAGGGTTAGGGTTAGGGTTAGGATTAGGGTTAAGATTAGGGTTAGGATTAGGGTTAGGATTAGGGTTAGGGTTAGGATTAGGGTTAGGGTTAGGATTAGGGTTAGGGTTAGGATTAGGGTTAGGGTTAGGATTAGGGTTAGGGTTAGGGTTAGGGTTGTGATTAGGGTTAGGGTTAGGGTTGTGATTAGGGTTAGGGTTGTGATTAGGGTTAGGGTTAGGGTTAGGATTAGGGTTAGGGTTAGGATTAGGGTTAGGGTTAGGATTAGGGTTAGGGTTAGGATTAGGGTTAGGGTTAGGATTAGGGTTAGGGTTAGGGTTAGGGTTAGGATTAGGGTTAAGATTAGGGTTAGGATTAGGGTTAGGATTAGGGTTAGGGTTAGGATTAGGGTTAGGGTTAGGATTAGGGTTAGGGTTAGGATTAGGGTTAGGGTTAGGGTTAGGATTAGGGTTAGGGTTAGGATTAGGGTTAGGGTTAGGGTTAGGGTTGTGATTAGGGTTAGGGTTAGGGTTGTGATTAGGGTTAGGGTTGTGATTAGGGTTAGGGTTAGGATTAGGATTAGGGTTAGGGTTAGGATTAGAGTTAGGGTTAGGGTTAGGATTAGGGTTAGGGTTAGGGTTAGGATTAGGGTTAGGGTTAGGGTTGTGATTAGGGTTAGGGTTAGGATTAGGGTTAGGGTTAGGGTTAGGGTTAGGGTTAGGATTAGGGTTAGGGTTAAGATTAGGGTTAGGGTTAGGATTATGGTTAGGGTTAGGGTTGGGATTAGGGTTAGGGTTAGTGTTAGGGTTAAGGTTGTGATTAGGGTTAGGGTTAGGGTTAGGATTAGGGTTAGGTTAGGGTTAGGGTTAGGGTTAGGGTTAGGATTAGGGTTAGGGTTAGGATTAGGGTTAGGGTTAGGGTTAGGGTTAGGATTAGGGTTAGGATTAGGGTTAGGGTTAGGATTAGGGTTAGGGTTAGGGTTAGGATTAGGGTTAGGGTTAGGGTTAGGATTAGGGTTAGGGTTAGGATTAGGGTTAGGGTTAGGATTAGGGTTAGGGTTGGGTTATGAATAGGGTTAGGGTTAGAACTTAACTTAAGTAAACAGAACCAGAACCGAACCAGAATCGAACAAGAACCGAACCAGAACCGAACCCGAACTGAACCAGAACCGAACCAGAACCGAACCAGAACCGAACCAGAACCGAACCTGAACCGAACCGGAACCGGAACCGAACCGGAACAGAACCGAACCGGAACAGAACCGAACCGGAACAGAACCGAACCGGAACCGAACCGAACCGGAACCGAACTTGAACCGAACCGATACCGACCCAGAACTGACCCAGAACCGAACCAGAACCGAACCAGAACCAAATCGACCCAGAACCGAATCGACCCAGAACCGAATCGACCCAGAACCGAACCGAACCAGAACCGAACCAGAACCGAACCAGAACCGAACTAGAACCGAACCGGAACAGACCCGAACCAGAACCGAACCAGAACCAAACCGGAACCGAACCGGAACCCAACCGGAACAGATTCGAACAGAACAGAACCAGAACAGAACCAGAACAGAACCAGAACAGAACAGAAAAGGAACAGAAACGAACAGAACCAAACTCAAGCAAACAGAAACAGGGTTAGGGTTAGGATTAGGGTTAGGCCGCCATGCTGACCAATCAAAACAAAGTTCTGCAGCTCTGCCGCAGCTTTGGATCATGACACATCACTAATGTGCTTAATCTGTGTTACAATTATGAGGGGGTCCTTGGACCATTTTCTCACCTGTAAGGGGTCCCCTGGCTCCAAAAAGTTTGAGAACCCCTGTCTTTAAGGACCCGCATGACACCTCAATGCCTTAGCCTTTTAATCACACAATATAATTGTACAAAAGGATAACCATAGCAATATGTAATTTAGAGAACTACACAGATGATGTGTGTGTTTTATTTTTGTTTGTTTGTTTGTTTGTTTGTTTGTTTTTTAGTTCTTTGTGTGTTTGCTTCATCTTGGGGTTTTGTTTGTTTGTTTGTAGAATGGGATGTGGGAGGGGGGTATTGTTCTTCTTTGTTAACCTTCTGGATGTTTTATGTCTTTTGAATAAGCTATAAATAAAGTATTTAAAAAAATAAATGATCTAAAGCATCAGTATCAGCAGATTGATTCATAACGGCACAGGAAACAGACACATGCTCATATAGGTCGGCTAATTGTCTGCAGACCAGCTAAATGAAGCCACATTAAACCACTATGAGGGACAGTGGGGGTCGTGAGTCTTTGGAAGCAATATTTTGGGGTCTGAAAAGATTGGGAACCCCTACTCTACAGTCTACATTCTTCTTGCACTCTCACTTGCCTTTAAATGCAAGAGTCTGCTCTCTCTTTTCATGCCTCACACTGTACAGAAACACACATTTACACTTGCAAACAGTGTTAACATGTACAGTGTGTTCTGAATGGGAATGACCTTGCTGTGTTTCCTCGTTCTGCTCCGGCAGCACTCCCCTCCTCGCTGCACTTCAAACACATTTCATCTGAAAAAGCCTTTAAATAGACGTGACCTTTGACTGAGAGAACACCCACTCGCAGAATCATTTCAGATGCACACTGTCTGCTCTGCAACACATCTGTCAAAACACAACACAGGCTGTTCTGCAGCAAACTGTACTGAGACCAGATCCTGCTGTTTGTTGGGGATGAGGGTTTTGAACGGCTCACGGTTAGATGGAGGTGTGGCCAGTTGGTGATGGTGACACATCGATCCGACCGCCGTCGATAAAGGGAAATGTCAGAGGGACATGTGAAGCATTTTGACCAGAGTGAAAAACGTTAGCCGCCCCGTCAGAGTCAATGAATCATAACTTAACTCAAAACAAGAGCCGTCTGAGTCGAGATTTACAAACATGCATTCCTACAAGGAAGGAGAAATGCTTTTAATTTCCCCTCTGGACACTCAAGCTGGTTCAACCTGCTGTTTTGAATGCTCTTACTAAATGTAAGCACACAATTTCAATGACCCACATGCTGATAGTGTCAAATAGAGACAGTTATTTTGTTGCAAAGAGCCCTTTCAAAGTCAAATTCGTGGCATTTAGTTTTTTTTAGGTTGCTGACTATTTTCAACATTGCTGTGGATGTGGTTTTTTTTTTGCAAATGCTGCTTCTATTGCAAGCTTTTCCATCCTCTCACGGCCAAATTCCACGTGCCCGGTCCATCTCCGATCCGTCACAGCACCAGATCTGATAGGTTTCTATTCTAGTCAATGTGTTAACTTCCACTGGCCCGCCAATTTCCTCCTGCAGTTCGTTCCACAGCTGTGGAACCCGGTTTTAAGACAAGTTTTTGGGACTGACAATAGCTCTTTGCCCAAGGATTGCAGATTGCGTACTGAAGTGTATGGTGTTATAATATATATAATATATTTATATAAATAACGATTGATTGGCTGACAACATCATATTGGACCTTGACTGGTTCCATCATGGACGCAGTCTCAGTGACATCACCTGTTGGTTTCTGAAGAGACTTTTGGAAGCATAACGATGGCGGCGGCCATATTGGAAAAGCTGACTCAACCTGACTTTCAGTCGACCTATAGCAAGAAGCAAAGAGTTGGAGTGAGGCCCCCAAATATCCTGCAAGCTTATTCTGTCACTTAACCCAACTTCTTCACTCACAGCCTTATTCCACCAGATCTGTGTCCGGTCCGTCTCTGATCCACCACAGCACCAGATCTGATAGTTCAGGATTAGGGTTGGGATTAGGGTTGGGATTAGGGTTAGGATTAGGGTTAGGGTTAGGGTTGTGATTAGGGTTAGGGTTAAAACCAGAACTTAACTTAAGTAAACAGAACCGAAACAGAATCGAACAAGAATGGACCCAGAACCGAACCAGAACCGAACCTGAACCGAACCTGAACCGAACCGGAACCGAACCGGAACCAAACCAGAACCGATCCAGAACTGACCCAGAACCGAACCCGAACCGAACCAGAACCGAATCGACCCAGAACCGAACCAGAACCGAACCAGAACCGAAACCGAACCGAACCGAACCAGAACCGAACAAGAACCGAACCGGAACAGACCCAAACCAGAACCAAACCAGAACCAAACCAGAACCGAACCGGAACCGAACCGGAACAGATCCGAACCAGAACCGTTTCTATTCTAGTCAATGTGTTAACTTCCACTGGATCCGCTCCGTTGTGTTCTAGCTGTGTCTCTGATCCAGCAGGTCGGAGCCCTCCTGATCAGAGACACAAGACTTCTATTTGTTGCCGGATGCCGGAGCACGACGCATCAATCTCAACAGAGCAGATGGAGCGGGACAGGACATCCTCCTTTTTGATGAAGCTTATAGTTAGGGCTGGCTCAGGACCAGCTCTTAGTTATGTTGCTATAGGCTTAGACTGCTGGGGGAACTAACACTGGGATCCTATCTCTCCCCTTCCTCTGCCTATCACTTTAACTCTCCCTGTCCCATTAAAGTTACTAACCATAGACCTTTCTGGAGTCCCTGAGCTCCCTTGTCTCGTAGTTCTCCTCTGGATACCTGCTGCTGTGGACGTGTCAGACTTCAGCTGCTACAACTTCTATTATCTAACTCACCACTATCATCTCTCTCTCTCTTCATCTCCTTCTATCCCTCTCTGCAACACGGTCTCAGCAGATGTGTGTCTAACATGAGTCTGGTCCTGCTGGAGGTTTCTGCCTGTTAAAGGAAGTTTGTCCTTGCCACTGTAACTTGCTAAATGCTGCAAAGTGCTCTGCTCATGGTGGATTAAGATGAGATCAGACTGAGTCCTGTCTGTAAGAGGGGACTGGATCTGATCCTGTCTTGATGTTGGGTCTTTGTTGATAATAGAACATAGAGTACGGTCTAGACCTGCTCTGTTCCCAGGAGATGCTGGAGCATGAGGACGGCACTGATTGTTTTGTCAGAGACCTTTCTGTCGAATAGAACACCAAAGAGACCGAGTCTTCTTCCTGGACCTTTACAGTTTGTTTGATCCTGCGTATGATCCTCTCTCCTCGTGCCCCGTGGTCGCTTTGATTTAGAGTTTTGTTATTTGTAAAATGACACGCTGAAATTGCCACTACACCAAAATTTTAATTTGTAAAAATGAACCTTTTAGTTTCCCCTGATGCCTGATTTAAATGTTCAATAAACAAATGATTCATTTTTTATTTTTCGATTCATTGAGTCATGCATTATCCATCAGAGAAACACAGCCTGAGTTTCCTGAAGACACTTGGCTACAGGGACAAACATGTGTAAACAAACCGGAGTTCCTTGAGAGTCACACTTGGGTCATGTGACGCAGCAGGTGCAGCATGTGTGTGTGTGTGTGTGCCAGGCGTTGGTATGTGGGATCATGTGTGTTTGCACGAGAGGTGGGACGTGCCGCGTGAGCCCTGTCATGGACGCCGTCGTGTTTACGTAACCTCTCAAAAGTTCCACCGCCCGTCCTTCATAAATGTCATGTGGAGATCGACGGGGCCAAAAAAGTCAAACCCACCAGCTGACAGGAGGTCAAAGGTCAAACTCTCTTGTAGGAGAGAGAAGGTTCAGTGTACGTCCCTGATGTCTCGCCCTGTCTTTTGAGTCAGAAACAAAGTCTTGCTGCAGCTGCTGGAAGCTTCGGTGATAAATGGAAATCAATAAAAGACCAAAAAGAAGCTTTAAAGTGCAATAAAAGGCTGAGCACTCTTTGGATCTTTCCTCCCATGACAAAGTAATGAGCCGTTTTGTCTGAACGGCTTGTTTGGGTTTCTAGTGAAGAATAAAACGGCATAAAAGCACCGATGTTACATAACCTTTGAAACATTTCAGTGTCGTGTCACAAAACCCCAAATTAATATCTCTGAGAGGACGCTGGTGTGAGAGTGGGGGATGTTGTTGTTGGTGCTTTTCTCTGACAGTAAAGTGGAAGGCCACTTAAACTGAATATGTTGTTATGAATGTCACAAACATTGGCTGTATGTAAAGATGGATGAGGCGTCTTGAACCTCCTCTCATTGTTCAAAAGTGAAGCCAAAATACCCCAAATATATTTCACTGGAGTATCAACAACTGTTTCCTTTCACTCACCAAGCACACATTTAAGTAAGGGGGTGATGTGGTTAGACATATTCAAATTTCGACAGGGTGAGCAGGACCCTGACTGGAAGCAGAGGGGTCTTGTCTCCAGTTTATTGCCTAGCTACCAACTACAGACATACATCAACAGTTTGACAAAAAACATTAGTTTGAAGATGAGTTTTATGATTTAAAAATGACTTCTTTATTCTGCTAAGTAAATAGTCCCTCCAATTTTAAAGGTGACATATCACGCTTTTTTCATCAATATATATTGGTCTAAGAGGTCCCCAAAACATGTCTTTAAAGTTTAAGCTCAAAAAAACACTTTGAAATCAGATTTTGGTCTGCCTGAAAAACCCTCTTCTTCAGCCCTCCTCAGAACAGTCTGTTTTCTCTCTGACCACGCCCCCTCAGGAAGTGGATGTGCCCTCGGCTCTCCAGCACGTTGATCTAATGTTTACATGTTGGCTGAATATACACGGCTGCCCACAGATCACGTTACTTCAACCCTCTGAATCTGATCCAGAATCTGATCCTGATGGAGAGGCGCCTGCAGCAGGACCTTTCTGAAGGATTGGTCACAGATTTTGTGTTTCTTGTTGTTTTATTTGTCAGTATGTCGACGTGTGTCTTGGTACACAGCTATGAACATGTAGCTATGTGGCTATGCTAATTAGCGCTAGCACTTTTCCATGAAAAAATAAAAATCATCCACTAGATCTTCAAATCTGCAGACGTGGGGAGTAAAACTGACCTTTGTGTTTATTAAGACAGCCTACAACTAGCATGCCTCCCTCCTAAGCTCCTTGTTAGCACACATGTGTGCAGGGAATGAAAAACGGAGGAGGGGATTCAGTATTATTTTATACAGTCTATGGGCTGAACAAGCTCTGAGCTCTGACTCCGTGACAGACCGGATATTGTTGTGACGTAACAAAAACATGGAAGTCTGAAACGGCTCATTTTAGACACGTTTATAGAAAGGTGTAGAAATCAGAACAGGGGCAGAATGGATTCTTTTCATTCTCGGGGGGTTTGTAGACATGCCAGGGAAACATATTTCAGGTAGAGAACCATTAAAAAGTCGATTTCACATGATATGTCACCTTTTAAGGTCGGTATTGCTCCCATTGCAATGGATTCCTCATTGCAGCACAAAGTCCCCCCAACCTGAGCATTTCCATTCAGGTAAAGATAGAGAAAGTGAGCAGGACTGTCGCCTGGATTGCAGGACAGGATGTTGCTCCACTTTTCCCTGTGAGAGATGTTTGGGGTCCAGTAGCTCCTCAGGCTGCTCTCACATCTGGGCCCGCTAACTGTCATTATGTCCTAACTCTCAAGACCAGCCTGAGACCACACTAACGTTTTTACCACAGTGTCAACAGGCAGAGGGGGAATAGTTCGGACTACTTTCTGTGGATTGATTTGATAGGACATGTGATCAAGTTGACCCTGGTGTCTCTCTTGCATTCTGGAATGAATCTCTGTCAATCAATCAATCAATCAATCTTTATTTGCATAGCGCCAAATCACAACAAATGTTATCTCAAGACGCTTTTACAAACAGAGCAGGTCTAGACCACTCTGTGTCAAATTATGAACAGAGACCCAACTTCAAGACAGGGTAAGACTCAGTCTGACCCCACCTTAATCCATCATGAGCATTGCACATCGCAGTATTTAGCTAGTTACAGCGGCGAGGAAAAACTTCCTTTAACAGGCAGAAAACTCCAGCAGGACCAGGCTCATGTTAGACACACATCTGCTGAGACCGAGATGGGTCTGGAAAGACAGATAGAGGAGAGTAAGAGAGAGAGGTGATAGTGATGAGACGAGTCGTAGAAGCTGTTGCCGCTAGAGTCCAGCACGTCCGTATCAGCTGGAGTCTGGAACGTCCGCAGTGGCAGCTAAAAGGAACCTACGAGACAAGGGAGCTCAGGGACTCCAGAAAGGTCTATGGTTAGTAACTTTCGATGGGACAGGTGGAGTTAAAGTAAGTGATGGGGGGGGTTGGGGGGAAGGGGTTGAGATAGGATCCCAGTGTGTCAGTTCCCCCAACGGTCTAAGCCTATAGCAGCATAACTAAGAGCTGGTCCAAGCCTGATCCAGCTCTAACTATAAGCTTTATCAAAAAGGAAAGTTTGAAGCCTACTCTTGAAAGTAGAGAGGGTGTCTGCCTCCCGGACCCTGACTGGTAGATGATTCCAAAGGAGAGGGGCCTGATAACTGAAGGCTCTACCTCCCATACTAATTGATGTGAACCATTCCGTTCCATTCTATTCTATTCTTTCTTTCTGCGGATGGTTTTGAAATGACGTGTATAAAGCTTAAAGCTTTACATCTGCTGTTAAGTAAAAAAACCTTTGTCAGGGCGCTGGTGGCCTAGCGGTCTAAGCGCCCCACGTTTAGAGGCTACAGTCCTTGTCGCAGAGGTCTCCGGTTCGATTCCCGGCCGGTCAACCATTTCCTGCATGTCTTCCCCCACTCTCTACTCCCCACATTTCCTGTCTCTCTTCAGCTGTCCTATCCAATAAAGGCAAAAAGGCCAAAAAATATAACTTAACCCCCCACCCCCCCCAAAAAAACCCCAACCTTTTTCAGAAAAAGCATCAAAAAAGAGAAACTTTTCTGTAAACTTCCCCGTTGAAAGTGTTCTACCCATCAGCGCGGTGCATGCTGACTCACCAGACTTTATTCTGGAGTCGTCAGAGCTCCTCTGCAGGTAAACAGCACACCTTACATGGAGCTCTGCGTTCGTAGTGTCAGCATCAAGGAGGCTATTTTAACCAGGGGGGCTTTTTTGAGAGGGAGCTCCTTTAATGATATGGCTGTTATGTAAGTCTCTCATGGCTGGAGAGCGAGCAGAGGAAGGTAAAGTAGTGCCTCGCTTGTCCTTGGAAATAAAAATGTATGATAAAACAGAAAAGTTTGGATTAAGTGGAACACATTTTTACAGCTGCACCGTGTGCTTTTAGCTGATGCTGTGATTCAGCTGCACTCTCCTGTTAGAAACAGTGAGCAGCAGCAAAATAATGTGAAATATAAAACAAGAAACAGGGTAAAAGCAGGGCAGACGCTTTGTATTCAACAACAGCAAGGACTTGTTTTTTAACTTCTAGCTAACGTTTCACCTTTATCATGAACAAACAATTATTTAAGAAACATTTATTGTCAGAATTTCGGATAGCACAAGAACACTACTGTACAGAGAAAGCCACATACTGACACACATCTCTTATTTGTACAGTCAAAAAGTCAGAAAGTTTGGAAACACCTTCTGATTCAAGGATTTCTATTTATTCTAATTATTGTAAACACTGTAGATTAATACTGACGACATCACAACTATGAAAGAACATATATGGAATTATTTAATGAACAAAAAAGTGTTAAACAAAGCAGAATATGTTTTATATTTTAGATTCTGTAAAGTAGCCCCCTTTTTCCTTCATGACAGCTTTGCACACTCTTGGTATTCTCTCAGTCTGCTTCATGAAGTGGTCTCCTGGAATGGTTTCTAATGAACATGAGCCTTGTCAAGAGTTCATTTGTAGAATGACTTGCCTTCTTAATGTGTTTGAGACCATCAGTTGTGTTGTTCAGAGGTAGAGTTAGTACACAATGGATAGTCCTATTTGACTACTGTTGTAATCCAGATTATGGCAAAACCAGATTATTTCATAGTTTTGATGTCTTCAGTATTAATCTACAATGTTGAAAATAATTAAAATAAATAAAAAACATTGAATGAGAAGGTGTGTCCGAACTTTTGACTGGTAGTGTAGTTGCCAAAGAATCACCTCAGTATGTTTTGAAGTGGAGGAGACAAGCAAAGCCAATCCCTAACCAGCCAAGTTGAATCTTCATGTGGGTTTACAGCGCTGTAAACATGCTGTGTTAGATGTAGCATGACATAAACTGCCTTGGTTTTGTAGCTCTGACCACTTGGCTGAAGTCTTGATTGTGATTTTTACCTGGGGCTGTCACTCTTTTTGGAAGTTTCTTGGATGCATTCCTAACTACAGTTGAAACCATTCACTTAAAACTTTTTAAATTGTGTTTTATTTACTGTTTGTTATTTAAACTCTGTTTATTTTTAATGTTGTAAGGTGACCTTGAGTGCCAAGAAAGGCGCCTATAAATAAAATGCATTATTATTATTATTATTATTATTATTATTATTATTATTATTATTATTAATAAACCAAGAGTTTACATACACTGTATAAAAACAGACATAACCTTTTTTTTCTCACTGTCTGACATCAAATCAGACTTATCTTTTTTTGTTTTAGGTCAGTTAGGATTGCCAAAATTATTTCTATTTGCTAAATGTCAGAATAATGACAGAGAGAATTGATTAGAGATTTTAGTATTACTTTCTTCAAAGTCAAAAGTTTACATACATTTCCCTAGTATTTGGTTGCATTGCCTTTAAACTGTATGACTTGGGTCAAACGTTTTGGGTAACCTTCCACAAGCCTCTTACAATAGTTTGCATCCTCATCGCCATTCTTATCTTTATCATGTTGGGGTCTATTAGCTGTTGTGGACTGATGATTAAACATTTTGCAATAAACATTTCACATATAACACAATATCAACACAAACCAGGAAAAACACACAGCAAACACAAAACATTTAATAAACACTTCAACTGCATTCAGAGTGTCTTCTGAATTCAAGGAAATTTTAATTATTTAATTTTGTTTTCAGTTGCTGTACTTTTATGTGGCCGGTTATGCTCGATCTACTTTCTCTCTCTCTTGGTTGACTTATGTAACTTAATGCACATAAGTAAGTAGTGTTGGGACTTATTATTTATTTAAATAGGAGGGATTTATACCAAAATTCGACCCCCTTTTTTTGCTCTGAAGTCCGTAACTTTGCAGAGTCTTATTGTCCCGCCGAACACAGAATCACAACTGGTCTTGTCTTAACGAGATGAACCCTCTAATCATTCGATTCACCTCAGAACTTTTCCCAAGGGTTAAGACTCACAGATTGAATATTTTCTGTGTCGAGTCGCAGCCCAAAGCTGGCTCAGACCTCTTGACTACCCCCGCAGGGTGCCCGATGCCCAACATCTAAAAATTTGTATACTCCATTTTATTCCATAACGCCTTAACTTAAAAAAAATATCTACATACAGCAATTACCAATTCACTACTGTCACTATGTGTCAAGTTTAGAATTCTAAATCCCAATTACAGTTTCTTCTAGATCTTGTCAGACTCAGACATGGTAAAGCAAATAAAAGTTTGCACTTACCAGTCTTTGTCGTTAAGATCCTGTTTGTGACGCCAATTTGTTGCTGAATTCCATCACACTAATCTCTGATAAATTATCTTTGACAGTATTCTGACATTTAGCAAATAGAAATAATTTTGGCAATCCTAACTGACTTAAAAGAAAAAAGTTTAGTCTGATTTGATGTCAGACAGTGAGAAAAAAAAGGTTATGTCTCTTTTTACAGTGTATGTAAACTTCTGGTTTCAACTGTATATGACTTGATTGAAGCAAAACTCCAAATTATAAATGCAAGATCCAAAATGAATCCATGATACAGTTGTATTTTCATTTCATCCAGCTCTCCTGCAGCTGCATCGACACATCATACCATGAGAATAAGAAAAACACAGGGAGCAGTAAATGGAGGCAGAGATGTGAGCTACACCGTGAAAAAAGCTCTTTTATTACCAGTGTTTAAGGGCATTGTTAAAAGGCTGCTATATAAAGCTTTTAGTGCTGCTTTCAACATTTTTCCTTTCACCTCCGAGGTCAGCGTTGCCTCAGCTCCTCTTAAATGACACCATCACGTCTATTATATGTTGTGCTATTCTGAACCCAGCTGCGGGATGAAATCACAGCCGCTGATAAACATCTTCTCAGGACACCGACGCGCTCTTCTCCATTCAAACTGCGCGAGCACTCAGATGGAGATTTATCAGTTTCCCCTGAGAGCTGCTGCTGCTGCACAGTATCAGCTGAGACATAAACAAGTCTTTGTTTGAATATCCACGGTCGATATCTGGATTCACTGCGAGAGGATTCGAGGTGACTGTGTCCTCAGCACTCATAAATACCTCTTTAAGATTAAACAGTGTGAGGAAGTGAGCGGGATTAATGGGCTGCACATATTGATTTCATCTCATAATGACACGTTGAATTCTGCATGCATCCATTACTTCTCACAGATCTGTGTAAATGAGACATGTCTCCCCGCTGTCATCATGACAAAGTTCACTTTCTTTGATTTATGATCTCATGTCACATGTTTACGAAGGTACAGGAGGTGTGAGAGTGTGTTGTCCTTCACAGATTCACACCTGTAAGTTATAGATAATCACTATTCTCTGGAGAGAGGTGTGAAAGCAGCGTCGAACAGAGACCTCTGCTCTTAATGAAGTGGATTCATGTTCATGTAGAAATGATGTTAATGGGGTTTAAATCCTGTTAGCATAAATTCCTGCTAACGTACAAATTTATGTCACTACTTCCTGCAAATGTAATGCAAATATTTTAATCTAATCCACTTACAGGATTCACCTGAGAGCCTCTCATACATATTTATACTCATTTAACACACATTCAGTGTAACAGATAATACAGACGGACAGGGTTTAACTGTTTGTTTTCTTTTGTGTTTATTTATTTATTCATGTTGTTAAATTTAAGGTATGAAAACAAAGATTATGAAAAAGTGCCGAGCCTCATTATAAAAGTTTTTTGCTTGATTGGTTTGACATGGTAGGAAGCTGTTTATAAAGTTCAACAACAACCACAACAACTAAATATACAGTATGATTACAACACCACACATCAACACAAAAGAAAAAACATAACAACTCAAAACAATAATAAAAATCACAGCAATAATATTGACAAAACAAAATACCATAATAACAACAACACAATGACAATATAATAAAAACACAACATTAACAAACCAACAACAACAATTCAACAACACAACAGGAACATAAAAACACAAACTACAACACAACATCATAGTTCCATCATAAACGACACAACACAAAAGTACAGCTTCAACCACAGCCTTTACACAAAGCAAACAAAGACAACCCATTACAACAACTGAACAGTAGTAACAACAATTACAAACACAACCACAACAACATAGCATAACAACACATCAACAGAACCATTACTGCAACGACAAACACAAGCTCACCTGTAACAGAACTACAGAACATGTGACGACAACAAAATAACAACAACAAATGCACTTCAAGTACATCTTTAACTCCTACAACAACACAATAAAGTAACGACCAATCATAACGACAGCTACAACTCAACCCACAACATCAACAGCAACGCAAAAACACCAACTACCACAAAACAGCAACACAGTTACAAAGAAAAATCAACACAAGAAGCATAAATACAAAAACAATACAACAAAAACACATGAACTAAGACCACACACTCAACAGTAACTACACACACACACACACACACACACACACACACACACACACTACAACCACTATTACACTACAGTAGCATCACATACTTTACACTACAAACTCTATTACACAGCAGCAACAAGCGTTAAAACAAACAGCATATAACCTACAACAACTATTACAAAATAAGACACAATCAGACACAATCAGAAAAAAGGCCCAGCAGAGGATGTACTTCCTGCGTCAGCTCAGGAAGTTCAACCTGCCCCAGGAGCTGCTGATCATGTTCTACACCTCCATCATCCAGTCTGTTCTGTGCACCTCCATCACTGTCTGGTTTGGCTCTGCAACCAAACTAGACAAACACAGACTGCAGCGGACAATAAGGACTGCAGAAAAAATCATCGGTGTCGACCTGCCCCCCATCCAGGACTTGTACCGGTCCCGGGCCAGGAAACGGGCAGGTAGCATCACCGCTGACCCCTCACACCCTGGACACAAATTCTTCAAACTCCTCCCCTCCAGCAGGCGCTACAGATCACTGTGCGCCAAAACAACCCGCCATAAGAACAGTTTCTTCCCCCAGGCTGTCACTCTGATGAACACTAAACCATAACAGTGTCATACCTGTCAGATAAATACTCTCTGTAAATATACATGTAGATATACAATGCAACAATTCTCAAAGCAGAATTCCATATTTCTATTTTTTGTACTATTTAACTACTATTTTATAATGTAAAAACTACCTCTGCAACTCACCACTGCACTTTATCATATTATTTTAGCCTGTACGTATTAGTCAAGCCTATTTGTTGTTTCTTTGTATTTATAGCTAATGTTATTATATTTTTATTTTATTTTTTATTGTAGTTCTTATTCTTATTCCTATTCTGCCTTGTACAAAGAGAGCACAGTTTACTAAAGTCAAATTCCTTGTGTGTTCAAGCATACTTAACTCAGAATAAAGCTGATTCTGATTCTGATAACAACAACACAACAAAGACAATACATAACAACAACAACAAATACTTTACACTACAAACTCTATGACACAGCAGCAACAAGTGTTAAAACAAACAACCACATATAACCTACAACAACTATTACAACACAACAAAGACAATAAATAACAACAACACAACCACATTTATACAGCAACAACACAAAACAACAGTCATAAGAATGTCTACCAACAAAACCAGAATGACACAAAATCAACATCTAAAACAACAACTGTGCATTAAACCACAACAACACAACAACAACAACAGCAGCATGTTAGAACCACATTTAAAACCACATCAAGCAGAACTTAACTTATAAAAAACAACAGCAACCACAACTGCAATTACAACTACATCTTTACTTGTGTAGTGCCTGACAATGAAACACACAGTTTTTGTGCTTTAAACAACAATAAATAAACCAACCAGGGAAAGTTGTAAAAAGTTAAGTGTTAAATGTGTTCTCCAGGATCGTTGTTAGAGTGGATTGTGGTGCGGTGAACAGGAGTTCCTCAGGCAGGTCGTTTCCCAGCCGGTGAGCTCTAACAGTAAACACTCGGTCTCCTTTAGTTTTAAGCAGACGGACGAACAGTCAACAAGTTCCTGCCTGAGGACCTCAGTCTGCTCACTGATTGGTTCAGGGACACAACAGTTCAGATAAATATTCAGCCTTCACTTCTGACTCGGGGGGGCCCGTCGGTACAATCTGTTTTCACTTTCCATGCTACAACTGATCGATTGTAATTCCATCCTGTTCAGACAATTATTAATTCCCCGAGCGCGTCAGTCGGGGCCACAGGGCGGCCTCTTCTGTGGAAACGTGGAGCGTATCCCTCTGAGAGGAATACTACTGGATTATTTAGTCCTGTAATACACACCCTGACAGCATGACTAACACCCTCTCCCTGCAGCTCTGTGCTGCTCTCCTTCCTCCGGGATTGGGAGCAAAGGTTCTTCATGCTCTTCAGCACCCTTTTTTACATTTTCACTCTGTGGAGATTTTTTACGCCCGGCTGTCAAACATTCATGTGTCAATGTGAGAACAGTCTGCTGAGGGCCACTGAAGGTGATTCGTCAGGGATTATGAAAGCTATAAATTCTTTTGCATTAGGCCCTTTGCGTTTCTGCCTGCAGCGGTGGGAGTTTTGATATCGTGCAGCTGTGGAAGGAGAGGGCCAGACTCCTCCAAACCAGAGCAGGACAGACATGAACACATCTGGTGCTGTCAGCTTAGAGAAGGTATTTCAGGTATGAGAAAACTTGAACAAAAGCCCTGTTACAAGTTTAAATCATGCTACCTGACACACTTTCTCTTGCACATTCCTGCTATCTGACTTTGTTTGATCAGGATTCTGATATTGATGAAATGGACAAACTGAATATGAGAGATCAAATTAAGGCCAAAGCAGCAGTGCCTTTAATGTGCATCGTCATTACTCTGCAGGGGATGCTAACAGCTCTGGTTGCAAAACAAGAGTTCAGTTAGATCAAAGTCTTTAAGTGTGCTCAGATCAAGAAGGACTCTCCAGTGAAAGCATGTTTTTTTCAGTTGGCTTTAGTTATTGTAGTTTATTTTACATCATGCAACACACTCCACTCATCCTATTAACCCACACACTGATTTATAATAATAATAATAATAATAATTGATAAGACTTATATAGTGATTTTGTAGGTACCAAAAAATGCTTAACATAAAGTGCAAATAAATTAGATAAATAAATAGTAACAATCATGATGATAATACTACTAATAATAACTATTATTATTATTGTTATTATAATTATTATTAAGATATTAATAGCATTAGCATATCACATTAATATTATTAGCAATATTACTATTATATATAATACTAATAATAGTATATTAATTAAAATAACAATCATGGTAATAATAATATTTTATAATAATAATAATAATTGTTATTATAATAATAGTAATAGTCATAGTAATTATATATTTTTTACATCAAATTAAATTTGAATAAATAAAATACAAATAACAGAGAGTAGGGGAAGGAGTAGAATTATAATTGTTATTATCAAAATATTAATAATATTAGCATATAACATTAATAGTATTGTTAATATTAACATTAAATATATGTATAATAGTATATTAATAGAAATAACAATAATGATAACAATATAAGTAATAATAGGATAATAATAATAATAATAACAATAATAATAATAATAATAATAATAATAATAATATTATAATACTATTATTACTTATATTATTATAGTTATAGTTATTATATATTTTTTAAACTCAATAAAAATAAAATAAATAACATGCAAATAACAGAGATGTGGATGGAGTAGAGGTAACGTGTTGTAGGCTGTTTTGGATAGGTAGATTTGTTGGTTGATTTACTGACACCTCATTTTCTCTGTAAATCTTGAGTTCTTTGCACTTTCTTTTCTCAATAAATTTTCTTTTGTTTAGCTGACCCTTCTTATGTAATGTCTTGTGAGCCGGGTCATTACAATCAGTGATAGTAATAATGGTTGTAGTAAAGAAGTGTCTCTGCTGACCCATCAGGATGAGCTGAGAAGAAGTCAGATAACATGTTATCTGCTGTGTTACGGTCTCACACTGTGAGCCAAGAACAGAATGCTGCCGTGTCCACCCGGTCTCCTGGGACGTCTTGTAGTCCTGTAGGATTTGATCTTCTGCCACAGGGAGCAGGAGTCTGTGGAGCATGAGTAATGTGAGCGGCTGCTGCTGCTGAATGGAAAACAGTGTTACTACCTATTGATTGTTGTTAGAGACGGGACGCGCTCTGAACACACATACTGTGTGTGTTTGCCGAGTGTGTGTGGTGTTTCTCTTGGTGACTGTGAAGCGGCTCTGCGGGAGTTTGTTGGCCTTCTTCTTTCAGCTGATTCTTGGACAAACTGCAGCACTGAAGCAGCTTCTACATGTTCATGAGTCTGTTGTTGTTCCTGCAGGGAAGACACACATTTATACATGCTGTGTTATTGAATGAGCAGAGTAGCTACTAGTTTACCTGACATATGTTTGCATCTAAAACTCATCTAAATGAATTATTTTCCATCATGGCGGCAACAAGAGCAGTGGCTTAACTACAGCATTAATGCTGACAGCCCTTATATAACATATTATAACATGATGTGATATATTATAAGATAACATAACATAACATAATACTTTATTGATCCCCAGGGGGAAAGTAGGTTGTAGCAGCAAAACAGACATAGTAGCAAGTGGTACAAGAATAGGGGTTAAAAAAAAAGAATAAACTAAAGAGAGTACAATAAAGAAAAAAATAAAACAAAGAAACATAAAGAAAAAAAAATTAGAATAGAAATGTATCTAAAAAAATAAAAATAAAAAAAGATGATAAAAATATTTAAGAATAAAAATGAAAATATGAAATAAATAAAATAGTTTAAAAAAAATACTCAGTCTTCTTTAGATTAAAGAGAGTGCAAATAAATGAAAAATAAAATAAATTACAATAAAAATGTATTTTAAAACTAAATTAAAAATAAAACAATGAATAAAAAAATTACAATAAAAATGTATTTAAAAACTAAATTAAAAATAAAACAATGAATAAAAAAATTACAATAAAAATGTATTTAAAAAATAAATTAAAAATAAAACAATGAATAAAAAATTACAATGAAATGTATTTAAAAAATAAATTAAAAATAAAACAATTAATCAAAAAATACTGAATAATAAAAATAAAAATGTTAAATAAATTAAAAATAAATACTCAGTCTTCTTTAGATCAAACAGAGTACAAATAAAGAAAAATAGAACAAAGTAACATAAATAAAAAATATAAAATAAATTAAAATAGAAATTGATTTAAAAAAAAATAATACAAAAAATATATATATTAAATACATCAAAAATAAATAGTCTTCTTTAGATTATCCAGTTTGTAGGTAATCAGAACAATCTCTTTCCTCTTCTCCTGTTATTTCATTTTGACTGTTGAATAAAGTTTCCCTTGTTCATTCTGTTTGAGTGTGTTCTTTTTATTTCAGATTAAAACCTGACTCAACCCAATAAGGTCTCCATTAATCTGAGTTAAAATGTTCAAACCTAATAACAAACCGCAACATACCTCAGTGCTCATTGTCAACTCTCTGCTGTGAAGCATTCAACCTCTTTACACACAAACACACACACACACACACTCTCACATTGTGACCCTCCACCCCACCCGCTGTTGTTTACGCTGTCAAAAGCTTTGCACTCTGACTGAGGCTTAGACTGAGCCTGTACCCGACGGAGGCCCAGGCCTGCACTGTCCAGCGTTTTGTGCTGATCCCAACATTTTGTGTCCCACACTGGCTGAGGACTGGCAGGCTGGGATTGGGTGGTGTGAGCGATAGGGTGGGGTAGGGGTGGGCATCCTGCAGCCACCCCTCACATTCAACACGGTGCTGGGAAAGTCAGGGCTGTCAGGGTGGAGAGGTTGGCGCTCCCTAAGCCTGCTGCTCCTCTGGGGAATGATCGGCTCGTGTCGGCTGTACTTGTGAACGCAGCATGAAAATCCAAAGCGATGTCCTCACGGTGTTTACAGTGACTAATTTAGTCTCCTCTCTCTCCCCTGTGTCCCTTCAGTCATAACCAGAGGACCACGTCGTTTCGGCATCCTGTGAGCGGACAGATCTCTCCGGAGAACATGGATTTTATCCTTCATGAACAGTGAGTCTTTGACTTCCTTCACCTTTCTACTGCTCTGTCAATACATGTGATGAAACTTTATCTCTGTTTGAAATGAAAGGATGGATATTGTGTTGTTTGGATCAAGTCACTTTCTGCAGCTGTGTTTGAGTTTTTAAAGCTCTGAGATGATGTGGATTATGTTCCTCTTTTCACCTGTGAGCTGTTCGTCTTTAAGGAGGTGAACTGATGATGAAAAATGAAAGATTTTAACACAATCCTCTCCTGCTTTTGTGGTGATAGCCGTTTTGTGGTTTCTTGTTCCATCACTCTAAACTTGACCTTCGATTTGACACTGACTTTAAAATCATCCTTCCAACGCCTTAAAGTTACCATGTGACTGTTTCAGGTATAGTGCTTCGCTCTCATCTGTCATCAAAACCCACGCACTGCGATAACAGCCAGCTGGCTAGCCCACAACTATAGCCTGCTAACCACCAAGTCTTCTTCTGTTTGCTCCTGCTGGTTCTTCTTTGTGTGTCTTCTGTTTTACTGCGGGTGGAAACCAGTGAAAAGAACCACTAGCGCCCCCTACTATGAACCAATTAGTTACATGGTATTATTGTATGCTCATTTTTAGCACGATACCAACATTTCATTTATCTGAAAAGATGGTTATCATCATAGGCTGTAAATAAAAATGGACAGCGTTGCTCCGCCTCTTCCCGTTGTACAGTTCTGAAGCCAAAAAAACCCTCTCCTGGGCGCCGCCATTGTGCAGCCAGAGCCTGTGAAGCCACTGTAATAAGCTCCACCCTACAGCGTAACGTCACAAGACGCTGTGTGTCCTTTAAAGTTTCACTCCACGGCGGCTGTGAATCAAAGGAAACAGGAAGTAAAACCCCGTTTTTTAAACTCTAATAACTAACGAAAAAGAAACGTTTCAGGAAAAAGAGGCCTTGGACACAAAACACTCAAATACTAACTACATATAACCACAGCATACGGACGGGAGAAACATTTGTACCACATGTATTTATTTTTTAAAGTTTGACTGCTCCCCCATTCAAATGAATGGGGGAGACAGATTTTTTGACCTATACTGCAGCCAGCCACCAGGGGGCAGACACACTGCTGAAAGCCTCACCACCAGCCACCGGAACCTCTCCCTTGGTTATCATCAATACCGGTTATTGCAAAAGTCTTATTTCAGAGTAGTTGCAACTCAATGCGACAAAAATGTAGCTGTTAAAGTTGCATTAAGAGATTTAGCTGGTTGGTATTTGAAGCTGCAGTCATGCTTGAAGTGTTATTGCCTTGTGAAATCCCAGATAACAACACTTAAAAGCTCTGAGCACACTTGTTTACCTTCACTTGGCAGCCCTTTGTGCGTTATCCCTTTAAGAGATGTGATGAGTTCAGGTGCTTCCTCAGAGTAGTTCAGGAGCAGATTGTGTTGCACTCAGAGGATTTTCCTTTGGTTGAAAACATCCTGACACCAAAATCTCACCACGACAGAGACTATCAAAAGTTTCAGTTTCAAGAGATGTGACTTTTTATTTTTCTGGCTGCACCAGATTACGATGAGAGGTGACTTTTCTCTAAACGTTTCCTGACACGGTAAGAAATCCTCACCGGGAGCTTTGTGCTGCTCCAGTTGGAAAGCTTTTTAGAAACTTTTTCAGAAAGAAATAACCCCACATCTCGCTCCTGGCTTCTTTTTATTTCTTTTTTTTTTTCTACCAACGTGTTTTTGGTGAGCGAAACTCAAAAATCCAGACAAATCTAAGACACTGCTCACATTCCTTCACTTGTTTTGTTGACTGCTGTAGTCGACTGACTCTATCTTCAAGTGTTTTTGTGTATTCATACTTTTCCTTCAGTTATTCAGCTATTCAAAGTCACCTGCTCATCCCCCAGGAGGTGACGCTGGATGTGATATTGAATGCATTCTTTAGCAGCGCTCATGCTGCTGTTGAATATTTGTCTTGAGGAATGAAAGGGTCAGAGCTGAGATAAAAAGTCTATAAACCCTGAACTACTACATACTTTTCTTTAAAGGTGACATATCATGCAAAATGGACTTTTTAATGGTTCTCTACCTGAAATATGTGTCCCTGTCTACAAACCCCCCGAGAATGAAAAAAATCCATTCTGCCCCTGTTCTGATTTCTCCACCTTTCTGTAAATGTGTGCTGAAACCAGCCGTTTCAGACTTCCGTGTTTTTGTTACGTAACAACAATATCCGGTCTGTAACAGGAAGTCAGAGCTCGGAGCTTGTTCAGCCCATAGACTGTATAAAATACAACTCAACCCCCCCCTCTGTTTTTCATTCCCTGCACACATGTGTGCTAACAAGGAGCTTAGGAGGGAGGCATGCTAGTTGTAGGCTGTCTCAATAAACACAAAGGTCGGTTTTACTCCCCACGTCTGCAGATTTGAAGATCTAGTGGATGATTTTTATTTGTCATGGATAAGTGCTAGCGCTAGTTAGCATAGCCACATAGCTACATGTCGTAGCTGTAGCTGTGTACAAAGACACACGTCGACATACTGACAAATAAAACAACAAGTAACACAGAATCTGTGACCAATCCTTTAGAAAGGTCCTGCTGCCTTTCTGGCAGAGGTCGGTTTTACTCCCCACGTCTGCAGATTTGAAGATCTAGTGGATGATTTTTATTTATCATGGATAAGTGCTAGCGCTAGTTAGCATAGCCACATAGCTACATGTTCGTAGCTGTGTACCAAGACACACGTCGACATACTGACAAATAAAACAACAAGAAACACTAAATCTGTGACCAATCCTTCAGAAAGGTCCTGCTGCAGGCGCCTCTCCGTCAGGATCAGATTCTGGATCAGATTCAGAGGGTTGAAGTAACGTGATCTCTGAGCAGCCGTGTATATTCAGCCAACATGTAAACATTAGATCAACGTGCTGGACAGCCGAGGCCACACCCACTTCCTGAGGGGGCGTGGTCTGAGAGAAAACAGACTGTTCTGAGGAGGGCTGAAGAAGAGGGGTTTTCAGGCAGACCAAAATCTGATTTCAAAGTGTTTTTTTGAGCATAAACTTTAAAGACATGTTTTGGGGACCTCTTAGACCAAAATATGTTGATGAAAACAGCGTGATATGTCACCTTTAACCTTCAGTGTTCAAATCTTGCAGCTTTTGTCGTCGTATGACACTTTAATTTTTCGGTCACAGTAGAATAACAGCTGATCTGCTGTTGTGTGTTTTGATGAATAGAAAGGTCGAGCTCTGTTCTGTGGCTCAGACTCAGGCTTTGAAAGGATGACTCAGGTTTTCTGTTTGAGAAGAGGCCTCACAGAGATGATTGACGTCATGATGTTTGGTGGAAGTGTTCCTACCTTTTGTTTTTAAAATCAAAACCCACAATGTTGACAAAGGAGTCCCACAAGGATCAACATTAGGACGCTTTGCTTTTCTTTGTCAGGATAACCGACTCTTCTTATTTCATTGTTTTGCTTGAAATGAACTCTGCTCAGACGTTTTAAAAAGTTGTCTTGTTGTTTCATGCCTTTAAATTTAAGCCAACGTCTGATTCTAAAAACATCTTTATGTTACTTTTTCTTCCTCCTCTGTGAGGTAAAGGCTTCTTTTGTTTTAAGACCTTTAAGAAGTTTGAACCCTCCTCACACTTTGAACACAAACCTCTTGGCGAGACCCTTGAAGAAGTTTCCACTTTGGTGAAAAGCACTGAAATGTTCCTTTTGTACCTCTGCTTCTCTCCCACACTTCAAACTCTGTTAAAGGATGGTTTCGCTCTTGATGAAGAATGACTCATTATTCTTTTGCTTCAGTAGGTTTCTCTTTGAAAGTCATGAAGTTCTTCTAACATCTTCATTTTTAAAGTCCAGTTTTAAGTGCATTGATTGAACACTCGTATCGACAGACAAACTGGATCAGTGATATGTTTGACATTAAAAATAGATCTTTTGTTAAGAAATACACAAGCAGGACAAAATCAGCAAACAGATAAGAGGTCGAGCTTTGTCCACAGGGGGCGCCAAAATCAACACAACACCTAAGTTCCTCACAGGAGCTTAAAGAGGAGAGACTATGTGGGTCTACTAGAGACCAATAACATTTATACACATCATATCTGATGTAGAAGTAATGCAGTCTCAGCAGATGTGTGTCTAACATGAGTCTGGTCCCGCTGGAGGTTTCTGCCTGTTAAAGGAAGTTTGTCCTTGCCACTGTAACTTGCTAAATGCTGCAAAGTGCTCTGCTCATGGTGGATTAAGATGAGATCAGACTGAGTCCTGTCTGTAAGATGGGACTGGATCAATCAATCAATCAATCAATCAATCAATCAATCAATCAATCAATCATTATTTGTAAAGTGCCAAATCACAACAAACGTTATCTCAAGACGCTTTTACAAACAGAGCAGGTCTAGACCACTCTGTCAAACTATTGACTGCACCCAACATCAAGGCAGGATAAGACTCAGCCTTACCCTGTCTTGATCCATCATGAGCATTGCACCTCACAGTATTTAGCAAGTTACAGTGGCGAGGAAAAACTTCCTTCAACAAGCAGAAACCTCCAGCAGGACCAGACTCATGATAGACAGCCATCTGCCTGGACCGAGTTGGGTCTGGAAAGAGGGAGGAGAATAAGAGAGAGAGGGAGCTGTGATAGTGATGAGACGAGTAGTAGTAGCTGTTGCAGCTGGAGTCCAGCACCTCTGTATCAGCTGAAGTCTGGAGTTCCTGAGCAATGAGGAACCAGCACAGACATGAGGACGTTAACCTGCAAGGAGGACTGAAGGCTGGTGGTGCTAGCTCTGCTAACTTTAGGCACACTCAGTAATTCAACACCTGCAGGCTCTGTGGACCAGTGTTCAGCCTTGTTATGTTAATTGTGCTCAGTGTTTGTGTTTTCTGAGAGTTGCATTGTCTTTAAACCAGTCAGCTGATCAAAAATTAACATTTCTGTCTAACAACAAGGAAATGAGTCTCTTTGAACGTCAAAAATCAATCAATCAATCTTTATTTGTATAGCGCCAAATCACAACGAATGTTATCTCAAGACGCTTTTACAAACAGAGGATGTCTAGACCACACTATGTCAAATTATGAACAGAGACCCAACTTCAAGACAGGGTAAGACTCAGTCTGACCCCACCTTAATCCATCATGAGCATTGCACATCGCAGTATTTAGCTAGTTACAGTGGCGAGGACAAACTTCCTTTAACAGGCAGAAACCTCCAGCAGGACCAGACTCATGTTAGACACACATCATGCCTCGACCGAGTTGGGTCTGGAAAGACAGATAGAGGGGAGTAAGAGAGAGAGGTGATAGTGATGAGACGAGTCGTAGAAGCTGTTGCCGCTGGAGTCCAGCATGTCCGGATCAGCTGGAGTCCAGATCGTCCGCAGCAGGAGGACGTCTACGGCAGCTCGGAGGAATCTACGAGACAAGGGAGCTCAGGGACTCCAGAAAGGTCTATGGTTAGTAACTTTAATGGGACAGGCAGAAAAAACACAATATAACGAAAACAAATGAAACAACTTCTGGAGAAGAAAATCCTCAAACACTTCTTCTTCTTCTTCTTCTTCTTCTTCCTCCTCATTCAGAGTTAGCCGCTCTCTCCTTGTCCTGCAGTAATCCAGTGCAGAACAATTATAAGCTGCTTTTGTAGTCGCTCATCTCGGGGAAGAAACACATTAAAACGTAATGAAGCTCCACCGCACAGACTCCATTTCTGGTAACCTATTTCTCTTTTCATTTCTCCGTCCTGTCACTATCTCTTTGTTTTCATTTCCTGTTCTCTTTAATTCCATCCCACCAGGATGTCTCTCTTCTTTCCTGCCTCTCTCATCATCTGTATTTCCTATTATTCCTCTGTCCTATAACTCCACAATCCCTCTCTTTCTTTCCCTTTACCTTGTAATACCTGAACTCTGGTGCTTTTGCTTCACATCACTGTAACGTATACATCTCAGATTTGTCAGTTAATCTAATGTTCTTTTCATTTTCACGACTGTAAATATAAAGATGTCACTCTGGAGGATTATTCAGACATAAAGTGAGTTCTTATGAAGCATTTAAAGTTGGTTGGAAACTGAATTATGCAAATGAAATGTTTGACGGATGCCTGACTGATGCTCAGATGTAATATACCCTAAATAGAGCTGGGCGATATTGAAAATGAGGTTACCACGATGAAATATTTAATCATTATTTCATTAAAGGCAGATTTTGCTCCTGAGTGAAAGTTGAGGAAACCAGACAGTTTGTCTGCCGATTGGCCTGACGTCACGGATACTACATCTATATTATTAACAGTCTGGTTCTGCTGCAAACATCTTTAAGCCCCGCCTACCTCTCACCCTGCGACATGATTGGCTGTTCAATGCAGTCCTCTCCCAATGTCTAATGTTGGGTGGCAACCATAGACTGTAAAAAATATGGACGTAGTATCCGTGACGTCACCCATCTGTTTCTGAACGCTGTTTTGAAGCCAATCGGCAGCAGCAGCCATATTGCTTCTGTTGAGCCAGTGTGACGTAAAGAGGCGGGCTTTGAGCCTCCTAGCCAACAGCTGCAGTGTTCCCACAGGCAGCTGAGCCTCTCATTGGAAGACTAGTAATCTCAATATCTTCCAAATTGCCGAATTAGAAAAAAATTCACCCCCCTCACAGTGAGAGGACGTCGAGAAATTAGCTATTCAGACTACACTCATCTTTTGTACCAGGCTGTAAACATGTTTATTAATGCTGCAAAGATCGTCTTTTTCCCATTCATGTGTATGTGACTTCCGGTACTTCCGGATCCAGCCTCAAGTGGATCCTCGATGAACTGCAGCTTTTAACACTTCAGCATTGGACTCATATTTTTAGACCGGAGGTTGCCGCTTGGTGGCAACTAGCTTTAAAGGCTCATTAGCGCCCCTCTTTCCAGTGGTTGGGGGGTGTAATTACAAGTTTATTTATATTGATTTTTTATCAAACATTCGTCATATTTATATTGAAAAAAATCACATTGAGATAATTATCGTTATGGAATTATCGCCCAGCCCTACTCCTAACCTGTGTCGTAGCTGAGCACATACCTGGCCTCTCTGTTCATGTGTTTCTGTCCGCCCCCTCCTCTGGCCACAGCTGCACACCTCGTACTTTTTATATCCTCTTGTTTTCTCCTGCAGTTGACCACTAAGCCTCTGTCTATCCCTTCACTTCTTCCCCCTCTCATTATATCCCTCTCTCTCCTTCATTTGAGTCCATCCGTCCATTCCAGACAAGCAGAGACCAGGTTACATGTTTCCCCGCTATCCTCTGATGGATCTGTCTTATTAGCAGCTACGTAGGCGTGTAGCAGGCCTGTCCAAGCCACTATGATAATGTGTCAGCGCAACACACTCATGCACAACACTTCAGGCACTGCTGTGTGTGCGCATGTGTGTGTGTGTGGTTATGGAAATAGATGTTGAATTCTGCACCAGATAGAGGGAAGCAGCGGCTGAGATAGGATGTGCATTTAAAGGCTGAATATTTGCATGATGCTGCTGTGATCACCTGAGGACATTGTGTGCTGTGATTATGCGGCAGAGCAGCATCGATGAACACTCCACACCCGCAGTGGAGAACGTCCTCGAGGGTTCTACATAATGACTTTGGAAGATCAGTTAAACCCACATGTGAATATTGACTGAAGGAGCTTCATGAAGAAATGAAATATTTTTCATGGGGATGAGCGAACCCTCTGGTCACCTGCAGAGCGACTCATTAATCATAATTGACCAGATTCATTATTTCTGGACTAAATGAGGTCCTGTTATTTTTTTTTCTTAATGAAAATATGCTTTCATGGATGTTTAATGAAGCTCTAAAACTTACTGTGTGTGGCACATCTTTAAAATCTGTCCAACCTCAGGGCTAACTCAGCGAACTCATCACAGCTGCCCAGGAGTCGTTTATAGAGTTACTGGTTTTAGTTTGAACCAGTTTTATAACACGTGATATGCTTTTCTTGGATTCAAATGTTGAAGATTCAGAAGAGACTTAACCGTGGTGTCCGAATCCAGTTGTTAGTCTGTGCCCAGTTCCTCTCCCTCAGCTGATTTGAAGCACTGCATGACGGAGGGGCTGCAGGAGGCCCCGTTAACACCATTATTAAAATGTTTGGTTCAAAAAACAGCTTTGCTTTGAACAGCTCGTTTTGATTAAGTGTACACACTACACTTGTCTGCTTTAGTGAAAATAACACTGGCTAACATTGGACGTCCACCGGTTCCGTGTCCGGTCCGTCTCAAATGCGCTGCAATCTGGAGCAGGACCGCCGGACAGCTGGAGTCATGTGACCGAGGTTTTCCCCACGGTAATCACTGAATCAAGGATTCACCTCCTCCTCCTCTCCTCATCCATGTTGTCTTTCTGGTCCTCTGAAAACCTCTGACCTGTTGACTCCAGGCCTGGCTCCGCTCATCATGACTTTGGTTTGTTGTTGTAGTTAAGTGAAATACGATCTGGTGATAACACAGAGTGTTTTATTCTGAAAATTAACCGGATGTTTTCATTTTGTTTTGGTGAAACCTGACTTCCTGTCCCGCTCCATCTGCTCTGTTGAGATTGATGCGTCATGCTCCGGCATCCGGCAAAAATAAAAGTCTTGTGTATCTGATCCAGAGGACTCCGACCTGCTGGATCAGAGACGCAGCCGCAACACAACGGAGCGGATCCAGTGGAAGTTAACACATTTACTAGGATAGAGATGGACCGGACTCGGATGTGGTGGAATTTGGCGGTGGAAGATCCATACGCAGCCACAACCAGCCTGGTCACATTTTGGCTGTGGTATGGCGTCCCATTGTTCATCCAGGAGTTGTTGAAGGTCAACCAGGGTAGCTATGTTGTTCACTCTAGCATGTACAGCTCACCCAAGCTGATTCCACCAGTGATCAATTGGGTTGAGGTCAGGACTCACGACAAGCCTTTCCATCCTCTCCACTCCCAAATCCTGGAGGTAGTCTGTGATGATCCTGGCTCTGTGGGGGAGAGTGTTGTCATTCCGGAGGATGGAGTTAGGTCCCAATCATGTGTCAGTCATACACCTGTGACTGGCACACACCTGGCAGCACTTGAAGCTCAAACATGAGTGGATTAACCGGATGTTATCATTTTGTTTTGGTGAAACCTGACTTCCTGTCCCGCTCCATGTGCTCTGTTGAGATTGATGCGTCGTGCTCCGGCATCCGGCAACAAATAGAAGTCTATCTGATCCGGAGGGTTCTGACCTGCTGGATCAGAGACGGAGCGTGTAACTCCCTCCAGTCAAGACACGGACACAAGGCGTTCCTTTTCTTACGGGCATTTATTTTGCACAATCTGTGCCTTTGAGCATGCCGTGAGAACTGTAATAAAAATCATAAAATCAGCTTAATAAAGCTTAAACACAAATTACATACACACATAACACACTACTTATAAAATCAAATCAATATACATAGAAACTACATGCTGTTTAACTTATAATCACATCAAAGAAAAGAATCCGGGCCACACAAACAAACTTTAACACATACCTCATTGGCCCCATGAACTGAAAGAGAGTAGAAATGAAATTTCTGGCTTCCCAGGTCTTCTAATGTGCAGCAGCTTTTTCCTCTCTGCATTAACCGTGCTGCATGGCAAGCATGAGGTGCATCCTGCTAAGCCCCGCCCCTTTCTCATGATCTGGAAGCTTTCAGTTTCTATGTGGAACACTTTTATTAACTTATATTAAACAGCTATATATTTTAACCTTAAATTATTCTAGTTTTTAACTTTAATTACTATATGAGTTGAAATGAAATAAATCTATAAATTTTAATCACTGGCAGCTACAGAGCGGATCCAGTGGAAGTTAACACATTGACTAGAATAGAAACCTATCAGATCCGGTGCTGTGATAGATCAGAGACTGAAGGTTATGTTTTGTCAGTATTTCCAACATGGCGTCTGTTATGTGTCTGTTGGGCTCTCCAACACCTCTCCATAAACCAATGGGTGACATCACTGAGACGACTGGTACACCAACTTTTCAAGGCTTACAGAACAAGCTTATGGTTATCCATAAAGGGCGGCCAAGCTTTCCTTGTCCACGTGTTGATATTATTCACAATCTAACAACTTGAGAAGCAAGAATGGAGTCAGAGTTGAGCGACCACACCTATGACACGTATACTTGCAGGTATCTGTTTTTAAGGATGAACAAAAAGCTTCCTCCCCTGGACGTTGGAAGAGTTCCGTGGTTGATTTGCGTGCCCTGCAGAGGCGACAGCCGTCCAGGGTTGGACTGGCATCCTTGTCCCTTTTGCTACATGACTTTCCCAACTCTCTCTTCCCTGTTTCTGACTCTCCACTGTCCTGTCTTCTCAGTAGGGGCCCCAGAAAAATCTTTACAACCTTAATGGTCATCCGATTATAGCTGTCCAGTCGCAGGATTGCATTATAGTTGATATTTCCTGCCTGTTTTTGCTCTTCACGTTGGATGTTGTCCTGCATACAAGAAGTGCTTTTTGGCAGCACGTTGCTGATGTGTGTTTTCTCAGTTCTCTTCCTGTTTATTTGCTTCATGTTCATAATCTCAGGACTTTTAAATGACATGTTTCAAAATAAAAGCATCCTTTTCTTGCACAGATTTCTGCCTTCTTCCAACCGACTTCCTTTCCCTCACCACCCACTCTGATGAGCCACACATGAATGCTTCTCTATGTAGCGTCACTATCAGCGGAGACACCTCACAAATCCAGTTATGCAAACACTTCCTGCAAAGAAAGTCATCTCATCTGCAGCAAACATTCATGCCGCCCGGCTTTACGCTGGAGCAGAGCTGACCTCTATATTACTGCCACCCCGTCGATGCCACACGCTGGCACCGAAGCAGTGGGGTTCACTGGAGCTCAAACTCTGGTATAAATATATCTGTCACCTCCAGTTTCAGCTCCGGCTGCCGGCCAAGATTTCTGTTTGTCGGATGTCAACGTCATCTTTGATGGAGGCGTGAGCTCACAGGTCATTAAAGCCGGTCTGGAGCTCCACCTGAGAGCGTTATTGGCAGCAGGATGAAGTGTATGAGGAGGGCGTCAGAGGCCTCGCTTGTCGGGGGGTTATCTGGGATTCAAGTGGCTAAAGTGTCAGGACTTTACAGCTCCTAGGAGTTCCTTATCAGCTCCTATTTTGGCAGCAGGAGAGTTGAAATAACTGCCCAGGCTGCTGCTGCTGCTGCTGGGTTTCAGTATCTGTCTGCATCTGAAGTGAGGCTAAATCTATTCACACCACATACTCCTGTCTGTCCTCTTGTCATCAGCTCGAGGGTTATGGAGAAGCTGGAAAGCAGTGGCATGGAAGCTCTTGGATTTTACTGATTGAAGTCTGGACTGGTTTTTATTCGCATTTTACTGATAAATCAAGAGATTGATAAACTGGGAGTTCACGTCTGTCACTTGATTCTCTAAACCCTTCCTGCACTCATCACCTCTCTCCCTTCACATGTTCTCCAGGAACTCGTCCAGCCTTCTCTCTGCCCTGCCTACATACAGTATATTTCTGTCTCTGACCCATCCCTCGTTCATTGATATATGATCTGGTGACACAGGGGGAGCGATCTGAGGAGTGCACACATGTTGCTTCGTCAGTGCTTTGGTTTACTGTTGTCATAGCAGCAGTGTGGAAATGACACAGGAACAGTTGTGAATGATAAGTGTGTCTCTCTCTCTCTCTCTCTTTCCTTCTCTCTCTCTCTCTCTCTCTCTCTGTCTCTCTCTCTCTCTCTCTCTCTCTCTCTCTCTGTGACAAATAATCTGGCTTATTTCTGGATTTTAGAGAACTTCAGCACTGAATTAAATTAACAGCAAACACAGGAATATTATCTCCTGCTTTCTTCAGGAGATAATGTTTCTGTTTGTTTGCTGTTAATTGAATTTTTTGGTGTTTTTCGTTCTTCTATGCAAAACATGAAATCTGTCGTTCTTAGCAAAGTTGTTCATCAATAAAGATTTAGTTTTAACTGAGACGAAGATCAGAGGATTCATATTCATCTTATATTAGTGAAAATAAGGGGAGTAAGGAATGAGAAGATGGATGGATGATGGATGGATTGATGAGAAGCTGGGGGGTGGATGGATAGAAAGATGAATGAATGAGTGGATAGATGTATAGAAGGATGGACAACGAAAGAATGGCTTGAAACATGAATTGATGGATGGCTGATGAATGGATGGAAAGATGGATGGATGAATGATGATGGGTGGAAGGATGGAAATATGGATGGATGGAGAGCTGATGAATGGATTGAAAGATGGAGAGATGGATAGAAGGATGGATTAAGAATGGATGTAGATGGATGGAAGAGAGATGAATGTCAAGATGGATGGAAGGAAGGAAGGAACAATGGATGGAACGAAGGAAGGGTTGAAGGATGGGTGGAAAGATAGATGATGGAAAGATAGAAAGATGATGGATGAATGATGGATGATGGGTGGAGGGATGGAAATATAGATAGATGGACGGATGACTGATGAATGGAGTAATGATGGATGGATATAGATGATGGAAGGAAAGATGAATGTCAAGATGGATGGATGGATGGACAGCTGATAAATGGATGGATGGAAGGAAGGAACAATGGATGGAAGGAAGTATGGACAGATGGATATAGATGGATGGAAGGAAAGATGAATGTCAAGATGGATGGATGGATGGACAGCTGATAAATGGATGGATGGAAGGAAGGAAGGAAGGAAGGAAGGAAGGAAGGAAGGAAGGAAGGAAGGAAGGAACAATGGATGGATGGAAGGAAGGGTTGAAGGATGGATGGAAAGATAGATGATGGAAAGATAGAAAGATGGATGGATGAATGATGGGTGGAGGGATGGAAATATGGATAGATGGATGGTTGACTGATGAATGGAGTAAAGATGGATGGATATAGATGATGGAAGGAAAGATGAATGGATAGATGGATAGCTGATAAATGGAAGGAAGGAAGGAAGGATGGATGGATGGATGGATGGATATAGATGGATGGAAGGAAAGATGAATGTCAATATGGATGGATGGATGGACAGCTGATAAATGGATGGACGGAAGGAAGGATAGAAGGAAGGAAGGAAGGAAGGAAGGAAGGAAGGAAGGAAGGAAGGAAGGAAGGAAGGAAGGAACAATGGATCGATGGAAGGAAGGGTTGAAGGATGGGTGGATGGAGGAATGGGTAAACGAATGCATGGATAAATGGATAGGTAAATGAATGGATCATTGGATGGATTGATTGAAAGATAGGTGGATTGATGAATGGATGGAAAGATGGATGTTTGATGGATAGATGCAGAAGATAGATGGATGGAGGATTGAAGGATAGCTGAAAGGATGTATGCATGAATAGATGGTCAGTTGGAATCATGGATGAATAAATTGATGGATGGATGGATGGATGGATGGATGGATTGATGGATGGGGAGATGAATGCATGGATGGACTTAATTGATGTTGTGGATTTAAGTCAAATCCACAGCTCTCACAGAGTCTGTTTTTTTTACAGACTTCAAACCCTCTGCAGTTATTGGACCGTATTTTATTCAGTGTTTTTGGTTATCTGGGGAAATCATGTTCTATAATCGCAGAACGACAAACTGTGAAGGAGAGAAAAGTCTCTGTACCATCAAAACGGTTTTCCTCACAACAAGACGTTTGCATTTAGTTCACACACAAACTCTGCATGACTGATGTTGACCAAAAAAAAGTTCCAGCAGCTTCTTCTTAATCTAAAATGTGTTTCTTTGACCTCTGTGTTCCCCTATGAATAAAACATTACCACATACAGTATGTGAGTGAACTTTGGACCTTTTTTAATCTTCTGGGGCGGCTCGGATTAAAAAAAAACAAATCACAAAGTATATCAACCAAAGAAGAAACTTTTCCTCCTTTCTTTAAGACGCAAAACTTTCACCGCCGCGACTCACAAATCAACTTTGAGTGAGTTCACCTTCAGTTTAAAAATAATGTTTAAAACTGACAGAACGATTGAGAATCAAGAACAAACACGCAGAAAGAAAAATGTCAATGAAAGGCTGTGCCGCAGAGTTTCTGGCTTACAGTCAATTTAGCCCCATCATCATCATGGAGTAGCATCACACTGAGGGATCTGTCAGACTGAAATGTCACAGATTTAAAGCCAGAAATGGAGCAGCGTTTGATTCTGTTTCTACCAACATGTTTAAAGGAAAGCTTTTGGGTTTGTCTTCAAACACGATTTTGGGGGGAAATTGGTTTTAACAACGTGTCAGTGCTGAAATAATGATGTGCGACGCTCTGTTTGAGGACAGAGGTCTTTTGTTTCCCTCTCAGATAATTTATCGTAACATTTCTGGATGTTTTGGTCTGCTGGATCGGAGCTGCTACACTGACAGTCTGGCTGTATTTAAATGTCAGCTGGGGCTGTGTGGGCTGCCTGTGCTGTTGATTCCTGATTGTTGCAGCTGTGTGTGTGTATGTGTGTGTGTGTGTGTGTGTGTGTGTTTTAAACGAAGCAGCGGTCGTGGGAGTTTGCAGAGTTTTTAGCATCTTAAGTGATTTTCTCTTCTTGTGAGAGGTATCATTAAATAAAGGAAAAGTCTTACTTTAAAATGTCAGAATCCTTCTGACAATTACCTCTTCTCTGTTATTTCATCTCCTCTGGGGCCTCTTTGTTCACAACATCGTCCCCTTTTTCCTCCCACGGACTGAACAGGAGTGTGAGGTGCCATAATCACCCTCCTACCCCGGACTGTAAATTCTCTGTTGACTCATGGATAGTATTGCTGAGGGAGATTAACATGCAATATTCTCTAGATCCGAGTTCCTGCCCTGTCACCATCTGCAGGGCTGCACTCTCAGCCCATCAAGCATTAGTGGAGGAAAGAAGTCCAGTCCACCGAGTTAGTACTTATCATAGTCATTGAAAAAAAGGCCTCAAATCCCCCAAAGAGCTACAGAACGTCTGATATCCGGCTGTCACTTATACCCAAATTCCACCAGATCCATGTCCGGTGCATGACCGGATCTGATCTATTAGGGATGTGACGTTCGCGAACGAGTCGGTCTTTTGAACCGCTCTTTTAAGTGAACGATGACAACTAGTGGTGCAACGGATCATCGTTGATCCGTGATCCGTACGGATGCCTCTCCACGGTTCGGCACGGACGTGGTCCGCGGATCGGTTGAAATCGAAAATTGAAAGTAAGGTAGGAAGAGGCATTGTGGTGGAGGAGGTCAGTGAGGTAGGAAGGGGCCTGGTGGTGGAGGAGGTCAGTAAGGTAGGAAGAGGCCTGGTGGTGGAGGAGGTCAGTGAGGTAGGAAGGGGCCTGGTGGTGGAGGAGGTCAGTGAGGTAGGAAGAGGCCTGGTGGTGGAGGAGGTCAGTGAGGTAGGAAGGGGCCTGGTGGTGGAGGAGGTCAGTGAGGTAGGAAGGGGCCTGGTGGTGGAGGAGGTCAGTGAGGTAGGAAGGGGCCTGGTGGTGGAGGAGGTCAATGAGGTAGGAAGGGGACTGGTGGTGGAGGAGGTCAGTAAGGTAGGAAGAGGGGGGCCTGGTGGTGGAGGAGGTCAGTGAGGTAGGAAGGGGCCTGGTGGTGGAGGAGGTCAGTGAGGTAGGAAGGGGCCTGGTGGTGGAGGAGGTCAGTGAGGTAGGAAGGGGCCTGGTGGTGGAGGAGGTCAGTGAGGTAGTAAGAGGCCTGGTGGTGGAGGAGGTCAATGAGGTAGGAAGGGGCCTGGTGGTGGAGGAGGTCAGTGAGGTAGGAAGGGGCCTGGTGGTGGAGGGCTTTGTGGGTGAGGAGGAGGATTTTAAACTGTATGCGGTAGGGGACAGGGAGCCAATGAAGATGTTGGAGGATGGGGGTGATGTGGTCACGGGAGCGGGTGCAGGTGAGGAGGCGTGCAGCAGAGTATATATATATTTCGCTGGGATGTATAAGTTTGAATTATTCTGATCCAAATCTTATCTTATAACTGCTACCAGTGATTGTTTCCTTGATTTCTAGAAAATAAAAAAATATAACAATGAGCCAAAGAGACGGTCTTTTGAACGGCTCTTTGAAAGGAACGGCTCCTCAAGATCCGGTTCCCTTCATAGAGCCATATTTCCCATCTCTAGTTTCTATTCTAGTCAATCTGTCACTCCCACTGGATCTGCTCCACTGCGTTCCTGCTCTGTCTCTGATCCAGCAGGTCGGAACCATAGACTGTATAAAACATGGACGTAGTATCCGTGACGTCACCCATCTGTTCCTGAGCGCTGTTTTGAAGCAAATCAACGGCGGCAGCCATATTGGAAATGCGGAACTCAACAAGGCATAGTGTGCCGTAAAGGGGCGGAGTTTGAGCCTCTTAGCCAATGGCTATGTGTTCCCAACCGGGAGTCAAGACAGTCATGTCCTTATTTGGGCAAAAACTCGTAATCTTAATATCTTCTGAACCGTCACATTAGAAAAAAAATCACCCCCTGTACAGTGTGTGCCGATACGTAGGGCCAAGACGTTTTTTGAACCAGGCTGTGAACATGTTTAATTCTGCTGTAAAGATCGTCTTCTTTGAATGGGTGTGTATGTGGTTTCCTGTGTTTCTGCAGCCAGCCTCTAGTGGATTATTGATGAATTGCAGTTTATAACACTTCAGGGCTTCATATTTTGAGTCCAGAGGTTGCCGCTTGGTCGGCACACAACGGATCAGATATGCAAGACATCAATTTTTGCCGGTGTTGCTCATGTTCGTGAAAGTTAATAACTGTCGTCGAGGGGTTTTGACCAATCAGAATCAAGCATCTTACACAGTCAAAGCCGGGTAATAATTCTCTGTAACACCCAGCTCTAACATAATGCACGCTCCAGATTTCACGTAGCAATGGATGCTCGTTGCATCTATAAATGAACACTTCTGTGAGGTCATGTAAACAAACCACGCTGCTATCAGCTGTGCGCAGGAGACCAGATGGAGACGTCTCTGACTGGAGAGCGTTTTCTATCTTCCTGTGTTTGCAGTTTATTCTCAGAAAAATGAAACAGTCAGAACTCTTAAATCTCAGATACGGATGTTGTTATTGCACCGCTATCTCCACTTTGTAAAAGAAGCTAACAAGCTCTTATTGGACTGTCCCAGCTGCCACTTTATTTAGCCTATTTGTAGTGAAGTGAGGAGGTATCATAGAGGGACTACTCATCTGGACTTAATAAATGAACTGGTCCTACTCCGTGTCAATGTGAGTGACAGCCATGGAAATAGAAACAGGGTGTTGGGGTCAGAACGACACATTGCATTGCTTAGCGCTGTGTCATTTTCCAGTTTGGACACTGAGAAAAATCAATTTTGAGTTCACTCCTGACGCTCACTCATGTCTGATGTTAGGACACGGTGTAATGCAGCAAACTGCTTTTTATAAATGTTGCTCCTTGAATATTCTCTCTTGAGTCTGTATTTTGTTCACGTCAGATTTCAGGGCAACAACCAACATTTCAAAGCAGACAAATGTGTCATGTTTGCGTTCACTTGAGGATTCCTCAGAAGCTGAACATTGTGTACGCACTGTTTGTGTTTTTGGGCTGTCATTAGTGAGATTCATTCAGTCCCACGTTTTCATGTTTCTTTTTTAATGATGGGCTGTGAATGGACGGCTCCCACTGTTTATTTTTTAAGAGTCAAGCTTTTGAAGTGACTTCAAAGGATTGTCTTTGATTTTTGGGGTGAAATAACAGCCCAGTGCATTTGGGGAAAATGAGTTGATTCATCTGAAGTGATTTCCAAATTAGGTGGCATCCCGTCCCACTTCCTTTCATGGGTCAACATTCATTTCAGAGGAGTGTTATTTCAAGGATACTCCAGTGATTTAGTGAAGCACTTCAATGCATTTCAGAAACAAACGAGGGACAGTTTAAAGAAGTTTAAAAATAGACGCAGACGACGAGGCTGAAATATCCTGATTTTTGGTATTTAGTTTGGGTTGAGTTTACAATATGCTCACCTGGATTACCCCAATGTAACTCAGCTTAACTAGGGGTGGCTCTGGCTCAGTGGGTAGAGTCGTTCGTCTTTAAATCAGAAGGTTGGCGGTTTGATCCCAGCTCTTGCAGTCACTTGCTGAAGTGCCCTTGGGCAAGAAACTGAACCCCAAATTGCTCCCGCTGATCAGTGGTGTGTGAATGTTTGAATGAGATTAGCCAACATTGATGGTACTTACTATATAGCAGCCTCTACCATCAGTGAGTGACTGTAGTGTGAATGTGACGAGAAGTGTGAAAGCGCTTTGATTGGTCAGAAAGACTAGAAAAGAGACATATGAGTACAAGTCCATTGACCAAACCCTTAAAGGTCCCACAGAATGAAGGCGTATCTTTCCTTGCCTTTACCAACAACCCTGAGAATGACGAGTCCCAAAAGCCTCTGCCTTGTCTCTGTAGCTCAATTACTGGGGAGACAGCTTCTATAAGGTGGTTTGACTTGGCCCCTGGTCTGATGTATGCAAAACCACTCCCACCTTGTATGTTATCATGGGTTTCCTTCAGTGTTGCAGAGTCAAGATGTCAAAGGTTAGAGCCAAATACGACAACCGCTCTGTCATTGGTTGCCCCTTTAAAATCTGTCCCAGAACCAAAGAAAACATCCATCCATCCATCTTCTTCCACTTATCCGGGTCCGGGTCGTGGGGGCAGCAGTCTCAGCAGGGAAGCCCTGACACTCCTCTCCCCGGCCACTTCCACCAGCTCTTCTGGGAGGATACCAAGGCGTTCCCAGGCCAGCTGAGAGATATAATCTCATCAGCGTGTCCTGGGTCTTCCCCGTGGCGTCCTCCCAGAAGGACATGCCCGAAACACCTTCCCAGGGAGACGTCTGGGAGGCATCCAGACCAGATGCCCGAACCACCTCATGGCCCTCTTTCTAAGGCTGAGCCCAGACACCCTGCAGAGAAAGCTCATTTCGGCCGCTTCCCTCTTCACCACGACAGACCGGTACAGCGTCCGCAACACTGCAGACGCTGCCCTGATCCGTCTGTCAATTTTGCACACCCTCTTCACCTCACTCATGAACAAGACTCCAAGATACTTAAACTCCTCAGCCTGGGGTAAAGACTCTCCTCCGACCTGGAGAGGGCAAGAAAAAAATGGTTCCTTTTTATTTTTAACAGCAACGTGTAGCTTGTTTGTTTGTGCCAACCCCTTTAGCCTGGACTGCTTCAACAACGAGTTGAAGTTACACATGTAATGCAAGTTATTAGAAAGGAGCAACACTCAAATTTGAAGGTACCACTCAGAGACATGCTAGTGTCTGGATCTTATTGGTAGTATTCTTCTGGAGCACTCGCTATATTTGTTTCAGTGTTTTCCGCCTCTGCATTAATCTTTACCGGTCTGCACCCTCCTCCCTGATGCAACATTCACCCACATTGTCAGGAACTGAGAGGCTGCAGTTCTCCTTTGAGTTGTTTTAACACCTGATTAAAAACACTTTCTTCAAAGACAACTAGGACATTTAGTAAAAGCCCAAAATACAACAAGAAGAAAGTGTCCACCAGTTGGGAAGCACAGTTATTTTGATTAACTTAAAGTATATAATTAGTGGAGCTCTCTTTGAAATTTAAGAAACTGAGTTTCTGACAGTGTCTCTGTAGCTGCAACAAGAACACACACCTCCCTAAGAAAGGGCTTGGTGTCTGTTCAAATAGCTCTCAGCTGTGAGCTCTGCCGCAGCCTTCTGTCATCAGCCAGAGGTGGAACACTTCATTCAAAGCCCTGAGACCCGGCTCGCTGCACGCATTGTCTGTGTTCTGCAATGAAAGCATCCAGGCTGAAAGATTGGAGCACTTCATCCATAATTGCTGGTGTGCATGTTTAGAACACAGCTTTGTTGATTATTTTAACTCTGGATTGGCTGGGGGCTTTTTATTCTTGAACTGCTGTTGCGTCTCTGAGCCTTCCAAAGGTTGTCTCTAATCAGAATAATCAGTAACAGTAATGTGTAGACGTACATTTAAAAGAAAAATGAGGGGAATTGTTGGATTATAGCTGTGAGTTTTGAATTTGAGTAATGGGGCCAATTGGGGAAACGTTGGCAGGGAAATGAAGTGACTGACACGTTAGCACCCCCAGTTACTAAAATCAGAGCGCACTACAGCAGAGCAAATCAATCAAAGCTGCTCTACTCTCTCTGGCACAGCTCTGAAGCATACAGTGTAGACGCCCACTGTGTCTGTGCTCCATTTTAAAGCTTACTGTGTGTTTAATATTGACATTTAGGGCCTGTGTCCACTCACAGCGTTTGTCTTTTTCTTGTTTTCTTTTTGTGGTAGCCCAGGATCTTAATTTCAGAGCTCTTCTCACTGCTGCTTGCTGTTATAAGGTTCTGATTTTGTGTTGCAGCACCCCTTTCTCCTGTGAAAGTGACTTTTAACTCTGCTTTTAATTGCTCTGTTTGCGTCATATCTCATTTTATTCAACATAAATGGTTACAAGGAAGACAAACAATTACAAAACAGTAGAAAGAAATCATGTCATCGCCCAAACAGCAGCTCTAGACCTGAAGATTTGTCCCTAAAACAGGAGTCCGGTTAGCATTTCATCTGCCATTGCTGTCAAAGAAGTTCTGCCTTATCTTGACTTGTATTCATCTGTGATAGAAAAGTCACATAATCAGTGTTCCACAAGTTGAAGTGTTTTCAACAGTAGTGCTGTAAGCAAAAAGCGGATACCAAAGTTGTTTTTGCATTTAGAATGCTGAGCACTAAAAATCCAGAACTCCATTGTATGTGTAGAAACCATAGACTGTAAAAAATATGGACGTAGTATCCGTGACGTCACCCATCTGTTTCTGAAGAGCTGTTTTGAGACCAATCGGCTGCGGCAGCCATATTGCTTCTGTCGAGCCAGTGTGACGTAAAGAGGCGGGCTTTGAGCCTCCTAGCCAACAGCTGCAGTGTTCCCACAGGCAGCTGTGCCTCTCATTGGAAGACTAGTAATCTCAATATCTTCGAAATTACCAAATTAGAAAAAAATGTACCCCCCTCACAGTGAGAGGACATCGAGAAATTAGCTATTCAGACTACACTCATCTTTTGTACCAGGCTGTAAACATGTTTATTAATGCTGCAAAGATCGTCTTTTCCCCATTCATGTGTATGTGACTTCCGGTACTTCCGGAGCCAGCCTCAAGCGGATCCTCGATGAACTGCAGCTTTTAACACTTCAGCATTGGACTCATATTTTTAGACCGGAGGTTGCCGCTTGGTAGAAACCATAGACTGTAAATAAAAATGGACAGCGTTGCTCCGCCTCTTCCCGTTGTACAGTTCTGAAGCCAAAAAATCCCTCTCCTGGGCGCAGCCATTGTGCAGCCAGAGCCTGTGAAGCCTTTGTAATAAGCTCCGCCCTACAGCGTAACGTCACAAGACACTGTGTGTCCTTTGACGTTTCACTCTACGGCGGCTGTGAATCAAAGGAAACCCGGAAGTAAAACCCCGTTTTTAAACTCTAATAACTAACGAAAAATAAACTTTTCAGAAAAAAGAGGCCTTGGACACAAAACAGTCAAATACTAACTACATATAACCACAGCATACGGACGTGAGAAACATTTGTACGACGTTTATTTATTTTTTAAAGTTTGACTGCTCCCCCATTCAAATGAATGGAGGAGACGGATTTTTTTACCTATACTGCAGCCAGCCACCAGGGGGCAGACACACTGCTGAAAGCCTCACCACCAGGGCCGTATCCGGCACGCTTGGTAGAAACAGACAGAAACAGGCGATACCATCTCAAAAAAATGCTGATAGTGGACATAGGCCCTTAATGTTGTAAAATCACCTTGCTCCTTTAGGGAAAACAATCAAGCTTTATTTATAGTGCAACTTTCATACGAATCAAATGCAATCCAAAGTGCTTTACAGTGATTTAAAAAAATTTAAATCAGTTATCATGATTAAATATGAAGCAGAAATGGATTTGGAAGGAGAGACGAATGCACATCAAGTGCAATAAAATGTATATAAATAAACAACAAAAGGAAATAGTGAAGAAATAAGTGAATAAAAGGTAAAACATGACTAGTTTAGACAATAAAAAAGGTAAAGATATGTCTAAGAAAAATAAAAGGAATAAAAATGAGTAGTTAGATTATAAAATTGAAGATTTAAAAATAAATAAAACAATAGAATATTAAAATAAATATAATGTAAAGTATTCAAATAAATATAAAGTGACTTAAATGTGTAAAAGTACTATAAATTATGTTTTCTCAATGGGTTTGGGCACATTTACCTAAATCAATAAAAAAAAAAAAAACATAGGTAGAAGGATGTGAGGAGGTTCATCACCACATACACTGAAACTAAATATTAAACTTTGAGTCAGTATACATTTCTGCTCATAAGTTTACATACCCTGGCAGAATTTTAGATGTTTTGGCCATTTTTCAGAGAATATGAATGATACAAGAAAAACTTATTTTTCACTCATAGTTAGTGGTTGGGTGAAGCTAAATTTTTATCAAACAACTGTTTACTCTTTTTATATCATAATGACAACAGAAACTACCCAAGAAACCATAAACTCTACCAAGGTATGTAAACTTATGAGCACAACTGTACATTTCCACATCAGCCACACAGTAAAACCATAGACTGAATAACAAATGGACGTAGTATCCGTGACATCACCCATCTGTTTCTGAAGCGTTGTTTTGTATTGGAAATGTTGAACTCAACCTAACCCCTGTCAAGCTAGTGTGATGTAAAGAGTAAAGAGGCGGGCTTTGAGCCCCCTCGCCAACAGCTACAGTGTTCCCGCCTGTCAATCAAGTCAGCTGTGCCTCTCATTATGGAAGACTGGTAATCTTAATATCTCCCAAACTGTTGCGTTCTAAAAAAAATTCACCCCTGTAAAGTGTGTGCGGATAGAGGAAAGAGCTATTCAGACTACATCCGTTTTTTGAACCAGGCTGTAAACATGTTTATTTCTGCTGTGAAGATCGGCTTTATTGAACTGGTGTTAATGTGGTTTCTGGTACTTACGGAACCAGCCTCAAGTGGACACTGGAGGAACTGCAGTTTTTAACACTTCCACATTGGCTTCAATTCTCGTGGCCAAAACAGGTAAACCCTTAGGAGACCCTTAAACACATTTACTAAAAGGTAAAATCATCCCCATCCATAGATAGTGAGAATAATACTCCTTCACAATAAAAGCAGCCTGCTGGAACACTTGACACCAGACTGATGAAGCTGCAGCACAACATGTGTAGTGGCCTGTGACAGTCTCCTTTCATGTGCTCTCTCCACAATTGCTCAATCTCTTTACCTGCCCCCCCGTTTGCTCTTTCTCTCCTCTCTTTGTCCTCTCAATTAAATTAGTTCAGTTCGATTTGAAGAGGACTGAGGCTTGATGAGAATCCCAAAGTGGGCTGAACAGCTTAATAAGCAGCCGCTCGACCGCACACGCCCCAGAACTGAGATGATAAAAGGATAAAAGCAGAGTGAATATCAGTGAAAAGCAACATTTCGGCGATAGACTGTATTCACAAGTCATTGTTAGGTCATTGTAAAGTCACCCACTGGTCTGTGGACTGTGGACTACCACACTCTAGCTACATGTTGTTCTGTTTGGAGCCTTTAATGACCATATTTCAAAGTTTAAATGTCGTGCTGGAGAGAATTGAGGCGTTGACAAACACTACTTTTTTTTTTTCAAAGCTTAACAGTCTGTACCCATGGTTCATTCATCAGCCGTGGAATGACCTAGTTAACCGTTATGTTTAATAAATGAGATTCTATTTGCGGTGATAGCTGATTGGAGTTGTTTATTTAAATAAAGGAGCTTAGACAGCTCATGAAATTTGCTGAATAGCTAATAGAGAGAGCAGCAGGTGAGCGACACGACCCATAGCTCAGAATAGCCGGTTTCCTCATTATTAAAGGTGACATATCAGGCTTTTTTCATCAATATATATTGGTCTAAGAGGTCCCCAAAACATGTCTTCTTCTGTCTCCTCTTCTTCAGTCCTCCTCAGAACAGTCTGTTTTCTCTCTGACCACGCCCCCTCAGGAAGTGGATGTGGCCTCGGCTCTCCAGCACGTTTATCTAATGTTTACATGTTGGCTGAATATACACGGCTGCTCAGAGATCACGTTACTTCAACCCTCTGAATCTGATCCAGAATCTGATCCTGACGGAGAGGCGCCTGCAGCAGGACCTTTCTGAACCATTGGTCCCAGATTTAGTGTTTCTTGTTGTTTTATTTATCAGTATGTAGACGTATGTCTTGGTACACAGCTACGAGCATGAAGCTATGTGGCTATGCTAACTAGCGCTAGCACTTTTCCATGAAAAATAAAAATCATCCACTAGATCTTCAAATCTGCAGACGTGGGGAGTAAAACCGACCTTTGCCAGAAAGGCAGCAGGACCTTTCTGAAGGATTGGTCACAGATTTAGTGTTTCTTGTTGTTTTATTTGTCAGTATGTCGACGTGTGTCTTGGTACACAGCTACAGCTACGACATGTAGCTATGCTAACTAGCGCTAGCACTTTTCCATGACAAATAAAAATCATCCACTAGAGCTTCAAATCTGCAGACGTGGGGAGTAAAACCGTGTGTTTATTAAGACAGCCTACAACTAGCATGCCTCCCTCCTAGGCTCCTTGCTAGCACACATGTGTGCAGGTAATGAAAAACGGAGGAGGGGTATCGCCCACCCCTAATATCAACCAGTTCTTATAAATAGAGAAATGATCTATTAAGGGTGACACTTTTTCATTTCAGTAGCATGCTGCAAACGTGTTTGATTCAGCTGTAAAGTTGGGCGTTTTAGAACTGGGCCTTATGAGGAATGACTCGCTTTTGAAGACAGCCTCTAGTGGCCACTTGGGGAACTACAGTTTTTGGGAAGCACTTTGTGTTTTGTATTATTTCAGTCAGGAGAGTTGAATTTAAGTGAAAAATTCATAATTTTATAAGTATAAAAGTTATGAGGAATGTGCAATGTCTATTGAGGAGCTGTTTGAAACATTTTATTCAAACAGTCCAAAACTTTTTAATATCCTAAAGCTGAAATCGGTATTCAAACTTCCCCTACCATTCATTTTGCGAGGCGACCTGCCACCTCAACGTGACCTCCCAGCCTCTCCAAAAGAAAGGCTCTGCACTGAGCAGTGTCTCTGCTCAGCTCTGCTCTGTTAGCATGACCCTACCGAGGACGGGGCTCATTCATGATTCACACACACACACACACACACACACACACACACACACACACACACACACACACACACACACACAGGGAAGGCTTGATTTTAATTTCAGCGTGCGTGTTAACAAGTCAGAGCTCTCAGACTGACAGCGAGAATCCAGAGAAAAGAGGGCTCAACTATTTTTACCACCGGCTGCGTGCATCTCTCGGCCAAACTAGACGGATCAGTGACCTTATGTAAACAATATTTGTGTCTTACAATGTACAAACATGCAGGATGAACTGAGGGTCTGGAGCTGGATGTTGATGAGACGAGTAAGAGGTGACAGGACTTCAAGGAGGGGTGCAGTGACTGAACTGAAATGACTCTAAAGACTCTTCAGCTGGTCCAAAACGCTGCAGCAGCTGGTGTACTGACTAGGACTAGGAAGAGAGAGCAGATCTCTCCCGTGTTCTGGCTCCCCATAAAATCTTGAATAGAATCTAAAATCCTTCTTCTGACCTTCAAAGCTCTTAATAGTCAGCCACCTTTGTATCTTAAAGAGCTCACAGTGCCCTATTACCCCCTCTAGAATTCTACACTCCCAGCATGCAGGCCTGCTAAAGTCTCTAAAAGTAGTATGGGAGGTTGAGCCTTCAGTTATCAGGCCCCTCTTCTTTGGAATCATGTACCAGTCGAGATCCAGGAGGCAGACACTCTCTCTACCTTTAAGAGTAGGCTTCAAACTTTCCTTTTTGATAAAGCTTATAGTTAGAGCTGGATCAGGCTTGGACCAGGTCTTAGTTCTGCTGCTATAGGCTTAGACTGCCAGTAACTGACACACTAGGATCCTATCTTACCCCTCTCTCTGCCTGTCTCTTACTTTAACTCTTCCTATCCCATTAAAGTTACTAACCATAGACCTTTCTGGAGTCCCTGAGCTCCCTTGTCCCGTAGGTTTGCTGTGGACGTGCCAGACTCCAGCTGCTGCAACTACTACTATCCGTCTCTCCACTATCATCTCTCTCTCTCTTCATCTCCCTCTATCCCTCTCTCCAACACGGTCTCAGCAGATGTGTGTCTAACATGAGTCTGGTCCTGCTGGAGGTTTCTGCCTGTTAAAGGGACCTTATGTCCTTGCGCCTCATGGTGGATTAAGATGTTGGGTTAACGTGCGTAATTAGCTGATAACCGAAGCAGGAAGAGACAAAGAGGGAGAGAGGCAGGGAGATGGAGTGGTAAGAATGAGTGATGACTTCATGAATGAGTATGAAAAAGACTTCCTGCTTGATCTTACACTGAACCTCTCAGAGCAGGTAAGTACTCAAGGACGTTTCCTTCCAAGTCTTTCTCTGACACCTTTCTTTTGTCTCTTTGTCTGCAGCAGAGAGGTTAAAGCTTACCACAGCTGCATTCACTGTAAATACAAGGGTAAGGGTTTCCTTACTCTCCAGTGAGCTGTGTTACATATGGATTAATTCCCAGAATAGTGAGGTCATAGCTCGCCGCTGTCCTCCTGATTGAGGCCAAAACAAGGCCACATTACGTCCCTGAAGGCTAAGTTACAGGAGCTGCTCCCTGATCTGTCTTTGGTCTTGAGTCAATTGAATTGAACTCCAGCAGATGCTCAGGAAACAGACTCCTGGTTCAAGTCTTTGTCCGTTTCATTCTGCAGGAAAATAAAGCCTCATGTAATTCACTGCAGAACAGGAGAAAGATAAAGAAACCCTCTTATTAGGACCCTTAGGTTTCTTTCCTTCTACCTAGCAAAGTAAATTGTCTTTTGGGAGCCTTCAACATGACCGAAAACTCACTAAACTTGACACACCCCTGCCTGACATGTCAAGCCTTCACTGAGCCAGGACCCTCAGCAAGGCCTGGTCCATCGTGGCTGACCCGTGCCATCCTCTTTTTCTTGAATTTTTGCCGGCTTTCCTCAGGCCACAGATTCGCGATGCCGAAAAGCAGGACAAATAGGAAAAGAAACTCTTTTGTAGCGATAGCAGCTAGCCTGCTTAACGATGCTGCATTATTGTTGGTTCCATGTTGTTACTGTTTTGTTTGTTCACCCCTGACTGAAAGACAAATTGCCCCCCGGGGATAATAAAGAAACCTTGAACCTTGAACACACTCATCAGGCCTGGTGAAAATTTTGATATTCTTTTGGTCCCGTGCAAAAAGTCCCGAAAGTCGCTCAATAGCGTCCCCTTCTTTCCAACTGGGCACCCCCTCAACACGGTTCAACCTACATGCATGACATTTTATCACATATCTATCAAGCCAAGACCTACAAAAAAGACACCTAATGTCATATTGAAATCCCAACAGGAAGTCGGCCATCTTTTTTTTCTTCTGTTCTTCACCTGATTCACATGGGTACGTATTTAAGAGATCTTGCCGAGGCCTTTTCTCCGATCAACTCCAAACCATGCACATTCTGTAGTAAACACATTGACGATTCAATATAGGCTTAGACTGCCAGAAAGTGACACACTGGGATCCTCTCTCTCCTCTGTTTGCCTGTCACTTACTTTAAGTCTTCCTGTCCCATTAAAGTTACTAACCATAGACCTTTCTGGAGTCTCTGAGCTCCCTTGTCCCGTAGGTTTGCTCTGACCTGCTGCTGTGGACATTCCAGACTCCAGTTGCTACAACTACTACTATCCATCTCACCACTACTATCCTCTCTCTCTTCATCTCCCTCTATCCCTCTCTCCAACACGGTCTCTTTTGGTCCCGTGCAAAAAGTCCCAAAAGTTGCTCAATAGCGCCCCCTTCTTTCCAACTGGGCACCCCCTCAACACGGTTCAACCTACATGCATGACATTTAATCACATATCTATCAAGCCAAGACCTACAAAAAATACACCTAATGTCATAATGAAATCCCAACAGGAAGTCGGCCATCTTTTTTTTCTTCAGTTTTTCACCTGATTTGCAAGGGTACGTATTTAAGGGATCATGCCCTAGGCCTTTTCTCTGATCAACTCCAAACCATGCACATTCTGTAGTAAACACACTGACGATTCAAAGTTATCAGAAAAAAATTTAGTAATCTAAAAATTATGGGCGTGGCAGACATTCAGGCGATGCATCAAACGCACATGTCTCGCCATAAACAGGAAATAATAATTTAACAATATAATAATAATTTTATTTATAGAGCGCTTTCAATAAAAATGCTTTACAAAGCTTAAAAACAAATAACAAAAAGAGACACAACACACCATAAGAAACATCAGCAGTAAACAGCTGGGTCTTCAGCTTTGCTTTAAATACATCAATGGAACATGCTAACCTAATGTCGACAGGGAGACTGTTCCATAAAGTGGGTGCACTGGAAGAAAAGGCCCGCTCACCAATAGTCTTTTTTTTTGGACCTTAGGGACACTTAAAAGGCCAGTCCCCTGAGAGTGATGTGCCCGAGCAGGCACCAGGTTGGTGAGATAAGAGGGTGCAGAGCCGAGTCATTTACTATTTTAAAAGTCAACAGTAACACTTTAAAATCTGCTCTGGCGTGAACAGGCAACCAGTGAAGAGAGGAGAGCAAATCAAGTGCAAAATGGATTTTGGGCGGCTTTAAAATGCACAAAATCTCACCAAATCAGCCACATGCATTGGCTGCGCATCCCTTTATATATTTTGGGACTCTTGTCCAAAGAAATTCAAAAATCTGCTCCCAAGCGCCCCCTAAAGGGTTTTAAAGAAGGGTAAAATAACCCTCCCCATAGAGTTTTTTTTTATCTACGTGCACGATTTCGGACATGCATATTCAGGGCATCAGGACACACAAAAAAGCCTCTTGCACCCATATCCTAAAACCAATAGGAAGAGCGCCACCTAGCTTTGAATGTGAAAAATGCCCCCCAAGGTAAGGTGCATATTCTTACGGTACACAGCAACACCTGCTGCACATGAGGCGGTGGCACACATCAGGTGGTGGCTGCAGGTGTGCGAGGGCCCGTTCATCGCCGCTTGCGACTTTGATTTGTCTTCTTTTTTAATTTTCCCCAAAAAAATCCTGATCTGTTTTTATCCCTCCATCTTCGCCGTCATTTCCTCTCTGCTGATTTCTTCCCTCTTTCAGCAACAAAGTCACAAACACTCTAGTCATCCTCTCGCTCTTCAGTGGCTTTTTACCTTTCAACAACTTCCTCGCAAGTGGCTGCAAATCAGAGTGCAGGATAACATTTCAAAGAATCCCTCCAGAGGTGGCATGTGAGGGGAGATGTTTCAGTGACACAGAGCATGCAAAGGAAACAGCTTTTCAGATGACAGGTCCGGTTTGAAGCGGGAAAGGTCTTTCTGTGTTTTGATCCTTGGAGAGTTTAAATCAAAACCGCGATTAGCTCTTTATTAAAAGACAATTAATATCTTTTGTTCCATCCGACCGTCAGCAGCATGTCCTGTGGACTCTCTCTGTGACTTTGACTTTGATGAAAATGTGTCTCATTTACATTTTTATAGTTCCTGACCTTTCAAAATTGATGCATGAAATTTTCCTGACAGCAGAATGGAACAGAGCTAATGTCTCTCTCTCTCTCTCTCTCTTCTTCATCATTATGCATCCGTGGCTAGAAGTTGGCACTGTCCTGAAACTAGCTCCTGTAGTGACGTGTTCAGGTACAGCCTGCAGAATGAAAGGCTGAGATGAGCGTGGATTCAGAAAGAGAGAGAAATGCAGCAGAAGAGCAAAATAATGACAGGTTCAGAGAGACGTATTAGTTATGAATTAGAGCCTTAACTTTCAGTAAAGAGAAAAGTGTTTAAGGAAATGAAACTGCATGTGATTATTTGAGCGGGACGGCAGGGTGTGTGTTGTGGAGAAATATTGTACTTGGTAATTAGGTTGGATTCTTGGATGAAAGGATACATCACAGTGCCAGTGTTTCCTCTTCTGAAACTAATCAGACAGATTTACACGCACGCTCCGCCTGGTGTCAGCCCGCTGACAATAAAACATCCAGCGTGGAACGTCTCATCTGTCTCACCACGGTGAAGACAGCAAAGATAACAGGCCTGTCATCACACAGAGAGAGACTCGAGAGGGTAAACAAGGAGCGTGAAAAGTGCTTTATTATACCTGCACTGCAAAAAGTCAACGTGTGATATTTACTCCACAGGAAACGTATCGAAGTGCATCCTGTTGTTTGTTTCCTGCCTTTGTTTACATCCTCAATAGCCTCCTTAAAGTGCTCCATCAAGTTTCTTTAGATAATTCCCTTAAACATCATGTTTAGTCCTCAGGTCTGATACTGGAGCAGGATTAGCAAACAGATGTACGTTTTCTGTTGAAGTTTCAGATGGAGAAACTCTCAATCAATCAATCAATCAATCAATCAATCAATCAATCAATCAATCAATCAATCTTTATTTGTATAGCGCTAAATCACAACAAACGTTATCTCAAGACGCTTTTACAAACATAGGAGGTCTAGACCACACTATGTCAAATTATGAACAGAGACCCAACTTCAAGACAGGGTAAGACTTAGTCTGACCCCACCTTAATCCATCATGAGCATTGCACATTGCAGTATTTAGCTAGCTACAGTGGTGAGGAAAAACTTCTTTAACAGGCAGAAACCTCAGGCAGAACCAGACTCATGTTAGACACACATCATGCCTCGACTGAGTTGGGTCTGGAAAGACGGATAGAGGGGAGTAAGAGAGAGAGGTGATAGTGATGAGACGAGTAGTAGAAGCTGTTGCCGCTGGAGTCCAGCAAGTCCGTATCAGCTGGAGTCCAGATCGTCCGCAGCAGGAGGATGTCTACGGCAGCTCAGAGGAATCTACGAGACAAGGGAGCTCAGGGACTCCAGAAAGGACTATGGTTAGTAACTTTAATGGGACAGGTAGAGTTAAAGTAAGTGATGGGGGTTGGGGGGAAGGGGGTGAGCTAGGATCCCAGTGTGTCGGTGCGCCAGTTCCCCCTGGCAGTCTAGGCCTATAGCAGCATAACAAAAGCTGGTCCAAGCCTGATCCAGCTCTAACTATAAGCTTTATCAAAAAGGAAAGTTTGAAGCCTCCTCTTAAAAGTAGAGAGGGTGTCTGCCTCCCGGACTCTGACTGGTAGATGATTCCAAAGGAGAGGGGCCTGATCACTGAAGGTTCTACCTCCCATACTACTTTAAGAGATTTTAGGTACAACTAGCAAGCCTGCATGGATTTTGTGTAGGCCTGAGTAATGCGATACAGTTATTTGTCAGCAACCTTGTGTAAGATTGCATGTGGTGTGTAACTAAAGGGCCAAAAATATGTGACTGAGTCATCCTGTAAGATTTCAAGATACAAGATACAACAGCTTTTTATGTCATTACACTGATGTGCAAAGATAACAATACAATAAAACTGTGTTTTCCCTCCCTGAGTTAAAGAACATTACATAACCTCAAAAATCCAAAGTTCAGCAATTTAAACATTAAAATAACACATTTGATATTAATAACTTGATATGCAAGGTGATGTGAAAACAATTCCATTGCACCTAAGCATCCGTGCAATGTAAGGTAACATGCATTATTAAAGTATGCAGATAATTCATTTTTATTTATTTGTTTATTTTTGTTTGTTTATGTTTGCAGTTTTTCTTTTGAAGGTATTTCTTGGGGCTTTTTTTTACCTTTGTTGATAGGACAACTGAAGAGAGACGGGAAATGTGGGGAGAGAGTGGGGGAACGGCGACGACTATAACCTCGATACATGGAGTTTTTTTTTGTGACATGTTACTGTCACATTAAGATTATAGGAGGTAACCGGAGCACCCGGGGAAAACTCCATACAGATCTCTCTTTGTTAAAGTACTTCGTCCTTGAGATCTGGGGAATGAATCTTCTCTATTGGGCCAAACGATTGTACTTTTAAAAATCTGAATCCGAATCCAAGTCAGATGCTTCCTCAAGACCACATGGGAAGTACTCAGGCTCCAGCTCTTCCGTCAAATCCAAGTCAGACGCTTCTTCAAGATCACTTGGGGCCTTGATACATGGGTTTTTTTTGTGTGACATGTTACTGTCATATTAAGATTATAGGAGGTAACCGGAGCACCCGGGGAAAACTCCAACATAATCTCTACAGATCTCTCTTTGTTAAAGTACTTCTTCCTTGGAATCTGGAAAATGAATCTTCTCTATTGGGCCAAACGATTGTACTTTTGATAATATTCCTAATCCCAATCCGAGTCAGACATTTCCTCCCACACATCTGAACAGTCCTCAGAATCCAACTCGTCGTCACTGTCGAGGCAAATCTTATGTATTGTTGTGATCTGGTAATGTGTGGAAAAAGAAGATGTAGAATAGCCAAAGTATCTATAATCAGCTTTAAAGTCAGATTCGCAACAGTATGACCGAATCTTAGAGGGAAAGGTGCACTCTTCGGTATAGGTGCTAAAGAACGAGTATGTGCCTTTATTATAGGTCCGACACATAACTTTAGTCTGAAGCAGTTTCTCATAGCTGAAACAAGCACTGCCAGTAACAATAACAATGGTGGTTGAAGCATCTACAACTGTCCCGGGACGTCGAACTACAATTTGATTTCTTGAGGTGCCATCAGTTGTTCTTTCTCTGTGATCAGCTCCAGGCTCCACCTCTTCTGTCGCATCCAATTCAGGCTCTTCCTCAAGATCACCTGGGAAGTACTCACGCTCCAGTTCTTCTGTCACATCCATTTCAGACACTATGGCAGCTTCCACATCTTCAGCTATGCCAGCGTTTGCAAGTCTTGCTCTGACCATGTTGAGGCAAACTATTACTTTTCTGTAAGCAAAGTTTAAAAGTCTTGCAGCTCCTCTAAAAGGAAAGAGTAAAATATATTTTGCTCTGTCCCAAAATGCCTGGACTCCTGGGCATAAGCTTGTAAAGGGACTTTCTTGTAGAGGTTCCAAATGTTCGTTGATGCAGACCACTTTAGGCGTCAGGTCTATCTTTACCTGGGGTTGTACTTGATTGTTGTAAGAGTTATCAGGTGCAGGTACTGTTGGGGTACGACCAATAACAGACATGATAAAGCTACTTAAAGATTCTTGAATCCGGTGAAGCACTTGAGGTATCCAGATGGCTGACATTATGGCCAAGGGTGTGAGTTAACAAGAGAATACAATCCTTAGTGCTATATAAATAAAGTTGACTTGACTTGACTTGTGTGTGTGTCTTTCAGGCAGAGGTGAAACAGATTGCAGTTTATACCTGTGATAACCTGATATATATATATAGGAGGTCAGCAACGTGTCACAAGGTCAGAGAACAGCCTGTTTAAGTGTTTTTGAGAAGTTGAGACGTGACATCACAAAGATCAAAGAACTATTTAAAAAAAATATATTTTAGTGTTTTAGAAGATGGTGACATCACAAAGATCAAAGGACTATTTAAAAAAAATGATATTTTAGTGTTTTAGAAGGTGGTGACATCACAAAGATCAAAGAACTATTTAAAAAATGATATTTTAGTGTTTTAGAAGATGGTGACATCACAAAGCTCACAGGACTTCTTAAAAAATGGTCCATCCCTCAACACATCTATGGGTTCATTTTTCTCCAACAGCCATTGTGCCACCCACAGGAAATACATGGTACTGACATTTACATACAATACCCGATCTCTTCCAAATTTAGCATATGTCACCATGGTCCCTGCCTTAACTCATCTACATAAACATTATGCCCATATGAATATCAATCAATCAATCTTTATTTGTATAGCGCCAAATCACAACAAACGTTATCTCAAGACACTTTTACAAACATAGGAGGTCTAGACCACTCTATGTCAATGTATATCTAATCTATCAGAATATATATCTTAAAAAAAAGAAATGTTCATCAAAGACGACAGATTGGCCATAATTCTCCTGTCAGCCACCACCTCCACAGGGTCCAGGACTGAGCTGGCCTTCTTCACCAGTGTGTTCAGTCTTACTCTCCTGTATCCTGTCCACCCACAGCAGGTTTAATCCTTCCAGTGTGGCGTTTGTGTCCGATGTTAGCTCTGTTAGCATGATACTACTCTGCCAGTATTGCCTCTGGTGCTGGGTTAGCTCGTCCACCTTATCGTAGATAGATCTTACATTCTCCATAATAGTGGGTGGAAGGACAGGTCCATGTCGTCTTTTCTTAGCTTGCACCTCAATACCAGCACGTCGTCCTTGCCTCCTTCTCCTCAGCTCGCAGGGAACATCGGGCCTAGTATTGTTTAGCATCAACATGCTACGGGCAGCTAATAGCGCCACCTATTGGACACAAGAGGTATTTACTCTCAGAACATGTTTTTAACATGCTTGTGATCACAACTCTTGCTATATTGATCTGTGATGAACAGTCCTTCAGAACCAAGGGAGAAGTTCCCTTGGCTGGTGGTGAAGCTTTCAGCAGTGTGTCTGCCCCCTGGTGGCTGGCTGCAGTATAGGTCAAAAAATATGCTCCCCCATTCATTTGAATGGGGGAGCCGCCGTAGAGCCACCGTAGAGGGAAACTTCACAGGACACACAGCGTCTTGTGACGTTACGCTGTAGGGCGGAGCTTATTACAGTAGCTTCACAGGCTCTGGCTGCACAATGGCTGCGCCCAGGAGCGGGATTTTTTGGCTTCAGAACCGTACAATGGGAAGAGGCGGAGCAATGCTGTCCATTTTTATTTACAGTCTATGTTCAGAACGCAATTAAAGTCACAGCAGCACCTACTGGTGACAGGCAGTACTGCAATGTACACAGCTGATTACTGCACGAGTATGCTCACAGTTTCAGCCTAGGCCTTTAAAGTGCAGCACAGCAAAACCTGCTGCACATCAGGCGATGGCGCACATCAGGCGGTGCTTGTACGAGGGCCCGTACATATCTGCTTGTGGGTGTAATTTAGTTTTGTGTTTTTCATTGAGTCAAGTTCCAAAAATGCACACCAGATCTTATCTGTAGAATTGACTCTTGATAATGAGCATTAGTGCTATTGTTGCTCTCAATGCTGTGAGCTGTGCTGTTGGTCATAATTATAATTAGTAATGAAATAAAGGCCCTCTTGCTTTGCCGGTATCCTTGCCAACCGGCAAAACACAAACACGCGGCTGGTCTAAAAATTAAATAAGGACATAATCTCCTGTGAGTGCTGCTTTTTCTCTTCACTGTTCTGTGTTTTGTGACGAACAAAAGGTTGATAAGCAGCAGGATGTGTGCCGGAGAGAACATGTGTAAATATTTTAGAGCAGCAGGTTAGGAAATCTGTTTGAGGCACACATCACTGTGAGGTGTTTATTAATCGATGTATGGAAACAAAGCCAGCATCTGATGGAAATCAGACCTGTTTTTTAGTATCACGTGTTTGATTCAAACTCTGCGGTGTCTTTCTTTGTTATGTTGTCCTCTTTGTGTCCGGGGTTCTGTGGAGAGGAGTGTTATTCATTAGAGCATTGTACTGCTTTCTCAAATATCTGGTGTCGGGAGTGAAAATCTTTATTAATATTGATCTGTGAGTAGTTAGCTCTGAGCAGGGACTCAATCTTTCTCGCTCTGTTTTTATCAGAGATGACGCAGGTCTCTGTCTGTTTGTTCAGACTGGTTTGACGTGCACTGTTCTATTGTTGTAGCATTAAATCAGGTCATCACAGCACCTAACTCACATTTCTATATAATAAATCATGGACTACTTTAAGCAGAAGAAGTACTTGTCACCTCTCGGTTCACAGGTTTGGCTCAGCAGTTAAAGCATGCTCCCCGTGTACAGCAGTCACTGGCTTGACTCCCGATCTCGACCCTTTGCTGCTCAACTTCAAGCAGCAACCTCCGGTCTCAAGATATGATGCCCATACGGAAGTGTTATAAACTGCGTCCACTTGAGGCTGGCTACAGAAACACTGGAAACAACATACACACCCATTCAAAGAAGACGATCTTTGCAGCAGAAATAAACATGTTTACAGCCTGGTTAAAAAAAAAAAGCGGCCTCAAGCAGATTCTCAATGAACTGCAGTTTTTAGAACAGGGGCGTCAAACATGCGGCTCGCGGGCCAAAACCAGCCCGCGATAGGTTCAAATCCGGCCCGCGGAACCACTTTGCAAAGTGAAGAAATTACAGAGAACACATTAACTTGAATTTTTCAATGAAAGTAACTACTATTTCAGATTTGGCCTCTGGGGGGTTACATAAAATCATAGGAGTAAACCAAAACCTGAACAATGCTTTTTTTCTTAAAGTGAGAAGATAGATTACTTGCTATTTGCAAAATTCAGTTGAGATCAGGCGGCAACCTCTGGTCTATAAAATATGAGTCCAATGTGGAAGTGCTAAAAACTGCAGTTCATTGAGGATCCGCTTTAGGCTGGCTCAAGACGATCTTTACAGTAGAAATTAACATGTTTACAGCCTGGTACAAAAGACCAGTGTAGTCTGGATAGATCATTTCTCTATCGGCACACACTGTAGGGGTTGAGTTTTTTTCTAATGCAGCAATTTGGAAGATATTGAGATTATGAGTCTTCCAATGAGAGGCACAGCTGACTTGACTGACAGGCGGGAACACTGTAGTTGTTGGCTAGTCAGCCAGCCTCTTTACATCACAATAACTCGACAGCAGTCGAGCAGCATATTTTATACAGTCTATGGTGCTGACTGAGTGAACCAGAAGCTGAAAAGCGTTTTTTTTTTTTCAGGACTTTTTTTCTCAAAGTGATAAAATAAATGACTTGCTGTTTGCATAATCCGATTGAGATTCATAAAGATTTTTTTGGGCACTATAAGATGATCCACTAACTACTAACACTAGCACTACACCGCTGCATACAACACTGTCCAGCAAGCAAACTGTTCATGCTGGAACTGAGGAGTCCAAAATAGTCAACTTAACTTCTTCATTATTATAATCTACCTGTTCTTTTGCAGTAAACATTAAACTCAGTGTGAGGTGAATAGATAACTTGTGTGTTTGGTGTGTTCGCAGCAGGTCTCAGTGCTTAAAGAGCAAAAGCCCACTGTGAGACTCATCATGGCAAAAAAGACCATACAAACATATTATGTTGTGATTTTGCTGGTCCGGCCCACTTCAGATCAATTTGGGCTGCGTGTGACCCCTGAACTGAAATGAGTTTGACACCCCTGTTTTAGAACTTCTGCATTGGATTCATATTTTTTAGACCGGAGGTTGCCGCTTGGGTAACAGCTATAACTATATTAAATTCTAAATAAAATATCTGATTTCTGAATATCTGAATTATGAATCAGTGATACAGTATGCTGAAATGAATTATATATTTTTTTAAATCCCAGTTTTGTGGAATTTACAGGAAAAATAAGTGAATTAACTGCATTTAAAGTGGCGTTTGACATTATGGAGGAAAAATATGAGATCATTATTTATAAAAACTCAAAAGAAATGCCGATACTTCATTTCTAAACACTTAATATATCTTATAATTTGTGGAAATAATGTTAAGCATGTGAAGGAAATTAATACATTTTGAGATGAATCACACTGCAAAAAAATGCCCCTCCAAAAACAAGATATATATACATTACATATATATTCATTACATATTATATTCATTACAATAAAATAAAATGAAATAAAATAAAATAAGATAATGAAGTTTATGTCACAAGAATGCAAGGCATAGTGGCTTTTAGTACTTTGGAGATACACAGCGACAAAGCCAGTGTGTGAGCCTGCGTACGCTCAAAGATGGCCAGTCAGATTAATGAAATTGATTTGACAGTGGCGTAATGTTTTCTGTCTGATCTGTGTCTCATATAAAGGAAGTCCAGGCTTGTATTTGGGACACTTCAGGTCTTGTATTTGGGACGGCTGCTCATTTATCTTATAAGGACACACAGTTACATCAGACAGTCTCTGCTGCAAGCTCTTATTCCTCTGCTGTGAATGTGCCTCATGAGACTATTTATTAGCTTCCTGTTGAGAAACTGTGATGTAAGGTAATAGGTCTGCACTAACCTGAGGGTAACAAAGATAAACAGATCTTTTACACACACACACACACACACACACACACACACGCTCACACACACACACACACACACACACAAACACACACACACACACACACACACACACACACACACACACACAGAGGAAAGGACTTTATTCATTGCCCTCCAAGGTGTGTGGGGAGAGAAACTGTCTCCAGGTCACTGGGCTGCTCCACTTATTATTTGTCTTCACACACACACACACACACACACACACACACACACACACACACACACACACACACACTGCTTGGCTATCCACACATTCAGCTGTTATAAAATACGTCTGATGTTGATGACATGCTAACAAGCTGTTAATCAAACACTGTAACTCCCAAACTGACAAGAGAGTCTTTGTGAGCAGCCAGAAGGTCAGACTGACATTTTTCCAAGGAGGAGAAATATTTGATTGTAAATCAGAGAGAGTTGCAAGCTTAGTTCCCCACTGAAGTATAACCTTCCTCTCTTTTTCTTCTCTCTCTTATGATTTTCTCTGGTGTTTTTAATAATGGACGAACCAAATTGGCGCCAAAATGTTTGAAATCAAAGCCACAACATTCTCTGTGGTCATGGTCAACCACCTTGTCTTTAAAGGTGACATATCACGCTTTTTTCATCAATATATATTGGTCTAAGAGGTCCCCAAAACATGTCTTTAAAGTTTATGCTCAAAAAAACACTTTGAAATCAGATTTTGGTCTGCCTGAAAAGCCCTCTTCTTCAGTCCTCCTCAGAACAGTCTGTTTTCCCTCTGACCACGCCCCCTCAGGAAGTGGATGTGCCTCGGCTCTCCAGCACGTTGATCTAATGTTTACATGTTGGCTGAATATACACGGCTGCTCAGAGATCGCGTTACTTCAACCCTCTGAATCTGATCCTGACGGAGAGGCGCCTGTAGCAGGACCTTTCTGAAGGATTGGTCATAGATTTAGTGTTTCTTGTTGTTTTATTTATCAGTATGTGGACGTGTGTCTTGGTACACAGCTACGAACATGTAGCTATGTGGCTATGCTAACTAGCGCTAGCACTTATCCATGACAAATTGAAATCATCCACTAGATCTTCAAATCTGCAGACGTGGGGAGTAAAACCGACCTCTGCCAGAAAGGCAGCAGGACCTTTTCTGAAGGATTGGTCACAGATTTAGTGTTTCTTGTTGTTTTATTTGTCAGTATGTTGACGTGTGTCTTGGTACACAGCTACAGCTACGACTTGTAGCTATGTAGCTATGCTAACTAGCGCTAGCACTTATCCATGATAAATAAAAATCATCCACTAGATCTTCAAATCTGCAGACATGGGGAGTAAAACTGACCTTTGTGTTTATTAAGACAGCCTACAACTAGCATGCCTCCCTCCTAAGCTCCTTGTTAGCACACACGTGTGCAGGGAATGAAAAACAGAGGAGGGGTTGAGTTGTATTTATACAGTCTATGGGCTGAACAAGCTCCGAGCTCTGACTCCGTGACAGACCCGATATTGTTGTTACGTAACAAAAACAAGGAAGTCTGAAACGGCTCGTTTCACACACATTTACAGAAAGGTGGAGAAATCAGAACAGGGGCAGAATGGATTTTTTTCATTCTCGGGGGGTTTGTAGACATGCCAGGGACACATATTTCAGGTAAAGATACATTAAAAGGTCAATTTTGCATGATATGTCACCTTTAAAGCCATGGGAAACACTAATCCAAAAAAGCCACGTGAATATGAATCTTGGGATTTATTAATACTATGGAAGAGAAAGCGTATGTACCACTGAGCTTTAAAAACGTCTCATAATCCCTCAGGGGAAGTGTATTTATACTGAATCAGATCCTAAAATCCTTGTTTTACAATGTGTGTGTGTTTGTGTTCCCCTCCAGGTCGCAGGGTCCTCGCATGATGTCCAAACACACGGGTGAGCAGCTATCCAGCACCACTGTCAGCGAGGCCTCCACTGCCGTCACCTCGTCCACCGTGGACACCACGCCTGCCTCCAAGGTACGTCTCTTTATCAGTGAAGGCGTGAGCGTGCGTGTGTCCTCCCTCACCTCTTCAGGCTCACCTCGTGGATGTTCCTTTCTGCTGTAACAACCTGCTCAGTATACATCATCCCGGACACCTGAACACACTTACCTCTTCTCAGATTTACGTGACCGCTTTCCCCAGCAGTGCTAGCGTGAACTTTCCCTCACAACAACAACAACCAAGTCAAACAGTTACAGGGATGCACCGAGTGTACTTCATCTCATCTTGTTAATAAAAATGAAACAAATGTGGTCAAAAATGTTGTACGGTTAGAAAAGGTCGACCTCCCAAAATATAGTATGGGAGGTACAGGCTTCAGTTTTCAGGCACCTCGCCTTTGGAATCATATACCAGTCAGATGGTCAGACAACTTTGTATCTTAAAAAGCTCATAGTGCCCTAGAACCCCTCTAGAACACTACGCTCCCAACATGCAGGCCTGCTGGTCGTCCCTACAGTCTCTAAAGTAGTATGGGAGGTTGAGCCTTCAGTTATCAGGCATCTCTCCTTTGGAATCATCTACCAGTCAGAGTCCGGGAGGCAGACACCCTCTCTACTTTTAAGAGCAGGCTTCAAACTTTCCTTTTTGATAAAGCTTATAGTTAGAGCTGGATCAGGCTTGGACCAGCTCTTAGTTATGCTGCTATAGGCTTAGACTGACACACTGGGATTCTAACTCTCCCCTCTCTCTGCCTGTCACTTACTTTAAGTCTTCCTGTCCCATTAAAGTTACTAACCATAAGGGGAGCTGGTGGCCTAGCGGTCTAAGCGCCCCACGTTTAGAGGCTACAGTCCTCGTCGCAGAGGTCTCCGGTTCGCTTCACGGCCGGTCGACCATTTCCTGCATGTCTATCCCCACTCTCCACTCCCCACATTTCCTGTCTCTCTTCAGCTGTCCTATTAATAAAGGCAAAAAATACAACTTTAAAACAAACACAAAAAAAAGTTACTAACCATAGACCTTTCTGGAGTCTCTGAGCTCCCTTGTCCCGTAGGTTTGCTCTGGCCTACTGCTGTTGATGTGCCAGACTCCAGCTGCTACAACTACTACTATCCATCTCACTCTCTCTATTCATCTCCCTCTTTCCAACCCCAACACGGTCTCAGCAGATGTGTGTCTAACATGAGTCTGGTCCTGCTGGAGGTTTCTGCCTGTTAAAGGAAGTTTGTCCTTGCCACTGTAACTTGCTAAATGCTGCAAAGTGCTCTGCTCATGGTGGATTAAGATGAGATCAGACTGAGTCCTGTCTGTAAGATGGGACTGGATCTGATCCGGTCTTGATGTTGGGTCTTTGTTAAAGGTGACATATCACGCTTTTTTCATCAATATATATTGGTCAAAGAGGTCCCCAAAACATGTCTTTAAAGTTTATGCTCAAAAAAACACTTTGAAATCAGATTTTGGTCTGCCTGAAAAGCCCTCTTCTTCAGCCCTCCTCAGAACACTCTGTTTTCTCTCTGACCACGCCCCCTCAGGAAGTGGATGTGCCTCGGCTGTCCAGCATGTTGATCTAATGTTTACATGGCTGAATATACACGGCTGCTCAGAGATCACTTTTTTTTCAACCCTCTGAATCTGATCCAGAATCTGATCCTGACGGAGAGGCGCCTGTAGCAGGACCTTTCTGAACCATTGGTCACAGATTTAGTGTTTCTTGTTGTTTTATTTATCAGTATGTTGACGTGTGTCTTGGTACACAGCTACAGCTACAGCTACGAACATGTAGCTATGTGGCTATGCTAATTAGCGCTAGCACTTATCCATGATAAATAAAAATCATCCACTAGATCTTCAAATCTGCAGACGTGGGGAGTAAACCTGACCTCTGCCAGAAAGGCAGCAGGACCTTTTCTGAAGGATTGGTCACAGATTTAGTGTTTCTTGTTGTTTTATTTGTCAGCATGTAGACGTGTGTCTTGGTACACAGCTACGACATGTAGCTATGTAGCTATGCTAACTAGCGCTAGCACTTTTCCATGACAAATAAAAATCATCCACTAGATCTTCAAATCTGCAGATGTGGGGAGTAAAACCGACCTTTGTGTTTATTAAGACAGCCTACAACTAGCATGCCTCCCTCCTAAGCTCCTTGTTAGCACACATTTGTGCAGGTAATGAAAAACGGAGGAGGGGTTGAGTTGTATTTTATACAGTCTATGGGCTGAACAAGCTCCGAGCTCTGACTCCGTGACAGACCGGATATTGTTGTGACGTAACAAAAACACGGAAGTCTGAAACGGCTCGTTTCACACACATTTACAGAAAGGTGGAGAAATCAGAACAGGGGCAGAATGGATTTTTTTCATTCTCGGGGGGTTTGTAGACAGGGACACATATTTCAGGTAGAGAACCATTAAAAAGTCCATTTTGCATGATATGTCACCTTTAATAACAGAACATAGAGTACGGTCTAAGAGTCTGAGGATAACGAAAGCAGAGGTAGTTTAAGTCGTCTCTCTGATTCTGTTTCTCTGACCTGGTTGTTATCAGCAGGCTGAAGAGTTGAGACCATGAGGCCTCACTGTGTGAAAGTTGGAGGAGAGGGGGCTGTTGTTGATTAAAGAGCCGTTCCTGGCTTTTAGATGTGTTGTAATTACACTCGAGTCCTCCCTTTATGTTTTGTGGGAAGTGGTACAGCGGGGCACAAAGGCAGCATCGATTCTGACTTTTCATTTAATGAACTAATTATCTTGTGTTTCCTTCAGGCACTTAACAAGTAACCTTAACAGTCTATCTTGATTTGGATTCCTTTGGTAAATCACTTACGTTTATTGCAGCGAATTACAAACAGAATAACCTTTCATGATACTTTTATATCATGACCAAACAGTTAATATTCAATCTTAACTATAGTAGCAGTGCTG